>NW_026731705.1:852500-1207500 GCF_028476545.2 Physella acuta | reverse complement strand
AAAATATCGTATTACAGTTCTTTATTTGAACTAATTTATATGATTTACAAACTAAATTTAAAGGTTATTAATGTTTTTATTTTAGCTACATTGTTAGTTTATTTAGAGAAACTCCCATTTAAAATATATTTGAATAATTTGCTTTTGGTATTTCTTTTACTTATCATCAGAAACTGGTCAGTTTACTGTGTTAAATAATCATGGTGGCTCAAAACTCAGACACAAGAAGTGAAGCGTAACAAAAAGACAACAACATACAAACGCTTAAAAATGAGGGAAAGAACCAAAAGTCAGAAAGATTTGATGAATGAAGATAAAGTATTAGATATACACACGGCAGTTTACGATGGAGTTGAAAGTTATTTTAATGATGAAAGCAACTTGTGCAATAGCAATGTAAACGCGCAAACTACTAAGGGCTGGACACCGCTAATGGTTGCGTGTAGTATAACGGATCGAACATCAATAGCAGAAACACTTTTAAAAGCTGGGGCAGATGTTAATTTAATTAATAATGAAGGATGGACAGCGAGAGAGTTAGCTCAATTTTTTAAACTTGATGAGATTGAGAATCTATTCAAGCGGACGGGCGGATGTTTTAATGGCGAACCCGTCACGTTGCATCCTTCACTAATTACAGAAACAATCAGACCAGGTAATATGATACAATTTGTAAACAGTTGAAACACACAAAGTAAATTTCTATGCGTAAAGTTTTCAAAAATATTTTCTGTCACCAGTGGATGTATTGTGGAGCTATTTCGTTTGGACATTTTAACTTACTAAATTAGTGTGCGTTGTTTTCAGTAAAGAAAATATATATACAGTAAAGTATATATATATATATATATATATATATATATATATATATATATATATATATATATATATTGCACATAGATTTGTGCAGTTGAGCTCAAATGTTTGTTGCTATAAAGTATGTTTGTGTATATTTATAGAAAATTCTTAAACCTTAAAGCAAATTTCCAATGTGTGTATATTGTAAATCCGTATAAACTGTGACAACCTTTATTGTTTATTGAATAATTGAATAATAGAAAATATTTATTAAACGATTGATTATCATCTTTAAAATATATATTTTTTCAAAACTTTTATTTTTAAGGTTAAGGGATAAAACTCAAATGAAGCTGTTATTTCAGTGAATCTTTTTGCCTATCGTGGTTACTGGCTTGTAACGTGTATTTCACGCTGAAGCTTTTTAATACAATGTTTTAAAATGTATACTTGCCCACTGTTTCAAGCATAATTAATAAACTTCTATTTAAATTAATAAACTCCTATTTTAATTAAACAACAGATTGGTGCAAGTGTGGATCTTGTCTCCCCCAAGACTGCAAGGAAAAAGAAGTTTGTTGCCATCAAATCCGCGACAAGATTAAAAAGAAGAAGATGAGGAGATTTGTGGAAAAAAAATGCATCACCACGTCAGGAAGCTTTAAAGACACCTCACTAAATAAAACGTATCTGGATACTAATTGGAGTAAATTTAAATTTGGATCAAAACCATGCACTACGTAAGGATCTGTTTTCTTTTAATCCAACAAGATACACTGACATTTACAATGAAAATAGTAGTCGAGTATTTAAACTGTTGTGCATGTACGAATATTAATGACATGAAACTCAAAACCATTTTTATTAATATAATGTAGGCTATGCTTTTAAATAGGAAAATCAGAAAATAAAAAATGATTTTCTATTTTTTCAGAACAAACCTTCATAATGCAAAGTTTAAATTGATATGCATTATTCTTTTTATAGACCTGAATACATTGAACTGGCGTGTAAAGTTTTTAAGATAAACGTCACGGGTCAGTGCATCGAAGAAATGGTCGTTCCGGCATGTGTTTTACAAGAAACTGAGCTAAAATTTTCTTCAGAAAAATGTACACACGAAACGACTGGGTAATGATATTGTGTCTTGTTGCAGTTCATACATTACTTCTTTTATATTTTACATGTAACGACATCTTAAATAACTGATGTTTCTGTAGTCGTATCTAGATATAAATTTAGCGAGAGAATACCGAGTCATGTGGGTTCAAACCTAATCAAATTTATAATATCTAGGTTGTTTGTATGTGTTTTGTCCAGCTTTTACCGTCTCACATCTGGAAATTTTTAATTTCTTTGTTTAATCTATAAGCGAAGCCTCGTCTTTTAAAACAAAATATTACCTCCCCCATCATCCCTAAATACCTGAAACCCCTGCCCAAAAGGCTATTACATTTACACCCCTTCTCGTCATGATAGTCCGCCTTGGAGTGTAAAGTCGTTTACTTAGGTCCTCTTTATTTCTGAAATCGATAGGCAAACAATTATTATCTACACTTAACGAAACTTATAATTATGAAATAGTTTGCCTCTTTAAAGAATAATTATAACTATATTATTTACAATACAAACATTATGCAATAGTTGTAAAATACTTATCTAATTCAATATTTAATAATATAATCAAAATTTAGTCGAGTGAAAATAGTATTAAATTATCCTAATATATAAAAGACCCTGTGCGCATTTCTCTCTCTCTCTCTCTCTCTCTCTCTCTCTCTCTCTCTCTCTCTCTCTCTCTCTCTCTCTCTCTCTCTCTCTCTCTCTCACTCTCTCTGGCCGCAAAATATTTTCGCCGGACATCACATCAAAATCTGCAGCGATATATGAAGAACTTTATACGGACTTTTGTTGAAAATAATATGTTAGATGTTTTAAATATATAACAACAATTTTATTTAAAGAAGAAAAATAAAAATAAAGGCGTATTCGAATGTAGAAAAACAATTTTAATTATGCAACCGGAAAATGTATATACTTGGGACAAGAACGCATTTAACATTGACGTCGCTTATTGTTTACACTAAAAAAGAGCACGAAACTTATGACGTCATCTTCCGAGTTTAGAATAAAATAAAGAAATGAACAATTTCATTCAAATATGATTTAGAGCTACGTTCGCTATAAAATTTATACAATACAATTTTGCTCGGGATAATCTCTAGAGATTCTAGATCTAGAGATTCTAGATCTAAATCTAGATCTAATGATCTAGATCTACGGAAAAACTAGACTTACACAGATGTAATTTGTTTATCTATGTAATTTGCTAATCTCTATAATATATAAAGCAAAGTTGTCGGGTGCCCGAAATTTGGCAGGATCTTGCCTTGGGGCGACAGAACACGGGGGCCGGTTGGCCGAAAAGTCTACGATGAGGGGGTCAAAACTGACCTCGACTGACCGGCGCCTGATATGAGCTATAAATCGGAAAAAAATGTCCACGTAGGAACCTCTTCATAACTCCTGAGGCAAAAAGGCAAAAATTGCTCTGAGTGTATTCGTTATTGAAATATAAACGCCTTAACCTATTCGATTCACTGTAGACTCTTGAGCACTGGTTTAAGATTTTGATTTGAAAAAATATTATGCTAGAGTAAAATTTAAGATTTTGTTACGATCATTAAGATGCCTAATTTTGATGGAAATCGGATTATTACAATTTCAAATAATTAGTGTTAGTCTTTCTTAAGGGCAATCTTATCGATAATTATCATACTACCCGTCCGGGCCAGGCCCTTCACTGACTTCTGTGAGAAAACTACCTGCAAAGGCCCGTGACTTGTGTGTTTATTAAGTAGCATATACCCGGCGTTGTTCGGGTTTAGGATATACATTACTTTTTCAGTTAAATGTCTATATGAAAATAAGGATGTTGGAGGAAATAACACATAATTCTAAACCTAACTCTAAACTTAACCCTAATCACAACCAATCAAAACACAAACACAAAAACAAGCGTAACGTCCTCACAAACACAAACACAAACACCAACCCAAAAACAAACCCAAACGCAGACGCAAACACAAACAAAACCAAAAACACAAACGTAAACACAAAAGCAACCGAAACAAAAACGTAACTACAAACAAAAACACAAGAGCAAACATAAACATAAAAAACACCACACAGACGAAGCAAAAAAACACAAACATATAGTGCTCCCACTATAATCTGGGGAGGGGGGGGGGGGCAAATTACAACCCGCGGGTCGCTGGTTGACGCGCCTGATTCAATATAGTGAATGAATATAATACCTCATCTCATCATATTAACAAACGGAAAGACAAAAGTAAACTTAGAGGGCATTGAGGAACGGCTTCTAAACTGTTATTAAACATAAAAATTAGAAAACAGTAGATTCAGTGTATAGCATCAAATAAATAAAAAGCATTTAAAAACCCGTGTTTTCTCACCACATTTGACTTTATAAATCCACACTATTATATTGTTACTTTTTTCCAACATCAAAACATAGAAGTATTATTTTACCTTATTTAATGCTTGTTTTTCTTCTGATTTATCAAGGAAATAATTGGAGCTATGGGTAGTAATTCGTAAATTTAAAGACACATTTATAATTTTTGTAAATGGTGATACAATTAATTTGATATTGTATTTTGCACATAAAGTTTCCCTTTTAAACCTGGCGATCTATTGGGGCAAGTGAAGTAGAGTTTACTAGTTTCTGTGACCTCGGCATATGAAGAGATAGTGTGGTCAGCACAATGCCCAGCCGCCTTTACTTTCCCTAATGTGAGTTAGGTACCCATCAGAGTTGGGTTGAATCAGGGACGGTCTACTGACGTGAACCCGGATTCGAACTCGAGAATTACGGATTAGCAGTCCAGCTCTCTACCGCTAGACCACCCCGTCCCATATTTTGCACATTGCGTCAGTTAAAAATGATAAGTTTTGAAAATGAAAACGTTTTTACAAATTAATCAATATTGATTTTTTAGATATCAATTTAAATTTTAGTCCGAAAATGAAAAGCTTAGAAATATTATACATCGGCAATCAGGTCGAGTTTATTAATATATACTTGCCTCTCACAAGCATACC
Source organism: Physella acuta (assembly GCF_028476545.2). Classification (NCBI taxonomy): domain Eukaryota; kingdom Metazoa; phylum Mollusca; class Gastropoda; family Physidae; genus Physella; species Physella acuta. The sequence continues at coordinate 1,202,577 of NW_026731705.1, read as the reverse complement.
CGCAGAGCGCAAGTTCATTTCATCTTTATATAATAGAATAGTCGTCCCGGTCAGGCCCTGCACTGGCCAATGAGAAAAACCCATCTGTAAAGGACAATGGCATGTGTGTTTAGTAGTCAGCATATACCAGGCATCGCTCGGGTTAAAAAATATATCAGTTTTCGAATTAACCCTAACCACAACCAACCTAAAATAATACATAAAAAAACGCAAACTTATCACAAGCACAAACGCAAACACAAACTCAACTACAAAAGCAAACACCATTACAAAGAAAACACAAACGGAAACAATAGGGAAACGAAAAGAAAATCCAAATCCAAACGTAAACACAAACCCAACCACAAACGCGAACCCAAATACACAAAACAAGGTAATTAAAAATCTTGTGACAATTTAAGCGCAATTTCCTTATGTTATCTAAAAATAGCTCTGTCGTAGCGTAAATCAAGAGCAGGGTTAGTAAAACCATTTGTTAGTTATTAAAACGTTTTTTATTAATTTTTTTTCAGTATTTTATATGTTTTATTTACAATAGAGTTACATGACTAAAAACCATTGCGCGCCTAGCTACTGACAGTGATGAAGCAGCCATTGAACGTGATGGCGCAGCTATTAAACGTGATGACGCGTGTGGTGTGGTTGGATAAACATGCCTACTAATTCGGTCCAAATTTTAATTAATTCAAAAAAATTTTTGTGACCGAACGAAAGGATATTTTTGAAAACTTTCTTCGGCAATATTGTTCTAAATTATGACAGGAATCGATTGGTAAATGTTTCAAGTCGCTAAGTGGTCTGGTTGTCGAGATATGAGCCAAAAACTGCATTTTTATTCGAAGTTTTTTGGCTTTTCCAGGAAATCCATGAAAGAAACCCGGAATTTGGCCTATGTTCATCCTCGTAGCTTGCTTAACATAATTGCTTTTGGAACTAGTCCTTGATATTGCTTCGTTGAGGAGGAGATACGACTTAAAGCTGCGGACACACATCCATTCATTCATACATTCATACATCCAGAAATGACGGGTTAATAAACGCAATTCTCCAGAATGGAAATTGCGCTAAAAACGACAAACACACACACAAATGCAAACACAAATGGAAATACAAATACAAATACAAACGCAAACACTAACACAAAGAAAACACAAAAACAAACGCAAACAAAAAAAAAACGAAAACTAACACAAATACAAACCTAAACACAAACTCTAACCCAAACCCAAACACAACGAAAACACACACGCAAACTAAAACGCAAAAAATTGTATATAATTTTATCGCAAAGCGCTTACATTCTAGCCCGTGACGCAATATTGCACCATGCGGAACTGCCTGATTAAACATAGTAAACTATTATAGTACTCCAAATTATTGATAGACGTGTCCACTCTTGTAAAAAGACGTAGGTGCCACGTTTTTCATCGCTTATAGTAGAGTGATCGCTTGCATTATTGTGATGTATAGCATTTATTTTCTACTTTTTAGTTCAATCAGAAAACGTGTTTTTTTAAAAACTTTTTTAATGATTATTATTATTGGGTTTGATTAACTAATCCCATGGTGTGTGCTGTTTGTGCGTTCCGCGGTGGCTGGCTGAGTAGGATTTTGTCTGTTTTGTGTGTTGTGTCGTGTTTGTGGGTAGAGGTGTACAATTCTATTTGGGAAGTGGTGTGTGTGATGTAAGATAAGCAGTTAGGTGCGGATTCTTTGATTAGTATTGTAGGGTCAGGGAAGTGATGTGTGTGATGTAAGATAAGCAGTTAGGTGCGGATTCTTTGATTAGTATTGTAGGGTCAGGGAAGTGATGTGTGTGATGTAAGATAAGCAGTTAGGTGCGGATTCTTTGATTAGTATTGTAGGGTCAGGGAAGTGGTAAGTGGGAGGTGAAGTATATTTTATTTTTGTCAGGTGTCGTGTTGCTAGCGGGTAAAGGTTTGCGGTGTTGTGATTCAAGTTGTTGGACGGTGTTGGATGCGTTTGGGTTGTGGTTCTTTGTGCCGTGTGTGTTGAGGCCGTGTGCTTTGGGGAAAGGAGAATAGTTGTATGGGGTAAGGTCTTGAGGTACGTGGACCTTTGACCACAGGTAATTTAACTACAGGTGCTTTGATCACAAGGGGTTTGACCATAGGCATTTTCTCAGAAGAGGGCCTTTGATCACAGATGTTTTGTCAACGGGTGTTTGATCACAAGAGCTATATAAATACAAGTCATCTAAAACACTCTACATTAAAATCACGGATAATCTTGGAGAGGATAGCACGTCAAAAATAAAAAGTAAAAGAGATTTGTTGTATCTTGGACATGCATTTGGATTGCACAGAAAACACCAGAATGTGTCACGCATTTGGCGGTGTACGAAGAATCGCACTTGTAAGTGCAAAGCTACATTAGTTGCACAAGATCTTGTTATTATAGGAGAGAAGATTCCTCAACATTCACGTGAAGGAAACATTAGCTAGGGTTTGGCAAAGCGAGTTGTTGGAGAAATGAAAGGAAGACTGGAGGATACTCTTGCTACACCATCTACAACACAAACGACAGTCGCGTCAACACTCGCAGATCATATTTTGCACGCTTTACCCCAAAAAAACCACGTTATTAAGAGCATTGAGAAAGCAATGCCTACTGTTCCTAGTGATCTTGAATTTGAAATACAGTAGCGTGTTCATCACTTCGTTCAACATGTCTCGGGACCAGGCGATGATCGTAATATCATGCTCGGTTGTCGCGTTCTCATCGATGACCTAGCACGTGCACCTGTATGGCGAGCAGATGGACCCTTCAAGACAGTGACAGACTTATTTTTCCAATTGTACATAATTCATTTTCAATTTGTTAACGGCATCAATCCTGCTGCACTACACTTTCTCTTGCAGAATAAAACACGTGCGACATACGACAGTTTACTCTAAGAAGTTGTACGTCTAATTTCTTTGGCAGCACCAGAAATTATTCTTACAGATTTTGAAATGGCAGCAATGGGAGCACTTCAAGAAAGATTTCGTAATGCCCATGTTACAGGCTGCTACTTTCATCTTGTCCAAACAGTAATACGTAAGGTACATGAGGTGGGGCTGAAAGTGGAATATGAAACAAGTAACGATAAACCTATCGCTGTTCGTTTTTGTGCCGTGTTGCACAACAAATAACATTTGTGAACGATAGCATAACAGCCTACAGTTTCTCCTCCAATGTAGTCACTAAACAATGTGGCGTTTCCTTGGAGGTCTACAGATGGACTGCACACACTCCAAAAGACAACTTTCTTGCAAAGTGTCGCAGGAGCAAGCTATTCAGCTGAGAAGAGATACTGGATGCTGCATGAAAAGTACAATATACTGTTCATACATATGGTCAGATGTACTGACATATTTGCGTGCTATAGAACATCTGTCATATAGTTAACCTCACAAGTATTAATTTTGACTATAATATTGGCAAGGTTTTTTAAATACTTTATACATGCTATGTATTTTCAAGTACATCTACATTATTTATTATTACGTGTTATATGCAGCCTTTATGTTGAGACTAAAATATCGTTCTTGACCTTTTTAGCACATGTTAACTTCTTTTAATGAAGTCTCTGGAAACATGTATAAAATCCTATTAATTGTATCATAAATTTAAATTTAAAAAAAAACAGTTTATAATTTCTATTTTACAATACATATCTATTATGTTTAACCCCCCCCCCCCCCCCTGTGGACTAAGCTTCTACGAGTTAACTCCCTGTGGTCAAAGCACCTAGTGTGTAATTTGTGGTGGGTAGTCGTGTATATGGTGTTGGGTGAGTGATTGTGTGTAGAACGTAGGGTTAGTTGAGTGAAGTTTGGAAAATTCCATGCAGTTTAGTGGGATGTATAGTGTTTATACATGGGACAGTTGGATTGTCGGATTGGGGTTTAATTGGGTTTTTTTTATGGTGTCGTGCGGTTTGGGGTGCGGGTTTTTTTTAGTTATTCTGTTACACCCGTAGAAGATGAGGCACGGGCTAGGAGGTTTATATTTGTGCAAATTTAGAAAGCCGCTCAAAACCCGATTAGGCACCGCAAAATAATATATATATACATATATATATATATATATATATATATATATATATATATATATATATATATGTATATATATATATATATATATATATATATATATATATATATATATATATATATATATATATATATATATATATATATATATATACATATATATATATATATATATATATATATATATATGCCCTATATGAGACTATTATCTTTAGTGATATATGGGGAAATTAAAGATACGGACTTCTGTTGAAAATAATATGTTGGCTGTATTAAATGTATAAACTCTATTTTATTTAAAAATCTAAAATTTAAAACAAAGCATATTCGAATGTATAAAACACATTTTTAATTATGCAACCGGAAAAGTGATTATGGTTGTGACAAGAAAAAAAAACAATGACGTCACATGTCTCATGTTTAATCCACCGATTGTAGAATATGAAGAAATGAACTATTTCATTCAAATTTGATTTACTTTTCTATATATATCTACTTACCAAGACGTAGTTTATGAAATGCATACAATTTTCTCGGCCAAAACTAGTACAATTTACTTTAAAAAAAAAACAATACACATTGAGCAGCCGGATTTTTTGCGTTAAGTTTCCATTAAGGTTTTTGAGTTAAATGTTCTTGCCCATCATATTTGCATGAAATTTTGAAATTTTGATTTTTGCAAAACTAACCATTTAAACTCAGCACCATAAATTCTTAAAAGCTACAGGCAACTCAACAACCGCAGTTTGGCAAGTGAAGAAGAGGATAGTCTAGATGACCACAGCAGTATGGCCAGTGGAGAGGATAGTCTAGATGACCACAACAGTATGGCCAGTGGAGAGGATTATCTAGATGACCACAACAGTATGGCCAGTGGAGATGATAGTCTAGATGACCACAACTGCATGGCCAGTAAAGAAGACATATTAAAAGATTTTACATGTAAGGTCCATTTATTTCTCTTGATGTATAAAAAATGGTTCCAAAATAATTAATCAATGTATGGTTTATTGATATAGTCCTTGTCTTGAAACATTCTTTGGTTTTAAATGTTTACTGGATGAGTATTTTAAGATGGCGATGGACTTTGTAAATATTTTTTCATATTTTATAATTGTCAAAGTTTAACAACTAATACAAATGTTTACAGTGATAACATGGTTTTGTTTATCTGTACAGTTACACATGAAGTACAAGAATGTTTTGAAGGTCAAGGTGAGGTAGATCTACACATACACCTGGCAAACTGCAAAAAAAATCCTGGCCATAAAAACTTTATACCTGTAAATCAGTTAAGTCTTGAACATTTTCCTTCTGGTTACCATAACGATGTGTGTGACCTTACAAAAGCCCTGGCTGACCTAACTGTCAGGATAGCCGTTAAGTTCACCAGTCCAGACAGACCAGAGTTTGTACCAGGAACTAAAGATCCATATCCTTGCTACAACACCAGGGGACAGAACTCACTGAGGACAGGGACTGGGATGGTGTGGGATGTGACCAAGTACACAGAGGGGATGGACCAGAGATACGAGACCTACAGAACTTGTCCATGTCCTGAATGTGACTACTCGGACACACCCAGCAAAGTGTGGTTGAGGGTTGTTGTGTGGACAGCCAAACATGTGGTTTTTGATGATAGTGAGGCGAGACAGTCCAGCTGTAGGTTGTGGTTTGATGATGATAAAAGTCCAGTGGTCAAGATTTATGGGTGGAAGGTGGGTAAGTCATTCACTGAGGGAGACGTGTGTATGTTGTCTTGTGCGACACATGACGTAGATGTAGCTGATAAACTGGAGGAGATGGTGAGGCGGTTTAATGGTCTACATTATAAAGTAAGGGACAAATACAAGAGTCGTAGAGATATGGACAAGCTGACCATTATAGTGTCACATCCTCATGGCTGTTCTAAGCAGGTCTCTGTAGGTCACTGGGTGGACAGGCAGGTACACAGGCAGGTGGTGGGGGGTAGACGGACCAGGTACACGTACACAACGCGTACCTGTCCAGGAAGCGGTGGGGCTCAGGTCTACAGACTGGGGTGTGGCTGGTGCAACCTTAGTCACAGTGGAGGTAACTCTGATGGGTTAAATTATAGTGGGATGGCATTTGAACAATTATTGTAGTCTAGAATTGCAACGAAAAAAATTACTTCTGTTTCTTGTTATCATTAATAAATCTTCGACATATATTTTTACGGTGATGAGAAGTTTTCCGTCTCAGCTGTATACGAAGTTTGTTCAACTGTCTGCTTAATTGGGACTAAGATAAGATAAAAAAATTAACTTTGTCCCATTTTATTTGCAACTTAATTGTTACATGAAATAATATTTTATCAATTATTGTATTATTTTAATGTGTGTATGAATTAACATTTGGGTGTAACGACTCTTAAGACGATAAAACATAGTTTTCATACTAATTGTTTGTTCTATTTTTGCATGTGCGCAAACCTCCCGAAAATAATAAGAGTACACAATGCAAAAAAAAAAAATCCCGCCTAGTCCATATAAATCATTTTTAACGCCAGCAAACCGATCGCACCTTATGTCTGCTTCTAATACTGTATCACCAACGAAATATACATGTAAAAACAAGTACGTCTCCTGAGTTTCCGGCAATAGACTACCTAGATTATATACTACCCCTGCATTTTAAATATTGACACAAAATTGCCCTTTAATACCGTGTTAGAGCTAATTGTAACAGACTTAGCCAACCAAGTTAGACGGGAATACATGGCTACACAACGGAAAGGTGATGAATGCAACTTTTAGAGTTAACAAACCTTTCTGGGGACACCAGACAATCTGATCCTGACGAATTATTTGGACCTTTTGATCCTATTTCGAGGATATATTTGGTAAAAAATAAAACTACAAGAACATTCCCGAGTAGATTTACATAACCAAAGTGCAGACAACATTTTTGTGAAACGTTACTTTTCATCACCAAAATACATATCAACGTTGTGATGAACATCACTTTACATCACCAAAATAAATCCCACACTTGCTGCATTTGTCTCTGTTTGTATAACCAAAGTTATTCTGTAATGGTTTAGGTTTTGGTTTATTGCTTAAAACGATATATAAGATGTAATGATGTTTAATATATAAAATGTACGTACATTGACTTGTAAATTATTATGCCTGAATTTGTTATTAAACAATTTTGAAAATTAAGTGTCCAATAACTAATCTATACTCTGTACATTTTGTGTCATCTTACCGAGCAATATGAAGATGTAACAATCAAATGTGCAAGGGGTGCTGGAGAGACAGAAGTTCTGGGGTACAAAGTTTACCATTTAGTTCGTCTCTCAAACATCCATTGGCTAGAATAGAAGTTTACAACCTACAAAGTTATCAACACATTAGTGGTTAACTTTAGTTGTCTTACTGTAGTATTCAACTTAAACATTCAATATTATTCACTAACTGAAACTATTTTAACCTTTGATACATTTTTTAACGTTTATTTACGTTTTGTTTTTCTAGATACTTTTACAGGTTGTCTTTTATGTAGATTTTTTTGATGGAGTTAGAATTAAAACAAATTTTGACTAATATCAGAACACAAATTGGTTTTGTCAAAAAGTTATAATTACAAAAAATATACAACTAAAGTGCATTTTCTTAACTAATGTGTTTTAATGAATTAATATTTAAAATACCACAACTGGGTGCCAACTATTAGCAAATAAACATATGTATGTTCTCATCTCAATACGAGTGCAAGACTAGTAGACGATTGAATCTAATCTAAACTCTAACCAGTGAGTAGTAGTAATGGACTGATAGGCTAGATCTAGATTTTTTTTTAAAATTCTCTGTTTATCGTTATGTCTATGGTAAATCTTTCAACGCAGTTTTGAAGTTAAAATGTATATTGTTTTTTTTTATGGAATCAGGAACATTTAAATCTTAATTCTCTACGGGCAATATGAAGTTAGGAGGTCTAATTATAAAAACAAGAGGGAACGTGTTTTTTTTTAATATTGGCAAATACAAAACCTCTTAATTGTGCATTTAATTTGTAGCTCTGTAATCTGATATAAATCTTCAAGAAGTCAGGAGTGTTAAAGTATGTATATTTCTTTTAAATGCAATAAATATATTTGATCACACCGTTGTCCATTGCTCTTGCTCTATTCACACCTTTTCAAATGTTAAACTATCAACACAAAATAATAAAATATGTTAATCGATTAGCTGACGTCATCAACGAAAGTTCTTACACGCTTGAACTTTTCCAGAAAATTCTAAATCCACCTGATGACACCTTCAAACGCTTCTAAAAAAAGGGTCTCGTCCAGTGGCGTAGGCAGGGGGGGGGGGGGTTAGGGGGGGTCATAACCCCCCCCCCCCCCCATAGACCCCTCGGTATATATAAAAAGTATGAGGGGGGGGGTGCAAATCGAAAGTTTGAGGGGGGGTGCAAATGAAAAGTTTGAGGGGGGGGTGCAAATCGAAAGTTTGAGGGGGGGTACAGATCAAAAGTTTGAGGGGGGGGTGTAAATTGAAAGTTTGTCCCCGGGTAAAAATTGGAACCCCCCCCCCCCCCGTTGAGACGATCCTGGCTACGCCACTGGTCTCGTCTTATGGCTCAATACAAAAATCTATACGTATGATTGGCTACACAAGTACTTTTCATGTCCTGAACCAGTACTTCACGTACTACACACGCTCTTCATGTGTGCTACACAAGTACTTTATTTGTGTAACACATGAGGTACACTTTTAATACTTCACATGAAGTACGCTATATCTGAATGACTGAATAACTAAATGACTGAATGACTGAATGACTGAATGACTGAATGACTGAATGACTGAATGACATAATGACTGAATGACTGAATGACTGAATGACTGAATGACTGAATGACTGAATGACTGAATGACTGAATGACTGAATGACTGAATGACTGAATGACTGAATGACTGAATGACTGAATGACTGAATGACTGAATGACTGAATGACTGAATAACTGTATGACTGAATGACTGAATGACTGAATGACTGAATGTCTGAATGACTAAATGACTGAATGACTGAATGACTGATCTACTGAATGACTAAATGATTGAATGATTGATAGATTGAATGACTGAATGACTGAATGACTGAATGACTGAATGACTGAATGACTGAATGACTTAATGACTGAATGACTGAATGACTGAATGACTGAATGACTGAATGACTTAATGACTGAATGACTGAATGACTGAATGACTGAATGACTGAATGACTGAATGACTGAATGACTGAATGATTGAATGACTGTACATAATTATTAATACATATATCCTCAATTCAGCTGACAGCTTAACACACTTTACTCCTCAAAAACTACCATGACCTTCAGTGCAGATTTGGTGTAGTAGTTAAATGATTGAAATGTCAGAGTTTCTAGTGAATAAAAAGTAACAATTCACGTGGCATGTATAAGCTTGCTATTTTTAAAATTTTATTTGATTTATTTTTCAAGAAAATGTTCTTTAGAAACTACAAACCTAGATATATCTGTGAATGTCGAGCTAACGTTTACAGTCAGTGATCGTCACTGGAGCAGTACTTGCAGAAGCCCTACACTAACGATTCAATATCCGTATTTAAGTTTCTACTTTCTATTTGGCTTGTTGGAAAATAGCTGAGTAAATTTCATCTATGACTAATGACTTTAAACATTGGATCCAGATTGGGAAAATATTAGCACCATAGACTTTTGTTTAAATGTTTACTACTTTATTTTTTAGCTGCGAACGTCTTCAATTTAATTCAGATGAGGTTCACAATGAAATGACAAAGTACTGGAAAAATAAAATGTATATTTCTTGTTAAACAATTTGTATTACATTTTGATTTTCTAGTTTATATAATCTATAATAATAGTTTTGCTGTCTGTCTATCTATCTGTCTGTGTATGTATCTGACAAGTACGCTCTAGAGCAATTTAAAAACTTTCAGAGAAACGAAAACGAAATATGACGTCGTATTGAGCATAGAGTAGAAAATATTATCAAGCCGGAGAATGCACACAGTATTATGACGTCATTGATTCTCGAGTAAACATTGAATAAAAAGGAAATTTTGTCTAATCTAAGTGGTTTGCGTGAAGAGTTTTATTCATACAAATCTTCGGGTAGGGGCGAAGCCCCATTAACGCCCCCCCCCCCCCTTCCTAACTCAAAAGAAATGACGTCATCGATACTTTATAATAAAAAGACTCACATTAAGGCATAATTATTGTGTCTAATCTAAAAAGTGGTTTCAGGGCCAATTTTGTCTAATCTAAGTGGTTTGCGTGAAGAGTTTCTTTCATACAATTCTTCGGGTAGGGGCGAAGCCCATCCCTCGCTAAGAACGTCTAAGCCGACCCCCCCCCCCCCCCCAACTCAAAACAAATGTCGTCATCGATACTCTATAATAAAATTACCGCCTAATTAATGTGTCTAATCAAAAAAGTGGTTTGCGTGCAATTCTTCGGGTAGTGGCTAAGCACCAGTATTTCTTACAGACTTTTTCCTCCCCGAAGTGAGGAGCTTTTTCTAATCTAATTTGCACCCCCCCCCCCTTAAACTTTCGATTTGCACCCCCCCCCCCTCAAGTTTTTTATTTGCACCCCCTCCCCCCCCTCAAACTTTCGATTTGCACCCCCCTCAAGTTTTCTCTATATATTTTGCAATTTTTTGCCTTGGTGTCACCCCCCTAAATGGTGTCAGCCGGTGCGGTCCGCACCCCCCGCCCACCCCCCTCCACCCCCACCCCCCCCCCCCCCCGCTACGCCCCTGAGTAGCTGTTTTCAGTATTCCAAAGAAAAACAAACACAGTCGTTAAGTAGGTCAATTCGAAAGTTTACTGCATTATAAGTGTATGAAAACAACATGGAAAAGTTGAAATAATTTTAAAGTCTACTATGAGTACCCAGGAGTAAGAGTGTTCAATTGAAAACCCTTTGATCTATCCTAAAAGCTTAATTCTATTGAGTAACAGAATAACTTAGCCTGACATATTGAGTGAACGTGTTTCACCTATATTGGGGGCTTCAGGTCTTTATTGAAAGTATCGATACCTTTAAATTTAAATTAAATTGAAGTTAAATTATAAAGACACGTCAACGTATGTATGTTTAGTAGGAGTCAAAAACACAATGTGGTTTTAAACATAATTACATAGTTAATGGTTATTCATCAAATCACTTAATTTGCTTAATCATTGATGAAAAAAACCTTTGATTATTTTCTAAGGAAGGGATGCATGAAAAGAGCTGTGTTTTTGACTCCTACTGCGGACCGCACCGGCTGACACCATTTAGGGGGGTGACACCAAGGCAAAAAATTGCAAAATATATAGAGAAAACTTGAGGGGGGTGCAAATCGAAAGTTTGAGGGGGGGAGGGGGTGCAAATAAAAAACTTGAGGGGGGGTGGGTGCAAATCGAAAGTTTAAGGGGGGGGGGGGGTGCAAATCGAAACCTGGAAGGGAACGGGAAGGGTCGCAACGCCTCTGGGGGGTGAAACCATTAAGTGCCTCACCGGGTAACACCCGACCTTGCTACGCCATTGCAGCTACTGTCTTTAAATTTGTATATTGTATTTTTACATTCGAGTAGTAAGAATAAGATATATCTTCTTCTTCGTTTTTATTGCATTATTTTTGGGTAATTTCCGACAACACATAAAGAATGAAGTATCAACATGTTATGCGCCATTTAGGCCGTTTACTCCGAGGTTAGCCTGTTCCTCCTCTTCTATAGACGTGGTCCTTTTAATAACAAAACACAAGGCTAATTTTATAGACAATACAGAAACATCAACCACAGTTATAGTTATAGCATATTTTACAAAAGAACTAAAAAACAACCAGTGCACACATTTTTAAATAGGATTTAAATTATTTTTGTTATGGCCGGTTTTTTAACCCTAATTTACCTCTCACACCATCTATCTTTAACCTTAAGGATTGTTGAAAATAAATTGTAAGCAATCGTGGACAAAAATACATGATAACAGGATTATCTGACTTTATAAAGTTACAAAAATCACTCTCACTTATAAAGCATTTGTAATATTTTTAAAGGTATAGAGCGTTCTTCCGTCAATTACCAGTACAGCTAATTAATAATCCCAATCATTATCGCCCCCTCCCCTCCTCTTAAGATTGCCCATTGATACAATGCCTGAAATGGGCCGACACATCTGTTGAATGATTTTAGAAAAAAAAAAAGACAGCACGATAATTATAGCCGGAGATAGCCGATAAAATATAAATGATTTTAAAAAGTACGTGGTTGTCTACCTTATATTAAACTGTGGAGTAAATAATTATCATTAAAAAAGTTTTTTTAAAAACCCACGTTTTCTGATTGAACTAAAAAGTAGAAAATAAATGCTATACATCACAATAAAGCAAGCGATCACTTTACTATAAGCGATCGCAAACTGAGTGCGCATTATGACAAAAAATGAAAAACGTGGGGCGCCTAAGTAAAAGTTTTTTTTATCGACTAAAGATTCAAGTATATCATTGCGATTATCATTGTGGCATGTCCTCATCGATGATCTCCCCTAACATTATACTGCCCATCTTTAGGACATTTCATTTGGATGGCATCGCTGTGAAGTGCTTTCACAAGTACACTCCAACATTTGTTAATGTTTGTTTTGAGTTGTTTGAACCTTAATCACAATGTGGCGTGTAGCTGATAAGTATCCATTGTTCTCGGGCTAATAAGAAATTTATAATATATATATATATATATATATATATATATATATATATATATATATATATATATATATATATATATATATATATATATATGGTGCGCGGACATTTTAAAACAGGTGCTTTGACCCCCAGAGGCGTAGAGACCCTTCTCGGGAACAAACTTTCTAATTTTCTTCTAAACCCTGATATACATCTAAACCCGATAAACTTGAAAACCCTGATAAACCTCTAAACCATGATATACATTTAAACCTAATAGCAATAAAAAAAAGACATACATGGACGGGTAAACAAAAATAAGCATCTAAAATAAGAAAGCAACAAGTTTCATATTCTGTGTTTGATTCGACCATTTTAAAGTTTTAAAATTTTTTGAAATTTTTAATTTGAAGCCGTCTTTTATTAAAAAAAAGTTTGTATATGTGTGACATTAATTTAAATTCTTTTGACCAGACAGGATCCGAACCTACCAATCCTATTCAACACCGAACCACTCGCCTTCCGTACACCAAGTCAGAAGTGTAACAACTTCAGTCATGTTTGACCTCTAACACATGTACCAACTGCCCACAGGTCTCTGTAACCCACCAATGATCTATTAGCACCGCACAAGTTACACACAAACACACAGACGACGCTAAAGATAGAGGGGTGGAAATATGCGGCTGTACAGAACATAGCGTGCGGCGTCAAAACGGCCAATGACAAAACGGCCCCGTCAAAACGACCCCGACAAATCGGCCCCGACATAAGAGCGCCGTCGAATTGAACCCGTCAAAATGGCCAGCGACATATGGACACCGTCATAAAGGCTCCCGGTAAATAGGCTCCCGTTATATGGGCTCTCGAGAAAAGGGCTCTAGTTAATAAGGCTCTTGCCAAATAGGCTCACATCATTTTGGCTCCCGATATATAGGCCCCCGTCATTTAGTTTTTTCCACAAAACGGCCCCCGTAATTACGACTCTCGACAAATAGGCTCCCGTCATTTAGTTTCTGCCACAAAACGGCCCCTGTCATTACGACTCCCGACAAATAGGCTATTATTTTGGCTCACGACAAAAAGGCTCCTGTCAATTTGGCTTTAGACAAAAAGACCACTGACAATACCGTTTCTGTAGAGACTAAGTCTCCCGGCAAAGCGGTCTCATTGAATATGACACCTGCCAGTGGGACCCCTTCATCAATATTCTTTAGAGTTAGCTTATCCAACACTCTTAAGTAATACAACGTATGCATCTCTTGTCCGGCAAGCCTTATTTTTATATTAGTTTTTCTATTATAAAATATAGTATGTTTTAATTCAATGGTCATCTATCTATGACTTCCATAATTGAGTCGGTTATAGGCTTTTCCAACTCAGTATGTGGGGAGAAGGGTCCACGCTGTACCTTCCTACCTCCAGTATGCTTGTAGGTTATCAAAACAAAATGTCGTTATCCTGTAAACATCATGTATATCGTACATTTTCACTTCTGTGCTCGCTTTTATGCAACAGGTCTTTACTGTTGCAAAATAAACATTATCAAAATTTTAGAATTGGTAGATTTTAGCTATGAAGGGCTTGATTTGTTTGTGAATTGATGTTGGTTTATGAAAAACAATTTCATTCAGGCATTAAAAAGAGCTTATATTAGTAGTGGAGGTAGGACAAAATGGTTACTTTTATGCCAATAGTGGTCATGTCATTCATTTATCTGGAGCCAATATGTCAGGAGTCATTTTGTCAGTAGCCAATATGTCGGGAGCCCATTTGTCGGAAGCCAATATGTCGGAAGCCCATTTGTTGGTAGCCAATATGTCATGAGCCCATTTGTCGGGAGCCCATTTGTTGGGAGCCTATATGTCGCGAGTCAATATAACGGGAGCCCATTTGACGGGAGCCAATAAGTCGGGGCCCTTTAGACGGGGCTATTTTGACGGGGTCGTTTTGTCGGGGATCGATTTGACGGGGTCATATTAACGGGGCCGTTTTGACGGGGCCGATTTGTCCCGGGGAACATAGCAATAGATAATAATCATTAAAAAAGTTTAAAAAAACCCACGTTTTCTGATTGAACTAAAAAGTAGAAAATAAATGCTATACATCACAATAATGCAAGCGATCACTCTACTATAAGCGATCAAAAACGTGGGGCGCGAAGTAAAAGTTATATTACTATTGATTAGATAATACTATTGACTTTTATTAGGGAGCTTGTAGAGAGTCAACAGTATTAGAAACTGTAAGAAAATCACGGCGCCCCACGGTTCAAACTAAATTATCTGCCCCTAAGCCTGTCGCGACTTGGGATCGTTCGCTTCACTGCGCGCGAGGTACGCGTCGCTCGTTTTTTTTCTAATGGCTCGCAGAGGAGAATTATATATATAGATTATATAGCGGTCTAAAATGCTCAATAAAATGTTTCCATTGATCAATTTAGTAATAATAACAATTGAATATTCTATGGTCATCCAAAAGAAAGCTTCCCTGAAAATTTCAGCGCGCCAGCTAACTGGGAAGTGCCAGAAATTTCGATCGCAAGATTTGATTGGAAAAACAAACAAACAAACAAAAAAACAGAGAAAGCAAGTTAAAGAAAACGTGGGAACAAATAGTTTTATTTCAACAATAGATCCTGTGCTCTCTTCTTCATTAACTTATTGTGCAGACATTGACATGAGAGTTTACACAAACTATTGCGTAGCTTGAGAAAAGTATCGTT
Source organism: Physella acuta (assembly GCF_028476545.2). Classification (NCBI taxonomy): domain Eukaryota; kingdom Metazoa; phylum Mollusca; class Gastropoda; family Physidae; genus Physella; species Physella acuta. The sequence continues at coordinate 1,187,076 of NW_026731705.1, read as the reverse complement.
ACTATTTTGTCTGCAACATTTGAAACTATTTGAGGTTCGTTTTTTGGGGTGGGGGAATATGGGGGAGGGTGTTGTTTGTTTTGTATTACATTATTATATTATATCTGGTTTACCTTCTTGACACAAACATCGTACAGCAGGCAAATAAAACCATGTAAAGTGTAATGCAGCTATTAAGGTTCATAGACCACCAGCTAAGATGTCCTTCACACTTCCTGTATGGAGGCTATTTTTTTGTTTCCTGTAATATTTTCATTACAGTGCCATTTCCTAGTATTTGCAGTTGTTTAATTTTTAAAATTTTTTTCCACATTTTCCACAATTTCAATCCCTAAGGTTCTGTAAGTCATTGTCACACATAAATACAACTTTTCACATGAATTAAGCATTACAATATCTATAATGTTCTGTTTGTTAGAATATAATTGTGTTTATGTAGTGTATTCCCCTTATTCTGTATATTATTTTGCGTAAAATAGTGTATTTAAAATGCTTACTAGAAATTACAAAAAAAAAAAAAACAACAAAAAAACGTTCATCTTTGTAGAAGAGCAAACATTTAAATCAGATTTGATTTGTCTATTGAGTGAAAAATGTTATGTTTTTTTCACATTTGTGTTGTTTCTATTACAACCTAAGTTTTTTGTTCTATTTTATGCTATTTTTCGTCTAACGATAATAACATCAAAACATGGGTACATTAAAACCCAGCAAGAATGCTGATTAAAGCCATATTTTAAAACACGTGGCCATTCTTAAACAGACATGAAAGTTTTAAAAGTGATCAAGCTTACACCTTTACGGTCTAAGGGAAATAACAATTAAAATAGAAAAATACTTTAAGAAACATGAATTATGTACCTTTAAAATGTTATCGATATTTTTGTGTCAATTGAATATTCATTTGTTTAAAGACACCTTGACTCTAATTTTCTCAAAAAGTTGTGCATGAAAGCATACAAACATTTTAAGACATCAATTTTACAATTTTTTCTTATTCAGAGCTCAAATATATATTCAGACACTAAATCTTCGAGATAGTTTTTAAACTAATGGTGGAAAACTAATGTAGAATGACTACAATAAAAAAAAATAAACACCCTATAAACATTGAGTCTAAATTGATTCAAAAGGTCAATAGGGTAGATGAAGTAGAGTTAACTTGTTTGTGTGACCCCCATTTAGCAAATAAATAAAAAGTGGGCCGTGTAAAATGTATCGATCACAACGCACTAATTAAATGTGATCTTAAAGTCAGATTAAGTGCCCTACTTATGTCTGCTGCTTAATTAAGTCAGATCTGATGGCCTAATTAAATAAACTCTTAAGGTCAGACCTGGTTCACATGACGCTTGTTATCTAAGGGTCAACTCTGCTTCACCTACACTACCCTGACATCTGAAAAGGTTGAGATAAATTATATGTCTGGAAGAAATGAGTTCGGATGTCAAACACTGTCTTTGAAACAAAGTATATATCAATACACACACATATATATATATATATATATATATATATATATATATATATATATATATATATATATATATATATATATATATATATATATATGTGTGTGTGTGTGTATGTGTGTATTAGTGGAGCAAGCAGAATATCAGTCTGACTTTATAACACGCAGGAAACATAACTTTATAACACGCAGTTAACATGACTTTATAACACGCAGGTAACATGACTTTATAACATGCGGGTAACATGACTTTATAACACGCACGTAAGATGATTTTATAACACACAGGTAACATGACTTTATAACACGCAGGTAACAAGACTTTATAACACGCAGGTAACATAACTTTATAACAAGCACGTACGATGACGTTATAACACACAGGTAACATGACTTTATAACACGCAGGTAACATGACTTTATAACACGCAGGTAACATAACTTTATAACACGCAGGTAACATGACTTTATAACACGCAGGTAACATGACTTTATAACACGCAGTAAACATAACTTTATAACACGCAGGTAACATGACTTTATAACACGCAGGTAACATGACTTTATAACACGCAGGTAACATAACTTTATAACAAGCACGTAAGATGACTTTATAACACACAGGTAACATGACTTTATAACACGCAGGTAACATGACTTTATAACACGCAGGTAACATAACTTTATAACACGCAGGTAACATGACTTTATAACACGCAGGTAACATGACTTTATAACACGCAGGTAACATGACTTTATAACACGCAGTAAACATGACTTTATAACACGCAGTAAACATGACTTTATAACACGCAGTAAAAATGACTTTATAACACAAAATGACCAGACTGCTGAACAAGACATGCTGTCGTAGCCGATAGAGTAGAGTAGCCGATAGATTAATACAGCCGATAGAGTAGAGTAGCCGATAGATTAATGCAGCCGATAGAATAGAGTAGCCGATAGATTAATTAATGCAGCTGACATACATGCTGAAAAGAAAATCGGTCTTATAGAATTTCTTTTATCAATCAATAATGTCTATTTTAAGTACATAGTTGAAGCAACCCTTTAAGTCATTGTCATCTGTTTTAAGGGATACAGTACTAAGACTTTCTGTATCCAGTTCTAAGTTGGTGGGTAAATGATAGGTGTAAGGGTGTATGTGCAGTATTCGCGTGGTTAGAAGAAGACAGGGAAGATATGACGATGTGGGATAGCGGTAGAGTTATTTTTTCTGTAACTGGATAAACACGCCAATGCAAGACTGAAAAACTACTGATATTTGGTTTTTACATATTTTTTCATAGTTTGATGCCTAGTTATAACATTGAAGAAAGAGTTTGCCTTTATTATGGCAAATATGTGTTTGTAGTCCCAGATTTTTCTCCAGGTCATCCTCGACTGGACAAGTTGACCTAATGACATTGAGGCTCCCACGGCCTAAATTCACAGTCGTTGATTTGTTTACGGTCCACGTCAGCACTGGCCGCCGCTACTGGAACAACTCTCTTTGATTCCTGCAACTCTCTGACCACAGGCACGTCATCAACTTGGTCTGCCACAACAACAGCCAGGGTAAACAGCAGACAGGCAATCACGACAGCTTTCATTTTCTACAAGAAAAACAGTTTATATTTTTAAAAAAATGCAAAAATATTTTGAATCTAATGTGGACACCCTGGAAATATCTTGCTAGGTCCCCAGATATGGTGTTGTAATAATCCTATTAATGTTTTGATATTTCAAAAAATAATTTGTTGATAATTCTCAAATTATATTTTAAAAAATTGCCCTTTAACATTTGGATTCCATCAGTTGGATGCTCAGAGTTCAGTCTATCAAATAATACATATTAGAAATGTCAACTTGCAACTGGCTTTGCCACTTATGTTTATAAATAAAATATAACTGTTGGTTCTATCATGTAGTGTTTTCTTGTATTACACAATATAAATTGTTTCATATATCATCAAATCATTCCGCCCGATGACCAAAACTTTTATAAACCTAATTATATTTTAAATGTATATGATAACATGAAACAAAAAACAAAACATATACACTGGCAATTAAATAATGTATTGATTATGATGTCATAGTTCTGCATTTAGTGTCAGGTCATCGTAAGTCCATCTAACAGAGCAGGTAGGCACAGTGGCATAGCTAGAATTTTCGGGCCCCTATGCAAAAATTATCATTGGGCCCTTTGTCAATATGTAAAATGTGCATGTTATACGTCCTAACTGTGTATTTATACGGTGTTATTATGCAGTACCCCGTAACGTAAAACACCTTTGATTGTATATTACGTTTATGTAAAAGCAAACTAACAAATTAACATTTAAGTAACTTAACACAGTAGCTTCACAAGGCGGGGGTGGAGGTGTCAACATTTTGGACTGACACCATATCGAAAACTTGTAAAATATACTGTGAAAAATATATTTTATCCAGTTAAAATAATAAACTGTTAGGGAGAGGGGGGGTGGCTGGAGTGACACTCACTAAACGCACAGGGTGGTGGAACCTTGTGACGCCACTAACCAAACACTCATTTTAAAAAGTTGCAAATCATTTATTTAGATTTGTTGTTTTTCTTCTTTCAAGTTTGCAATGATTAATATTTTCCTTGAGGTCCTTTTTAGCTGCTTTTGAAAGTACGATACTATGAATAGCTAAGTTACTTACCCAAAGGGCATATCTACAACTTGTTTAATAACATCATCGTAATGACTCGGGGCGCCCAACAGTATAGGCTACTACTGTTGAGGCGCTGGCGGACACCACTTATTTTATTAAGTCATTTATTATAATAGCCTTCCGTTTCCCTATGGCAAGACGTTCATTAAAACAAGTATATGTGCCGTCGTGCTCACGGGAGAACCTTAAGCGCCGGCTGGCGCGTCTGTGCAGTTTGGCCATTGAATAAAGCAGCAACGCTGACCCCTTGCGCAGGACGACCAACCAACTGACCCCAGGTGCGAAGAAAGCCGCCGGGAAACTCTGGGTGACAAACCGAACTGCCTTACTGTCAAGGAGCCGCCCTCAAAACGAAATAAAGACATCATTAATCGCAAAAAACTTAACAGGAGTTTCTTTCTGACTTTTCTATGAAGCACTGCTCCTCGTGTGTGGGGTTGTAAAGGAAATTTCAGTCAGCTGAAGTATGTCTGAAGTATTCTAAACTACTTTCCAATGTTTCATGACGATTGGTTCAGGTTTTTTATTAATGCACAAAGGACAGGCAGACAGACAAACAAAAATCTTTTAGTAGCAGCATTTCATTAAAGATAATTAGATCAACAAAAAAAAAATGTTATTAAGATTAAAATTAGTGGAAAAGAATTGGCAAATGTTGGTTTTCCCGACAATGCAACAACGCCTGTAATTAATACCGATGAGCCCTATATAACCCCTGTCTCCCACACTAAATGCCAGTATCTCTACAGTTAAAAAGTTCAAGGGGGGGGGGGGGGGTCTTTTTGTAACTTTTGATTATTTTCTACAGTAGTAAAGAAACTGGATTTCCATTTTCTTTTAAAAATTATTTTTATAAAACAAATATTAAAATTCCAATGTAAAAGTTTTAAATTTCTTTAAAGAGGGAAAAGGGCCCCTATGAGCCTTGGGCCCCTATGCCTTGCTTACGCTAGCTTTACGGTAGCTACGCCACTGGGTAGGCAACAAAATCAGGACAACATACTATCTGTCTACGTTCCGCTCTCGCCGAGTCGACCTCTACGTCTTTCTTCACCTGGCTCAGGTCAAGGTCACGTTCACTTTCCAGGCTCTGGTCAGCGCTTTGGCCAGCCATAGCGACAGCCAGGGAAAATAACAGGCAAAAGATGACGACAGCCTTGATTTTTTTACGTGAGAAAGATTATTTAAAATAATATTAATAACCAGAAATATGTGTTAATAAAGTGGCGTCGAGAGTCTTGAATATAAAATGTTTTCTTAATAAATTTTATTTCAATATATTATGAACAATGTGCGTTCTTACTCTCAATTACTTCCCTTTCAAACACACGCACGCACACAAACACACAGACAGATATAGAGAGAATACATACAAAATCAAATATTTATAGTCTCTCACTATCTCTTTATATATATATATATATATATATATATATATATATATATATATATATATATATATATATATATATATATATGTATCTATATATTTATCTATTAATTTATCTATTTAATTTATATATATATATATCGGCTAGGCATTTCTCCAGCTATTTAAAGCTATATCCAAATGTAAAGGTTCACGAAAATTTGTATGTTTGTTAACAAAATATTTTATGCAAAATTTAAGAGCATTACGTAATGCTATGCCTAAAACACTTTATTTGCCATTCCTCTATATTTTGTTTTGTTACACAATTAAATAGAAACAAAAGAACAAAAAAAGAAAAAAAATTAAGAAACTGTAATAGACCATTTTAACAGTATATTCTATATCTAATACAAAAATAATGACCAGTACGTATTAAATGTTTTAAAATATGCACGGAATTTCCAATAAAATTGAAGCGTAACTTAAAATATGCATATAACTAAAATACAATCTTAATTGTATACAAAATGTGACATGCTGTATCTAGATGCAGTCACTAGTACCCCAACCAGATCAATAGCCCCAGATAAAATACCTACACTCAATTACCACACTGTGTAATAACCCCTCTATACAATACATACTGTATTAGTATATATTCCCCTTTCTTTCCCCATAGCCAAATCCGTTACCATGTTGCTAACGGAAACCAGATGCTTATTCATAATCTTCATTAAACCCAGAGGCCTCGCGTGGGTGGGTGGGGGGTGGGTGGGGGGTGGCGGGGGATGAGGAACGCACACAGCAAAGTATATATACAAAAATGATTTTTATAGGATGATGCAAAAATTGACTCCATTCAATAAAAACTTAGTGTGGGTAGACACCAAATACACCGTCCACCGAAGTTGATTGGGGTAGATTGGGGTAAAACCACATTGAAAATGTACAAATATATATTATTCTATTAATTTCTGGAGGAAGGTGGCTGACACCAGTAGAACAATATCTGTACATGTGTTTGTGTTTAAGTAGTTGATTTGTTGTAATGACGTTGGTAAAATGGACCCTAACCCTAACGGGACGGAGTACTGTCAAGTTCCCTTTAAAGCACCTCCCAACCCTGTAACGTTATGTAACATCGCCTTAGACAACAGCACGACTATTTATTTTTTTGTCTTTTGACACACACCCGTTTCCCTACACATACGCACACAACTCAAACTACGATTAATTTTAATACATAAAAATATGGGTTTTAAATTAATGTAGTTGAAATAGCTATGTTACAAAATGTAATTAACAATTAAACAGCAGAGTTATATATAACTTTTAAATTAAAAGTTTAAATTCTGACAATCAATGTTAGTTAATTAATAAAATAGGAAAATAAAATCGTGACAACTAACTATACACCCATTACAAATATATATCACTTGCATCCTGTAGTTATTCAAATTCTTTCACTGTCTGTATGTAAATATGTCTAAACTTTCTTTTGTTTTTCCTTTTATTATCAGTATATACTTTATACTAATTATGTTCCAAATATTGCGAAAGCGGGGTAAACATGACTATAATTCTAGTCATTCCGTAGTTCTATTAGTGTTTTATCGTACACAAAGATGTTTCTAAAGCTAGGCGACGATAAAAAAAAAATAGTGAGCAAACAGTTATTTCTCTATACATATAGAAAGGTATATCCGTATATGCGTTTCCACTAAAAAAAATGTGGAAAAATTTTGGCAACTATAACAAAGGCGGCCATCTTAAAAAAAATTAGCCTCTTCGTAGAATTCATTCTGTTCAACCATATTTTTGGTTGTTCAGCTAAAACTTTTAAGTACAGATCTTCAAACTAATTTCTTATGAATTTTCGAATTTTCGATCCGGTAAAAATACGTGATTTTGAGGAGTTTTTGAGTCTTAAATTTAGTGTTTTTACCGGATCCAAAATTTGAATATTCATAAAAATATTTAAAATTATACAAAGTCGACTTGCAATCATTAACTAGAGCACACAATAATATAAAGTGATTTAAAAACTAGATATTTCTAAAGTTTACAATCAGATTTCTTTCCCCTTGCAATACCAACTCTTGGTGACGTTAGGTATTCTGTAAATAGACAAATATTTCATATAATACAAACTCGACTTGTAATCATTAACAAGAGCACACATTAATCAAAACATATTTTAAAACTAGATTTTTAAAAAGGTTTACCATCAGATTTCTTTCCCCCGGCCAGTCCTACCTTGGTGATGTTAGATATTTTGTACAGAAAAATCGATTTATTATTAATTATTACATTTCGATATTTCTTTAGATTTTACATTACTACAATTAAACATCCAATTTATCTGCAAACAATCATGTAGGTCTAATATCTAATTTTATCTATTAGTGTTTTTTATTTTTAATAATAATATATACTATTTACCGCCATCCGCTGAGCGTTTCATCTGGTCCCAACTGTCGCTGTCTTCTGCTCATGTTAAATAAGAATATTTAAATATATTCGCTATAATCAAAACAAGCACTTTTATGGTATTCAATTATAATCAAATAGACATCGGAATATTATAAAATGTTTAGCATAGACCTTAGGATATTTTAACTAGCTATTGTTACACAATATGTATTCTATTTAAAAAAAAAAAACTATACAATAAATAGACGAATGCGTTGAATTTTAAAAACCTCTTAAACTACATTTAATGTAAAGAAAATATACTGAACGAAAGACGTAATATCCTAAAATGTGGAGTCTCCAGTTTTTAAATTATACCATTCATGTTCAATCGAAATGAACCGACTGTTATATGTAGTAGCAAATGTGAAATATTTTGTAACAAAAGTGTGATTAAAGTCCAAATATGGTCAGGAAAAGAATATACATTTAAAATCTATTTTTATATGATAGCATGCTTTAAATATGTTTCGGACTATGCATAGTAAACATGTTTTTTTTTTGTGTCCATTACCCATTGATGCATTATCTCAATGCTACTGTCGGAATTACAACAAATTGTCGTTTTTTTTTTAAATTTTATAAAAATTAAATAGGCCTCCAGTTTTCCGTTTTCGTTTAGAAAGTTATTGATTAATAAAACAATACATTAAGTAACATATATTGTGTATTAATATTGTTATTTAATTAATTTCTTAAAAATAAAAATTGCAAAGATACTGTTAGCATGTATTAAAGTATATGAAAAAATGTCAAATAGAAATTGTTTTAATGAACATTTAATAAAATGCATAAGACAATATGTATGTTTATTTAAATAGATATTAAAATATGTGAAACCAAATCCCTTAACGATTCGATAAAAAACGTTAAAAAAAACATTACCTGCGGTCACAACAACTGTAAAATAAAATACATTTTGATAGAAAAAAAGTCTACATCTATAGCATATATATATATATATATATATATATATATATATATATATATATATATTTCAAAGTTATATACATCGAATTTAAAAATTAAAGCATCTATTGTAAGAAATGTTTAAGAATATTGTAAATATCCATTCCTTGAGTTTTCACATGGAAATATCAAACATTAGGAATTAAAACTAAATTGCAATGACAAACATTTTTACTAGTTGTTCAACTTAAACTTACCAGAAGCCAAAATAAGAAGAAAAAATGAAAAACAGTTGCACAGGCCCATTTTCAACTGCCGAATAAAGTTATATTATATATTGCATATTTTCTAAACTGCTTTGTAGAAATAATTTTAATTGGTTGAATACGCATGGTTAAAATCATTTTACCGTAGTGAAAATATTTGGCTTAAGAAAATGGTTTACTAAACATTGATATACGAAAGTAATTTAAAATTAACAAGGCAAACAGTAGTTACCAAAAACTGTTTCTCGACAATAAAGGAAAGAAACCAATGGGAGCGATATAAGGGCAGTCAACCTCGGCTGTCTGACACTGTTCGATGCTAATACTTATACAAGAAAATTGTACCCACTCAATTGATGGTAATATATCATGTATGGGGAAAATATTTCCTCTCAAACATTTCATAGCTTTAGCTATGTTTTCAACGGGGTGGAAAATTGCAAGCTGTAAAAAAAAATGATGCTTGCATTGTCTTACACCGCCTGGATTTTAACCAATAGATTACTTTTATAATTAACAATAAATACAACGCAAACTGTACTAATGTAATAATTCGCCTTATATGATGATATCCTATTTCATTAAATATACATGTTCCTCCCTCATCGCTACTCGCCCCCCCCCCCCCCCCCTCCACTCAGTGCTTGAAGATTTTTACACGATATGAGTCGAAGCCCGGTAGATAGCTTGAGAAGGGGAGAGAATGGGTGGAGACCCTCCTTTCACCCTTCTCTCACTCCCACGTTAACACACCGCCGGTAGAGTTTTACAAAATAGAACTCTTAACCCCCACCCCCTCCCTCACCGCGACTTAGGAAGAAAAAAATGTATCTTAAAAAGTGATGTACCACATTATGTACTAATGTTTAGATCTAACACACTACAAAGTCCCATCCAAAACTTGCTCTACGTATCTTTCGTTTAGCTTTGAAACATACATTTTCATGTTTTACATACATCTATTTTTTTTTAAATGTTTATGCTTTTTGTTACAGATTATTAGATTTTTGTGAACGTAAGGAGGAAGGTGTTGATTTAACAGCTTAACACACTATTTGATTCAATTTCGATAAAAACAACAAAGTATTTTAAATGAAGTCGTCCCAATATTTTAATGTGGGTTGAAAATAGCAGCTCATCTAGGCAAACACTGTCTAAAACACAGCACTTATGTATGTATTTTCAAACTATTTGCGTTCAGCTGGACTATGGTCACTAAACCACCTCTACACCCCCACGTCCCTGTTGACCTTTTTGTTAACGACCGAGAGATAAGAACTTTGGCAGAGTACGAGTTGTGGGCTAGAATGTAAATTTTAGCAATACCTTGACGAATGCTCTGAACCTCTATAAAACAGTTTGATGTAGATTGGCACATTGACGTAGAGGGAGGGGGTGAGGGTGGTATGAGGTGGGCTGGTCAGGTGATTAACGCACAATAAATGGTAATGCCGTCGAAGCATGATGTATTTGGGTTCTGTAGCGATTGATGTACTAATCCTACAAAAGAAAATGTCTGTGAGTATGGCGCCTGTCTACATGTGGGCTTGACGCCTTTATCCAGACTTTTCTCCGACTTGTGAAATATGGCACGCTTTGGGTTAAGGTCGATCATAAATGGAGTGGGGAGGGGGGTTACGGGTGGATTTCCTTTTTTTGGACAATGTACTATCCAGACTTAACAAAAAATTTTATTCTAATTGTATAGACCAGGCAGTAATTAGAGGTAAAACGGACTCTGTGTCGGAATTCGATTCCGGTTAGATTAAAATGTCAATTTATTTTCACCATAGCGCATGTATACCTAGTATGCATTCTAGCAAGCGGGGGGAGGGGGGAGGCGGGGACGATACGGTTGAATTTGAAAAAAATTCAAACATGAGGAAGGTCAAAGGGTGGGACGTGGTGAACGAAAAAAATTCACAGGAAAAAAAAACACAAAAAAGTTGCAGTTTTTGCTAGGAAAAAAGTCACAGAAAATAAATAAACTTGGAGTGATCTCCCCTAAAATGTCTCGAATATTCTTATATAACTCGGAATACAGACATGATTTTTAATTACTTTACTTTTAAAAATAGAATAGAATGTTGTAGAAAAAAGATTATTAGTACTTTATAAATTTACAGGCTTTTTTTGAGAAATTGGAAATGGCGAAAATTACTACTTCCAGTAATCGGAAATTACTCAAGATTTGATAGAAGGTAGAGAATTAGATCTTTTACTTACTTGTAAAATTTTATTTATCTATCTGAAATTATACTCAAGTTATAGGCTTTTGAAAAAAAATAAAAGTAGAAAAAGTTCCATTTTCGCTCAAAAGTTGATACAGATTTACGATTTTGATAAAATACTTATATATGAAATTTCATCAACCTAGCTGTAACGGTACTCAAGTTAGCGTATGTACACACACACAAACACACAGACAGACACACACACACACATACAGCAGTGGCGTAGCGAGCTCGGGTGTCACCCGGTGCGGCACTTAATGGTGTCACACCCCCCCCCCCCCCCCCAGAGCCATAGAGACCCTTCCAAGGGACAAACTTTCAAAAACTTTCGATTTGCACCCCCCCCCCTCAAACTTTCGATTTGCACCCCCACACAAGTTTTCGATTTGCGCCCCCCCCCCCACAAACTTTCGATTTGCACCCCCCCTCGAGTTTTTCTCTATATATTTTGCTATTTTTTGCCTTGGTGTAACCCCCCTAAATGGTGTCACCCGGTGCGGTCCACACCCCCCCGCACCCCGCCCCCCCCCCTCGCTACGCCCCTGACATACAGACATACGGACGAGATTGAAAAATTATGTTTTTCCGTATCAGTGAGGTGTAAAACGTCGAGATTTATAAAAATCTCGATTTTTTTTTTGCAAGATTACAAGACTTTCGCTATACTTCATATATACGAGAAAGTAAAAATCACAAAAGAAAATTTATTTCGGAAAAAAAGTCACAGAAATAAAGTCACAGAAAAAAGTCACAATAATGTTTTGATAAATATTTTGATTTTAATTGTTGAGAATTGTAAAATTGTGTCTGTTGATGAATTTAGTTAAATACGCTCTAGAAAAGTTAATTACAAACGAATTTTAGGCACATCGTTGTGTTTTACATGTTTTTTTTTTTTTTGCCATTCCTTGGTCGGCTTATCCTTAGTCGGTCTTCTCCGTCCACATTGTGTGTTGTTGACGTTTAGCGTCAATGACAGCCTTTGTACTGTGTCGGGTTTCTGCTTTGATCATTTCCTTTGTTATAAAATGAGCATGATAATGTGTGCAGAACATGTGATTGACCTATTCTTGCAATCAGTTGAGGGCATCAAGTCACATTTACTACGTCTTAATGCATTTTCGCGCTAATTTAAAGTTAGTATTTAACAAATACTATGAAAATTGCAGGATATATATATATATATATATATATATATATATATATATATATATATATATATATATATATATATATATACATATATTGTATACAGTGTTTCTTCTAGACTTTTTTCTCCGGGGGGCACTTGAAATTCTCGGGGGTGGGGGGGGGGGGGCGGTAGACTTTCTACGGGGGGGGGGGGGGCGGACACTGTTAAAAGTATATATTTTCTCTATAAATTATATACATTTCATTTCGTTCGGGGGGGGGAGGTCGGGCGGTAGAATTTTTTAGAGGGGGCTTTGCCCCCCCGCCCTCCCCCACCCCTGAAGATATGCCTGGAAGAAACTCTGATTATATACAATAAGTACTTGGAAAACAACGTTTTACTGTATTAGTTTCTAAAAATGAATTCAAAATGAAAACGTGTGCGCATATGTTTTTATACTCCTTACCTCTGTAAAGCTGAACTGGTTTTGTTGCAACAAAGATGAGACTACTTGCCCCGTGTATGACTGTACACCTTGCTTTAAAACGGATTTAGGTAAGTAGCCGGAATATATACAGTTTGATCACGGGATCGATATCAGCTGGAGAAGATTATAGTGTCTAGTAGCTTAATTTGAAACAAGAGAACAGGATTAAGTTATTAATATTTTAGGTGATCATCATTTTTGTTTTTTCAGACATTTTTTATCAAGTGGGGGGGGGGGGGGTGAGAATGGACTTTTCGTTAGGGAGGGTGGGAGACTAAATTCCCGAGGGGGAGAACAATAGTAAAAGTATATTTTCTTTATAAATTCCAATTCGATCTTTGAAGAATAGAGGGGGGGGGGGTGGGGAGCTGACCGCAGACGTTTTTCATTCACCCCTCCCCCCCCCCCCCCTTCCCCCCCTTCCAACAAGATGCCTGGAAGAAACTGATCATCATTTGAAAATTTATAAAGTGGGAAACACATGGTTGCATGTAGATTACACTCACAATGGATAGCAACCATGCAATAATACCACTTTAGCAGCCCTGCTTTTAAATGTTTACAATATTGCAAAGATTTACTAAAACATAACATGTAAAAAGATTTGTTTCAAAGAAATCCCAATACACAATCTAACACCACGTGTTTCAATTTTAGCCTTAAGGCTAAATTCCCGGATTATGAACACATTACGTTCTTATTAAAGTGTATGTTTACTAATCGCTGCGTGTATTTATTTATTACGATGCTACACTCTGCATAGCGAGGGTTATTATTTTGTGTTTGTAATATGATGAATACTCTAAGACCTGATTGTTAACGTTAAAAAGAATAATTGTACCGAAATTCTGAAAATAATATAATTCAACTTATAAAAAATGTCTGAGCGACTTCTCTACCGGGAATTAAGTGTATAGTAAAATATGTAGTAGTCTACGGCCACGTGATCTTAGGTCACGTGCAGCGGGAGCTTTTAAAGCGGTACTCAAACTTTTTAGCTAGTAACAATGACTTACTTGACTTAGTCCTCTGTGCCCCGTATGGAACCTAGGGCCTCCACCATTTCCTTCCATTTCTTCCTATCCCCGGCTATTAATTGTGTCATCTCCCAAGACATCTCTGTTGGCTTCAGTTCTTCATTTGGATGAGTCTTTCGCAATGTGTGACCTACCCAGTGCCACTTCCTCTTTTTTATTTGCACACCCATAAGCTCCTACCTAGCTTTCCTCCATAGTTCGGCACTTTGCTCCTGGCAGGTCTAACCAAGTCGGACAGATCTGCGTGGGTAGGGGCCAGACCAAACGTTGTGCCCTGGTCCTCCAGGTGGGGGGTTGTGCGATGGGCTAACTACTCGTCCACATAAAACAAAATATAGTTACAGAAACCGAAGCCTAAGCTTGTAACAGTAAGCAGAAACAATGATAAAAACCAGGTTTGATGAACACTTGTATTTGCAAGGGTTTACAGCATGTAAACTTAATTATCAATCCAACGAACACAGGTCAACTCAATGCCCGCAGTTTACTGCCTGTGTAAAATTATAAGCTACTAAATAAAAACAACACTAACTACAAGAGTATGCTACATAAGAATGTTTTAGACTTAAAAAATTCTTAGGAACATTGATAAAAATAATATAAGTTACAAAACATGTTTAGTATGTAGATGATACTTCTTCTTTTTCTTCTTCGTTCTTAATTTTAGTGATGGAAGGGATCCACCTTGATTTTGGAGTGAGTTATCTCTCCTAGATAAGTGGCTGTCCCCAGCTAACGAGCCTCATCTACCCGAGGGTTCGAACCATGAGCTTTACCGACTCGACCACGCCGACCCCTGTAAATGATACAAAACCAAGCACGTGTCAAATGTTGTTAAGCGTAAGAGTAAGAGAGACATTCAGCCCCCCCCCCTCCCTTAAATACACCCGTGTTGTGCGTATCACCTGACTAGCTTCTCTATCTAGACTGGACAGTGTGTTAGGTGCACCCGTGTTGGTCAAGCCTGTGATATGATTCACCGACAGATGACCAACGGTCTGTGTGCTGAAATAACTTACATAAAGTGAGGGGGGATAAGAATGCGGGTAACTGGTGGGTTGAAGGCAAGGCAAAATTGAGGTATAACTGTTTTAAAGTATTTTATTAATCTTAACAACGTCTTAACTACAACAAACTGTTATTGTTTAAGGGCATGGGCGGGTGTACTTTTCGTCATAAATCCACTAAATCATCGATTTCCCACTTTTACTTGATCTATACAGAATAACCATCGTTGAATCTAAAAATGACATTGTTATGACCCTAAAAACAGTATTTAATTATGAAAAACCGGGTTCAATGTAGTGTGTACATGGTCTTTTGTTTAATTTTTTGGTAAAAATAGCAATTTTTCGACCTAGAAAAGTACTATTAGGCTTCGCGGAAACCTAATGTGTTTCATATCAATGGAAAGGCCGTGACCTCCTTTCTTTATTTGTTCTAAAATTAAATGACCAATCAAAATACATATTTTAATGTGATTATTTTTCTACGTCATAAAGTTGTTTATTTTACTCAGTCGGGTTTTTCCGGTATGCAAATTTTTGACCTCAATTTTTTCATTGGCATACGACGGCGGAAGCTAGTTAGCGATTGGTCGTTTCGCTTCGGGAGTAAACATTCCCTTAGTTTCAGCGCGTTGCTAAGTTTGATCTAGTTTTGTTTCTCTAAGCTTCTGTAAAATACTTACATTATTTTAACATATAATTATTTCAATTAAATATACTATTAACAGTTTAGATTAGTTTGTGTGAATTATCATAAGCAGTGAGACGATTTAATTTGTTTCTCTTTCGATAATGCGTAGAACAAAATACTCGCTAAAAATAGATACACACATCTAACTAATTTACTAAAGCTAGGGCTCGTCCGAATGCAACTGATTGCAGCTACCTCTACTAAATCTAGCACTATTCAGACAAGCACTGGTGCAGATGTAATATGCACATTTACTAAGAAACTGCGGCAATGTAAGACACAGTTTTTACAGACAGAAGAAAGCACTGTTACATCTAGTACTAGTAGTACTAATTGTAAACCACAGCCATGCAGAATTATTGTCGACTGTGATTTGCTTCTTGATGTTATCAATACATCTCCTCGCACACTGTGATGTAGTGGCTACTATTGATGAAAACAGTGTAAAGGGTTTGCTTCAAGAATGGTGTGGCAGTAATAAAAATGGTGTAAACCGTAAGTATACAACTGCAAAAGAATCCAGAACAAGGCCTTTCACAATAAACAAAGACGTCTTATCATAATTGGCTTTAGACATGAGACCATGCAAAATATACTGCTGTTTCTGTGATAGCATAATTCAATTTTGGGCCCAGGCATGCTATGGCATTGCTGTCAAAAGAAGGAAACCATAGTCGAGGACCCAGTGAAGACGCGAAAAAAGACGCCATGACAACAGCTTTACTACAATTCTAGGTAAAACAAACAGCGCCAGAAAAAAAGAAAACTAACAGCCGAACAAGCTCAGAAGGAATATATTCAGCAGCACCATACTTCAGGCTATAAATGCGGTCGATTTTAGTGACATACAGCGATATATGTTCATTTTTTGCAACTTTTTGTTAGTTTTTTGCGTTTTTCTCAGTTTGATGTTTTTTTGTACAATTGTTGAAATAACTTTGTTAATAATTATCAGAACTGAACTAAATTTGCTCCAGTTACTCTTTATATATGTTCAAAGAAAACTGATAGAACACTTTTGGAATTTTTGTAAAAAAAAAAATTTTGTTGTTGAAATAGTGAAAAAATTGGACGAAATAATGAAATTTTTACAGTAATGTTTTTAAAAAAAAAGTAAAAAAAAAACTATTTTCTTTTTTGAAAATGTAATCTATCAGAAGTCTTAAACACATGTGTCTGCAGACTATATTAAGTTTTCATGAAATTTGAACAAACCATTTTTGAGTTATTTCCATTTAAAAATCGTCAATAAAATCCAATATGGCCGCCGTCACCATGGAAACGGAAGATTTAAAAAATTTAAAAAAATATTTTTATGCTTAACTCTTTGAGTTATAACTATTAGCCAAGTATTACATCTTTAGACTCGGAAATAAGGAAGTTGGTACTCATCACCCGCCCATGCCCTTAAAAAATAAAACAAAATATATTCTTTCAGCACCGTATTATTTTAAAAAAGCTTTTTATTGCTTCCATACTTATTACCGATCAAAAGAGTACTTTGTTTCACAACATTATTCTGCAAATGCCAGCTTGAAGATATTCTTGTACCAAATCGAACAATGGGCCCACTTTAATTAGTTATTTAAAACCTAAAGTATTCACATACATGTTTTAAATATCGTTGAACCTTTAACTTTCATGGTTCTTTTAGGGAACAAAAGACGATTTTCTCATTAATATCGGTACTCTGTCTTGGTCTGCTCTAAGTAGCTCAGCTCGGGCAGCCCAGTCCATTCCATGATGCCATCCATCCATTGTTATCTCTGCCTTCCCTCCTCCTCTTCTTTCCCGACACCGTGCCCTGCATTGTTGTTTTGGAATGGTCGTTGGCGCTAGTGACATGACCCAGCAGTCTCAGTTTCTTTGTTTTGATTATGCTTTGTATTGTGAAATGAGTTTGAAGTTCGGGTCGACACTTGAATACGGTACGGATACCAATTGATACACTCAAAATGTGATTTTATCTTATTTCGTGTTGAGACACATCATAGGTACCGTTGGGCAGGCGGTGAGTGGATAAACACAACATTTTCCCAAACCCACCTAATTGCTACTTAATAGCTTCTATGCTACAGAAATGTGTGTACTATATGCTTACCATATCGTAGCGGACAATGAATGCAAAAAAAGAAACTACAGCTGTTTTGGTTTAATACCACCCATACTCGGTATTTAACACTATATAAAGAAATTAGTGATACGAAGTGAATGATTTTCTTGTAGTCTAGATTCTAGAATGATCAATCACGGTGTGACCTACTTAGGTCTTAATTTTTTTATTATTTAGTTTTACATTTATGTAATCGACCTTGATTGGTCTGTGGTGCAATCGCCAGTAATTTTCCATCACGTTGTGTGGTGAAATTCTCCAATAATTTTAATTGGTTATTTCGAGTTTTGGTGATTTCCCAACCAATAGTCTTATGACTTTGAGAGTGACCTCCCCTGGTTCTAAGGTGATATAAAATCCTGGAACACGCGTCTTTTCAGGAGGGCAGTTTACCAGACATTCTGGGAGAGATTGCCGTGTGTGATGCCATATTGTATTCAATAGTTTAAAGCAGCATTTTTCCCTATTACTTGTAATTTTAGTATCATTCAGTGCTTTAAGCTAACTTCCTATAAGCTGTGTTGATTTCCTAGTGCCATATTTGTAATGTTTGTTACCTAGTGTTTTTTCTCCAACTCGTGTGTTGGGTTTTGGTTTATTGTGTATATTTATAATATTTTCTATAGAACTAGAGTCATATTTTGTACGTGTACACATTTTAAAAGGTTATTAATGAATTAAAGTTGTTGTTAGTTACAAGAGTTATTTACGAGTCATTTACGAGTCCACGTTGAGTTTTTGTGTCTGATACTCTTTTAGTTTTGTTGTCATCTGTTTGTAACCATTCAAAAATAATCATGTACGTGCGTTAGCTTTATCGGAGATAGAGTAGCGCCGTAATAACAGGAAAATTGGAAACGTTAAGGTAGGTAGGTTAAATCTAATTAGAGACGTAAAAGATACGAACCGTCGCAGGGCTTAACGTATCGCATATTACGAACCTATCTCGATCTTCCTTTCTATCTAACTGATGTGCGATCAACTGCTGAAAAAGTGCGTGCTGTTAAGCAAGTCAGTTTGATGCCCAGCGTTTGGCCGTAACACAGGGGTCGGCGTGTTCGAGTCGGTAAAGCTCATGGTTGCTAAACCGAAAAGTCTCGAGTTCGAACCCTCGGGCAGATGAGGCTCGTTAGCTGCGGACAGCCACTCTTCTAGGAGAGACAACTCCAAAATCAAACAACTGCTGCCTTGTGGCTTGTTCTTGGTTGGACAAAGGCTATGGAAGCAAATCCAAAAAGAAAAGCAGGCTGAAATCGGAGTCAATGGCCTCAATGGCGCATAACCAGTTGACACGTAACGCTTAATTGTGTTGAAGGCGTGGTCGAGCAAAAAGCTCATGGATAATAAATTCAAACTAAGTCTCGAGTTCAAAACCCACTGGCAGAAAAATCTCGATCCCCTTCAACACTAATAATTAAGAACGAAGAAGAAGAAGAAGAAGGCCGTAACACACATGTTTCCACTATGTGGGAATTTCATTCATCGTATGAAGCACCGTATTTTGATGAAGAGAATGGAGGGGGAGGTGGGAAAAAAATACGGCATATATTATGACCTTGATTTATTGACCTTCAAGTCGATCATCGTGCTCTACTGATTAACAAAATGATCGCAAGAAACCACCCTACACCCCTTCCAAATCTCCACAGAACATTGAATCATCAATTAGTTAAATATTCAAATTTTCAGGGTTAAAATAAAAATTCGAAGTTTGTAATATATATAAATAAAACGGATTTAATGAATGTATTTATCAGAAAGAAGAATTACTATTGTAAATCTGTATTAGTTCTTACAAGCCGATGATGAAAACTGTAATACTAAAACTGTAAACTACATGTCTGAGGTAAAAATTGAGATTTGTTTTCTGCTAGTGGTGGTGTAGCTATACAGTTATTACAATTTTAACTATGAAATAAAGTACTTAAAATATTCATTTCTTTTTTTAAATCTGATTTTTTTTCTGCGAATTAATTAAAGTACGATCGAAATTGCATTTTGAATATTTATTTTAATCAAAGTTTTGACATTGACGGATTAGATATTTGACAAAACTCTCATTTATAAACGGGGACGACACTTGTACAGAGAGGGGGGATAGTTTGGTGGTAGAGTGTAGGTATCACATTCCAGAACTTGTCTGGTATCCAGATTTCTTTCTCCCGGCTGGTCAACGTCCTGTGGTCCAGCGGCTCTCTGGTCAGCAAAGACAGCAGAGAGGAACAGGAACATGAAGACCACACATACAGATTTCATTTTCTGGGGAGAAAAGTACAATTATATAAATTAATTAATGTTTGTTATGCTTATTTAAACCTGAATACAATATACAGTATATTATAAGAATATAAAACGGTAAAATAAAAAGAGACCGACTAGATAAGACCCGGAGACGTGACCTTGAAGTTATCACCGAATAGACTAGATTTACCTGGAAACAAGTGGAGAAAATAGCCCACAGAAAAGCATGTCAGCTGTCTATAGCCCCAGAGAATGGACTGGCTAACCACCAGACCTAACTGATCTTAATTTGACGGTTGAAAAATCAAGACTGCTTTCATATTGTCTGATCAAGTCCATAAACATTAAGCATCCGCTATACTTTTGTTCAACATTAATAAAATGTGTTGTGTTTTTTTTTAAACAACGTGAAATTTTAGAAACAAATGAAGATAGATGTTTTCTTAGCTGACGAAAAATAAAGCAAATTAAAATCCTAATAATAGTAAAGCTCATGGTTGCTAAATCGAAAATTCTCGAGTCCGAAACCTCAGGTAGATATTTTCGCTAACTGGTGACATAAACTCTTCTGGGAGAGAAAACTTGTAGTTTGTTCTTTGTTGGATAAAGACTATTGAAGGAATCCAAAAGATAAGCAGGCTGAAATCGGAGTCCATTTGCATAGGTTGAAACGTAATACTTGAGTTCAAAACTAGAATTAAGAACGGAGAAGAAACTAAAGGTTGACACGTAATACTAAATTAAAAACTAGAAATAAGAACGGAGAAGAAACTAAGAAAATCACAACAATATCCCCAATAACGTTATAACGTTTCAGTACTTACCACAGGGTATATTTGGCAGCACAAGAATTGTAAACTGGATGTCTTGAAAGTGTCTTGTGATCACATGAGGTCTAGTCAATGTTTATATAACAAAGTCCCCCTGTCTAATTCAGGGGATGAATATTCAAGATATGGAAATATGGAGTATCTTGGTAATACAAAACATGATTTGTTGTGTTGTTTTAATGACAAAAATCTAAGCAAATCTTATACACGTTGCATAATTTTATGGTAAACGGAATACAAATGGCGGCGGCTTAATGAATAAACATGCGTGGGTTACGCCAAGAAAGAATATTATTGCGATCATGTCATACAAATCGTTGCTTCAGAAAACATAATCAAACGAATAAAGAAGACGATAAGATCATAAGATACATTTATTGTTCAGCATTTGACGTGTCACATAGTATGTAGAACATTTATGACAACGGCGGCCATCTTGAAAAATTAACCCCTTCGTAGGTTTTCCACCATTCAAAAAATATTACATTTTAAGCCCAATAAACAATCAATTCATAATCTTCTTCCATATAAATATATATATATATATATATATATATATATATATATATATATATATATATATATATATATATATATATATATTTAATATGTTTATAAACATATATAAATGGGGCCTAACATATTTTTTTAAGGGGTGGACCTTTTTTCCTAGTTCCTCCACCGCACGTAGAAGGAATATAAATTATACAATCTGATAACGTGATCGTTAACAGCTGCAGTTGTTTGTAGCTTCTAACTGCGGTGTCAAAATTTAATATCGATATCTTTTTTTAAAGGAATTTCATTATAATGCATGATCGCCTTAAAGAAATATAGAAATTTGTTCTTTGTTCTTCATTGTAAATTTTGACACCGCAATTAGAAGCTACAAACTGCTGCAGCTGTTAACGATCACGCTATCAGATTGTATAATTTATATTCCTTCTACGTGTGGCGGCGAAACTAGGAAACTAATATAGTTGACATATTGCAACTTTTCTTCAAGAGACGCATGTGTCTGTTAACACTCTTGAAACCTCACATTTTAGTCCTAATTTAATCTGGAGCCATCACAACATATAAGAGGTTATACAATACGCTATTTATTGTAAGTATAGGCGGTGAGATTTTAAAATATTCGGTCGCGTGTGACGGAGTTGGGAATCTAATTTTAAAAAAAAATCTGTTGTTCTTGCTTTATTCATTTTTTAACTTATTTAATATATCGTTGCTGATGTATAAATGTAGAACAAAGCAATGGCAGGTTTAATGTAAAAATAAATGTTACTGTTAAAATATAAAAATAAATGTTACTGTATAATTAATTGTGTTTCGTATATTTGCCGTATTCGTTTAAAGAAAAATAAATTATAATTAAACATGTTCATAATAATTAAATGAATTTCTACTACATTTTCCAAGGGATATCTTAGTATAAAGTGACTTGGGATCAAAGTGTACGTGTTTAATATTTGCGAATTAAAAATGTATACAATGTACTATCTAGGATTTAATTTTACAAATAATGCGACATATGAAAAGTTTCACAAATAAATAATGTAGATGTACTTGAAAATACAATACATATAAAGGATAGAAAAACATGCAAACAGTATAGTCAAATAAATAATGCTTGTATGGTTAACTAAATAAAAGATGAATTAACATTATATTACACCCTGCCGCAATTTAAAACAATTACACAACATTTGAAATTAATCCTTACCATATATGAACAAAGCGCTTGTTATCAAACGCCAGAATTAAATAAAGCACCTGTAATCAAAGACCCTCTGCTGAGATATCACCTGTGGTCAAACCCCCTATGGTCAAAAGCCCTATGGTCAAAACCCCGTTATGGTCAAAGCCCCTCTATGGTCAAACCCCCTATGGTCACCCCGCTGTGGTCAAACTACCTATGGTCAAAGACCGGCTGTAGTCAACAACCCTTATGGTCTAAGGCCAGCTGTGGTCAACAACCCCTTTTGTCAAAGACCCTATGGTCAAAGCCCCCCCCCCCATTGGTCAAACCACCTATGGTTAAAACCCCTATGGTCAAAGCCCCTCTGTGGTCAAACCACCTATGGTCAAAGAACCTATGTTCAAAGCTACTCTATGGTTAAACACCCTATGGTCAAACCCCCTATGGTCAAAGCACCCTGTTCAAATGTCCGCGCACCGTTTAACCATATTGACAAGTGAAGGTGATCGCACCAAGTAAATTAATACAATTCATTGAGGTGTTAGTTTCTAATCGCATGAGTATCGCAAGAAAATATATAATCTCGAGGATAATATAGTTCGCCGACGATACAGAGGCGTAGCGAGGACGGGGCGGGGGTGCGGACCGCACCGGGTGACACCATTTAGGGGGGGGGGGGTTGACACCATGGCAAAAACATTGCAAAATGTACTGAAAAATGCTTTTTGCCTGTTCCATTAATGATTAATTAAAGTTAAATAGTCCTTTGAGTACAAATCGACAATTATTTCAAGAGGGTTTAGGTGACACTATGACGTAAACGTGCTAACAATAGAGAAAAGATTGCTACATCCAACGTTATTAACAGACTGTAGATTAACATAGTTACTATTAAATCTCTTGTGATTACAGCTTATAAACATATACACTCATACATACATACACACACACACATATATATATATATATATATATATATATATATATATATATATATATATATATATATATATATATATATATATATACATATATATGTGCTATCCACACGCGTAATCACGGCAAAAGCGCGTCTTCACGTTCAATAGCTGCGCACTGCTTTTTAGTCATGTAACTTTATTGCAAATAAAAACATGTAAAGTACTAAAATAAATGTCATAAAACACGTTTTAATAACAAGCTTTTAAGTAATAATGCACTAAAAAGTAGAAAATAAATTTTACACTACTATTTTAATTACTATAAAGAAAAGAGTGGGTCTCTTCCTAAATATTAGTAAAGGTATCCAAAAGATACTTAAGAGACCCACGCTTTTTTTATAGTAATTTTAATAGTAGTGCATAATTTATTTTCTACTTTTTAGTTCATTATTACATAAAAGCTTGTTATTAAAACGTTTTTTATAAAAAAAAATTCTATTTCCGATCTCTCAAAAAACTATTATGAATTGATAAAGTATTACAATTCCGCACATATTGGAGCGCAAATTTCTTTTGTTATACGATATTCTATTTTATTTTTATCAGTTTAAATAATAAAAAATTGTTAAAAATCATGTCTCTATCACGAGTTGCCATCCAACATATATAAGAATATTCGAGAAAGTTTAGGGTAGATCATTTCAGCTTTATTTAATAAAGCCAAGATATGTTGTGATGATCCACTCTGTTTTTAATTTAAGGATAGGCACCATGGATAGAATTATTTTTTTTTATTTAACACATTTCTGTGTGTTTAATAAGTTCATATGTTATAGTTGTTAACCTGTAGACGAAAATAATATATAGTCGTCGATTGCAGTACTGGTTGCTATGGAAACCGCGAAAAGGTGTGAAAACTAACACCTATTCAAACCTCTATGAGCTTGTTCACATCAGAAATTTTTAAAAGCGGATGAAATATTGAGATTTCTCAAATCAAACTATACATTTCTACGTTCGTTCATTGCGATTGCTAGTACTCAATTTTATTACAAATTTTTACGTAAAGTTATGTATAAAAATTAGAGGGTGGTGCTACATAAATATCAATATTTTCTAGAGTATTGTATTAAACTTAATGTACAAATGTAGTGTTGCAGATGGTATAATGCTAAATACATGTGGAAAGTTTCAGTCTTTTATGGCAAAGGGTTCCAAAGCCTAGGCGATTTGAATGTTGAATTTATTTTGAGTAAAAATAAACAGATGTAAAAACGTGAATAAAAGGTGAAAAAATGCACTGTGCGTTTCCTCTTATAAAAAACCAAAAAAGACGTCTTTTTATGTGTGGAAGAACCATTTGGCTAACAAAATACTTGTTGATTTATGTTGTAAGTTTTAGATAGTTTTTTCTCCGTAAGTAGAAAATATGTATACAACAGGTAATTAATTAATGACTATTAAGTCTTACACATCCTATCATTCGCGTGTTATTCTCAGAACAACTATCATAAAACCAGATTAAGTTTTATTTGTTAGCTGGTCTTCTCTCTTCAATGGAATGTATGTCCCGACTTAAATTGTAGCTTACACAAGTTTATTGCTTTTGATAATAGCCTAAGACACAACACTGGGTACAACGTTTGGGGCTAGACACGCCCCTCCACCCCACCCCACCGCTGGATAGTGAGTTAACAACCGTTAGATTACCAATAGTCATTCAACCGTCAATAACACGTCTTTGTAGATTTACATTTGTTGCTAGCAACTCCAAAATGGAGAGATGGGCATACACATTAAAACATGTGTCATTTGCAGTCCGATGTAAAGTCTGATGAACGCGTTCAAGCCTAACACTGCAGGCCGTAACAAGATTATAAACCGCCCGTTGGTTGAATGGCGAGAGGGGATAAGGGGGATGAGGGGAGGAACTTAGTAAAACTGACAGACATGTCCATGACGCATTGTTTTACCTTAGTATAAAGCGTACGAAACAGTGTTTTATAGTGTTCCAGTGACAATCAACAGTACATTTATTGGCAAAGTTTCAATTATTAAAGTTAATGTTGTTGTATAACTTTAAAACAACAAATAAAAGAGTATACGCAAATTATGTAAACAAACAACGACAGGCGCTTGTTTTGTTTATATAGAAACAAGATGGCAGTTTAGCACACGTGGTTAGTTGCAACCTATCGTGGATTATTTTAATTTACTGTATGATTGGTCAAACATATCAATGAATCCCATTTATTAGTTTTACGCGATTCCCCTTATATGGAGTTCGACATCAAATTTTACTTTGTAGAAAACAACGTTTCTCCAACTTATTTGTAGAACAAAATCAAGGTCGTACACCAGCGTGTACACGAGTGCTTGGCCGATAGGTTGCAGTATACTTTACGTTGCCTCGTGGGCAACAGAACAGGTAACACACGCTCGAAGATAGCCGCTGTCCGCGTAGTAGTGTGAACATTTGATGGGGGTACCATGTTTCACATCGCAATAAACGGATTACCGTTGGCTGTAGAGGTTGGAAACGTTCAGGTTAAATAGCTAAATGGCGTTACTATCAGAATTAGTGTTAAACCAATACTAGTAGAAAAAATGTAAATGTCGAAACGTGTGGTGTCTGTAATTAATAGTTTCCAATAAATTCTATCTAAACAGAACAAAGATTCTCTACTTTCCAATATTTTACTTTTACTGGATTGCACACAAACATTTCATTATTAAAAATCCTAGTTAGGGGTCATCCATTTATCAGGGGGGGGGGATGTACCGGTCAATGTGTATGACAACATGCTAAATTTTAAATGTAAATGCTTACATCTAAAATAAAACAAAAAAAACGCATATAAAATTTATGAAGTAAATCGGATGTTCTCGTGTTAAATAAAACACCAGCTCAATGGATGAATAAAAGTATCCGAGCTGTAACTGCTTAGAGTACAACTAAAACAAGCCGCAACATTTTTTACAAGCGCATGCGGGCGGCATAGACCGCGGCAATTTTCTAAGACAACCAACGATACTTCAAGTTTAAAACAACTAGATCTAGACCTCCCTGACAGATCGTGCAACCAAATTATAGTGGGCCTCCATCTAGTTATTTTTTCAAGTAATAACCACGTTAACATTAGAAAATTAAATAACTGAAAATATAGAAAGTGCTTGCGTGGTCAGGTGTGTAGTGCTCATGGGTAGTATTGATTGATTAGATAGATAGGGACCCACGTTTTATTCTTTTCTCTTCCCATTTGGATCAAACAATTACCTTAGTTGAAAACATTAACTAAACACTACTTTCATTTTAAATGTGTCTATTTCCATAAGTGACAAAATGGATGAAATTGTCTAGGAATGTATAATTATTTATTTGCCTGCTTACATCAGAGGCCAACGTAGACAAGACGTGTGTCATGTATCGCGTGTTAAAATAGTTTCTAGAATTTTAGTCTTTGCTTTTAGTTCAAGTGTTAGTCTAACAATTTAAAAATGTATAATTAAAATAAGAGTCTCGTACATAAACACGTATTACATATGTTGTGCGTGGCTTTACCTGAACCGGTTTTCCTTTTATGGATTTTTTGCTTTCCATTTGCTATAAGTTATAGAACTAAATTGAACCCGCCATGTAGATACATATGGCTTCTTTTTTTCAGAACCAGACAAGCACGTTACAACACTGTTTGTATCAGCTATCTCCTGGCTCGTGTACCCTGTCACACATAGTCACTTGTGGTTTTAGAGTGTGGGCTGCTGGTCAACTTCAGATGTCGACTTTGTCATCCAGCCGGCTTTCCTATGTCCAATGTGTTTCAAGTCACTACCTTTACAAGAACCCTGAAGTTAAATCCTAGCCCGATGACCTGAACCGACAAACCGGTCTTTAGTGAACTTGTTTTATTGAGAAACTCTGCGCTTTAGTTCATGTTATATCTTCAGTGTAAACATTCCACAACATCACCCACAACAACTGATATTAAGTAGAGGATATCTAGCAGATGTACGGTCCAACTTCAATAATTGATAACGTCGAGATTTGTATGTGTGTTTCTTTTGATCGCAATACGTTTCCTTCTAGATGCGAATATTCTTTGTGTGATTACGTGTTCCGTTTTCTGCAATAAGTAGCCTTCCACTGAATTTGTCTTTTAAAGCCGCTGATATTCAGATAATTAAAACAAAACATTAACATGTTTCAACTAGACTACTGTTATTTATGTAATTGTCTTAAATTAAGATGCGCGTATTTTCCTTTGTCAGAGAAACAATCACCATCATTCACCAAGTCATCACCAGTGCATATTGTATATAATTACCTGCTACTTTAAACAATACATGCAAGTTCTTTGCCTTACTGATATATTTCAACTGAATTTTAAGTCGTTATCTCGTCTTGCACATTGCATACATTTCAAACGTAATTGATTACCAATTTTTATAATTTGTAGATATGTAAAGTGAATTTTAAAGATAAATCTATTTGATCAATACTTCAAAATAAATCAGATGTTATTAACTCTACTTTTGATCCAAATTTAGACTTTTTAATTTCTTTGAATGCTTATATAAAATGGAAACAAACGTTGTGCTTATAAACCTCCAATGTAGTCATGTCATACTTTGGGATAATAATATGTTCGTAATTTGTTTTCCTCTAATCTACACAAGTGATGTGTACCTACTAGTGTTGTGCAAAGAAGTATTTCGAAATAAAAAGAAAACATTACGTTTAATTTGGTTAAACTGAAAAATTTAACTTAGATAGTTTTTACTTTGAAGACATGAGATTTTTTTACTTCTACTTTTAAAAATTGATATTTATGTCAGTATTTTTCTAAATGCGGTAACATGATGCTTTTTTTAAACCGAGGTAGATGATGTAGTATTTTGAATCACAACAACACTTTTCGTTTACAAACGTCATTTCAAATTGAGAAAAATGTATCGAAATCATGTATTTTTGTTGACACATGTCGTAATAAGGTAGCTTTATAACCCAGTCGTATCCCTATATGTATAAGTGTAAAATCCATTCATTAAACCGGACCCTTTTTATCAATTTGTTCAAAATGGATGCTTAAAACAAACATAAAAATCATTCATAATGTTATTTAGTAAGAAAATACACCCGATTTGCTTTGTCTATTAAATTTCTGTCGGCATTGCGATCTATTACATGATTAGCGAAAACGATTTCATTAAAGATTGCGAATTGAATTTCTTATTTTCAGTCAGGGGCGCAACTAGGGAGGGGGAGGCTGGGGTGCGGACCGCACCGGATGACACCATTTAGTGGGGTGACACCAAGGCAAAAAATAGCTATATATATATATATATATATATATATATATATATATATATATATATATATATATATATATAAATGATAATTCCACTAAAATAAGTGGTTAATTAGAGTGTTAAATAGTTTTTTAAGAGCAGATTTGACACATCCCGTAATTGGTGGAAGGGGGGGGGGGGGGGGTGACACCACGACCTTAACCTGTTAATGCTATAGAAAGCATGCTACATCAAGCTGTATTTATAACCGACTATAGATAAAAATCGTTAGTATTATATCTGAGCACAGTTTAAAGCAGACTTAAGGGATTGAGATTTGAAGTTCACAGACTTAAGGGATTGAGATTTGAAGTTCACAGACTTAAGGGATTGAGAGTTGGGGCTAACAGACTTACCGCTAAATTTAAGTATAGTTAATAGGTACATGTTCTTATAGGTCCAATGTCCGTCATTTGAAAGTTCCCATCATGACACACATAGCAGTCATTATTTATTATAATTTTTAAGATTCAGGTTTCATTTGATAGTAATAACGTACATAATAATTTGGCTGGCATTTATATGGTTTCATTAAATTACAATTACTGTCTAAGATGCAAACCTTAGCGCTCTTTCGAAAAGTAGGCCAAATATGTACCTGCCTGTATACCCTGTTACCCTACTTAAGTCTAGGCAATGAACTATTGGCTTACCATATTGTAGCCGGCATTGAACACAAAAATTGAAAGTAAAGCTGTTTTGTTTAAATACCACCCGATGCACCCTAACACTCGGTTTTTAACTCTATATAAAGACATTGGGGTGGTACGAAGTGAATGATTTTCTTGTAGTGTAGAATGATCAACCACGGGAAAATTGGAAACGTTAAGGTAGCTAGGTTAATTCTTAAACTTAAACGATACGTACCGTAACGTCTCGCAAATTACGAACCTATCTTGAGCTTTTTTTACTTTCTCGTATATACGAAGTATATAGAAAGTATTGTAATCGTGAAAAAAAATCGAGATTTTAACAAATCTCGACGTTTTACACCTAACTGATACGGAAAAACATAATTTTGCAATCTTGTCCGTATGTCTGTGCGTATGTGTGTCTGTCTGTGTGTAAACACGATAACTTGAGTACCGTTTCAGCTAGGTTGATGAAATTTCATATATAATTATTTTATCAAAATAGTGGATTCTGATCAATTTTGAGCGATTTCCGATAACCGGAAGTGGTACTTTTTCTACTTTGAATTTTTCAAAAGCCTATAACTTGCGTACTATTTTAGATAGATGCATGAAATTTAACACATAAGTAAAAGATCTAATCCTCTACCTTCGGTTAAATTTTATGTAATTTCCGTTGACCGGAAGTACTAATTTGCGCTATTTCCGATTTCTCAAAAAATGCCTGTAAATTTATAAAGTACTAATAATATCCCGCATTTTTAGGCGTTCTCTTGGTGTGGGACGGAGTGGCCTAGCGGTAGAGAGTAGAGAGCTGGCCTGCTAACCCGTTAGTCTCGAGTTCGAATCCGAGTTCATGTCAGTAGACAGTCCCTGAGTCCACCCAACTCTGATGGGTACGTTACTCCTGTTAGGTAAAGTAAAGGCGGCTGGACATTGTGCTAACCACACTATCTCTTCATATACCGAGGTCACAGAAACAAGTGAACTCTACTTCCCTTGCCCCATAGACCGTCAGGTTTGAAAGGAAAACTTTTCACTTGGTGTGCATTTTTTTTTTACGAGATTCTATTCTATTATAAAAAGTTTAAGTAATTAAAAATGGATAACAAATATTGTCCATGTCCTGAGTTGCCATCCCTCGTAATTTTATATTAGAATATTCGAGAAAGTTTAGGGGAGATAACTCCCGGTTTTATTTATCTAACTGGTGTGTAATCAACTGCTGAAATAGTGCTGTTGCCCACTATGTGGGAATTTCTTTCATCGCATGAAGCACCGTATTTTTTGAAGGGGATGGAGGGGGGAGGTGGGTAAAATACGGCATAAATTATTACCTTGATTTATTGACCTTCATGTCGATCATCGTGCTCTGCTTATTAACAAAATGATCGCAACAAACTACCCTACACCCCTTCAAAATCTCCACAGAACAATTGAATTATCTATTAGTTAAATATTTAATTTTTCTGGTTAAATATAAAAATTGGAAGTTTGTATTATATATAAATAAAACGGTTTTAATGAATGTATTTATCAGAAAGAAGAATTACTATTGTAAATCTGTATTAGTCCTTACAAGCCGATGATGAAAACTGTAATACTAAAACTGTAAACTACATGTCTGAGGTAAAAATTGAGATTTGTTTTCTGCTAGTGGTGGTGTGGCTATACAGTTATTACAATTTTAACTATAAAATAATGTACTTAAAGTATTGATTTTTTTTAAATCTGATTTTTTTTTCTGCGAATCAATTAAAGTACGATCGAAATAGCAATTTAAATATTTATTTTAATCAAAGTTTTGACATTGACGGATTAGATATTTGACAAAACTCTCATTTATAAACGGGGACGACACTTGTACAGAGAGGGGGGATAGTTTGGTGGTAGAGTGTAGGTATCACATTCCAGAACTTGTCTGGTATCCAGATTTCTTTCTCCCGGCTGGTCAACGTCCTGTAGTCCAGCGGCTCTCTGGTCAGCAAAGACAGCAGAGAGGAACAGGAACATGAAGACCACACATACAGCTTTCATTTTCTGGGGATACAAGTACAATTATATGAATTAATTAATGTTTGTTATGCTTATTTAAACCTGAATACAATATATATTATATTATAATAATATACAACGGTAAAATAGAATAAGATAAGACCTGGAGACGTGACCTGGAAGTTGTCTTCAAATAGACTAAATACACCTGGGGACAAGTGGAGAAAATAGCCCACAGAAAACCATGACAGCTGTCTATAGTCCTGGCGAAAGGACATGCTAACTACCTAACTTGACTGTTCTTAAATTGACGGTTGTAAATCAAAACTGATTTCGTATTGTCCAACAAGTCCATAAACATTAAGCATCCACTATATTTTAGTTCAACATTAATACAATGTGTGGTGTTTTTTTAAATAACGTGAAGTTTTAGGAAAAAATGGAGATCATCGTTTTTTATAGCTGACGAAAAATAAAGCATACTGAAATCCTATTAATAGTTAAGATGATGGTTGCTAAACCGAAAATTCTCGAGTACGAAACCTCAGAAAGATAGTTTCGATAACTCGTGACATAAACTCTTCATAGAGAGAAAACGTGTAGTTTGTTCTTTGTAGGACAAAGATTATGGAAGTGATCCAAAAGATAAGCAGGCTGAAATCGCAGTCCATTTACATAGGTTTACACGTAATACTTTACTGAAAAACTAGAATTAAGAACGGAGAAGAACTAAAGGTTGACACGTAATACTTAAGTCAAAACTAGAATTAAGAACGGAGAAGAAACTAAGAAAATCACAACAATATCCCCATTAACGTTATAACGTTTCAGTACTCACCACAGGGTATATTTGGCAGCACAAGAATTGTAAACTGGATGTCTTGAAAGTGTCTTGTGATCACATGAGGTCTAGTCACTGTTTATATAACACAGTCCCCGTGTCTAATTCAGGGGATGAATATTCAAGATATGGAAATATGGAGTATCTTGGTAACACGAAACATAATTTATTGTGTTGTTTTAATGACAAAAGTCTAAGCAAATCTTATACACGTTGCATAATTTTATGGTAAACGAAATACAAAGGGTGACGGCTTAATGAATAAACATGCGTTGGTTACGCCAAGAAAGAATATTATTGCGATGACGTCATACAAATCGTTGCTTCAGAAAACATAATCAAACGAATAAAGAAGACGATAAGATCATAAGATACATTTATTGTCCAGCATTTGACGTGTTACATAGTATGTAGAACATTAAGAAAGCTGCCCATGAATAACTAATTCTTTTCAGGTAAGATTTATAAAAAATATTGTTGATACGAGTATATATATATATATATATATATATATATATATATATATATATATATATATATATATATATATATATATATATATATACTATATATACTATAAATATTTACATGTACCAATTTTGGAACAGAACAAAAGAAAACACAAACACAACACAAACACAACACAACACAAACACAACACAAACACCACACAAACACAACTTAAACACAATACAAACACAACACAACACAACTTAAACACAACACAAACACAACACAACACAAACACAACACAACACAAACACAACACAACAAAAACACAACACAAACCGGTAGCATTAAATAAAACAGTAGATCTTCTTGTAGTTTGGTGGAGTTGTCTATAAAAGAGCTTTCTGGTACGACCGACAAAAACGAACTCCTTCGTTAGCAATAAAGGACAGACAAAAAAAAAACGCAAAAAAGACACAAATAATAACCTGCGGGAATTCTTGTTCCCAAATAAAGATGTCATTTGTTACTTCAATTGTCTTTGATTAAAAATAATAAGAGGAAATCAGTACCTACAGTGTATAGAATAAAAAAAAGACAGTATTAAACATACCTGTCTGAGCGCCGAAGGACGCCCGGATTCAATTCACTTAAAGACCATAGTAACCTTTTTTATCCACAGTCTATCGCACTGTTTAAAGCGAAATTATGCACCATAGCGCTCACATGATAGCCCAGGGCGCAAAATTGAACCCTGGTGGGGTTCAATTAGAAATTTTATAAACGTTGATACATTTTTTTTTTACATTTTATGTAATGTTCATATTGAAAAATATTATTTTAAGTATGCAAAATGAAAATTGTTTTAAAATACTTTCAATATCAATTTTTTAACTCACAAATTTAGACCAGATTACTTTAGACATCTAACAATTGAATCCATAGAAGTATCGTTTTTTTTTTCTTGTATTCCTTTGTAATCCACGACCAACATAATTACAAACATACTGAATTAATCTTTATATATTAGATAAATATATATGGGGCCCAAAATTTTTTTTTTTTGCAGGAGAGCCCTTGTTAAATAGTTCTGCCACTGCATGTAGAATGAATATATACAATCTGATAACGTGATCGATATTAGCTGCAGCAGTTTGTAGCTTCTGGTTGCAGTGTCAAAATTTAAAATCTGTATCTTTTTTAAAGTAATTTCATCATAATCCATGAGCGCCTTAAGAAATATAGAAATTTATTCATTGATCTTCATTGTAAATTTGTAAGGGATTCCTTGCAACATAGTTATGTTGGTTCCGTCCGCAACCTGTTTTTCCTTTGTCAGAGAAACAATCACCATCATTCATCAAGTCATCACCAGTGTATATTGTATATAATTACCTGCTACTTTAAACAATACATGCAAGTTCGTTGCCTTGCTGATATATTTCAACTGAATTTTAGGTCGTTATCTCGTCTAGCACATTGCAAACATTTTAAACGTAATCTATTACCAATTTTTATAATTTGTAGATATGTAAAGTGAATTTTAAAAATAAATCTATTTGATCAATACTTCAAAAATAAATCAGATGTTATTAACTCTACTTAGTTAATTTCGTTGAATGCTAATATAAAAATGAAAACACACGTTGTGCTTATAAACATCCATTGTAGTTATGTCATACTTTGGGATAATAATATGTTGGTAATTTGTTTTTCTCAAATCTACACAAGTGATGAGTACCTCCTCTTGTGGTGCAAAAAAGTAAATCGAAATAGAAAAACCATTACGTTTAATTTGGTTAATCTGAATAATTTACTTTTGATAGTTTTTACTTTGAAGACATGAGATCTTTTTTACTTCTACTTTTAAATATTGATATTTATGTCAGTACTACGCATACTGCCTAGCTTCGCTTAGGTTTTCAAAAACATTTGATAATTTGAATACTAATTATTTAGTGATGGATGAGGTGTGGAGTGCTTAAATTTAAACAGTAATGCTAATTTTAGAGAAGAAGTTGTATGTTGTTTAACATCCGATATAAGAAAAAATATCTGCAATTACGCAATTTATAACTAAAATGGAATTAGAATTACAGAGGTTCCATGAACAGTATATCTCATAATTTATATTACATTAGCTTTTAAAATTAATTTTTTAATTTAATTATGCTACGTAGCTTAATTAACAACTTATTTTTTTACTGAAACAAATGCTCTACTTTGTCGTTTTCTGTTTCTGTTTAAAATCGTATAAAATTATTTGAAAAATAATTATTTAAAAAGGCTATCTCCCTTGAAAATGGACCAAATGACGTATGTCTTTGTTTACTTTTTTAAAAAAACAAACAGTTACTATGCTTATATTAGAAAATACGATATATGAACATGTTTAACAACTACAATGGCTTTTTCCGACGGGAATAAAGTTTTCTTTGTTACCCTCGAGGGTCCGTCTACGACCTGAAATAATATTAAGGGGATCGTTCGTCAATTTATGTATATATATATATATATATATATATATATATATATATATATATATATATATATACATATATATCTCATATAAGGAGAATTTCACTCACGGTCATCTTTTAGCCCTGGTCGAGGGCTTTGAGTCTGACCAACAGTTTTTCCATATGGCCTAGTCATCTATAGAAGTGTATGCAAAACATTAGCATGATGTACAGAGGTTAAGTAACCTAAAAATTGTGTTGAATTCCCTGTTTTCCCCATAAAATACAAAGATTATATAGGGAAATACAACTGGTCAGTTTTGACCCCTTTACGATGTTTTCCCAGATATGCCGAGTTTTTTGTGACATCCCTAGATGTTCTTCTACCACCTCACAAAATATCAAGGGGGGTCGTTCGGAAAGAATTATTTTCGTTATATAGCTCAAATTAGGAGATTTTAACTCACGGTCATTCTACATCAAGCTGTATTTAGAACCGACTATAGATAAAAAAATCGTTAGTATTATATCTGAGCACAGTTTAAAGTAGACTTAAGGGATTGAGATTAGGGGCTCGCAGATTTAAAGAATTGAGATTTGAAGTTCACAGACGGGGATTTAGATTTGGGGCTCACATATTTAAGGGATTGAGAGTTGGGGCTAACAGACATTCAGCTGAATTTAAGTATATTTAATAGGTACATGTTCTTATATGTCCAATGTCCGTCATTTGAATTTTCTCATCATGACACAAATTGCAGTCATTATTTATTATCTTTTTAAGATTCAGGTTTCATTTAATAGTAATAACGTACATAATAATTTGGCTGGCATTTATATGGTTTCATTAAATTACAATTACTGTCTAAGATGCAAACCTCAGCGCTCATTCAAAAAGTAGGCCTAAATATCTACCTGCCTGTATACCCTGTTACCCTATGAATGAACTATTGACTTACCAAATTGTTGCCGGCAATGAACGCAAAAATAGAAAGAACAGCTGTTTTGTTTAGATACCAACCTAACACTCGGTTTTTAACTCTATATAAAGAAATAGGGGTGGCACGAAGTGAATGATTTTCTTGTAGTGTAGAATGATCAATATAGGGAAAATCAGAAACGTTAAGGTAGCTTCATTCTAATTAGAGACTTAAATCTAAACGATACGAACCGTCACATGGCTTAACGACTCGCAAATTACGAACCTATCCCGATCTTACTTTCTATCTAACTGGTTAGTGATGAACTGCTGAAGTAGTGCTTATTCTTTCATGGCATGAAGCACCGTACTTTGTTCAAGAGAATAGAAGGGGAGTTGAGAAATAAAATACGGCATATATTTTGACCTTGATTTATTGACCTTCATGTCGATCATCGTGCTCTGTAGATTAACAAAATGATCGCAACAAACCACCTAACACCCCTTGAAAATCTCCACAGAACATTGAATCATCTATTACTTAAATATTTAAATTTTCAGGGTTAAAATAAAAATTGGAAGTTTGTATTATATATAAACTAGGCATACTGCCTAGCTTCGCTTAGGTTTTCAAAAACATTTGAGAATTTGAATACTAAATTATTTAATGACGGCTGAGGTGTGTAGTGCCTAAATTTAAACAGTAATGCTAGTTTTAGAGAAAATATTGTTGTTGTTCTTTGTCTTTCAAAGTCTATTTTCAGAGAAAATATTGGGAAGTTCGAAATGTATGACTAAAATGGTGGAACTACAGAGGTTCCATAAACAGTATATCGCATAATTTATATTACATTGACTTTTAAAATTAATTAACTTATTTAATTAGGATACGTACTTTAATTAACAACTTATTTTTTTACTGAAACAAACGCTATACTTTGTCATTTTCTGTTTATGTTTAAAACTAGGCATGCTGCCCAGCTTTGCTTAGGCTTTCAAAAACATTGAGAATTTGAATGCTTAATTAATTTGCTCGAGGGTCGGTCTACGACCTCAGGAGTTATGAAGAGGTTCCAACGTGGACATTTTTTTTCGATTTATAGCTCATATAAGGCGCCGGTCAGTCGAGGTCAGTTTTGACCCCCTCATCGTAGACTTTTCGGCCAACCGGCCCCCGTGTTCTGTCGCCCCAAGGCAAGATCCTGCCAAATTTGAAGCGCCTGCGGCGCCGGGAAGTGCCCTATCGGGCACCCGACAACTTTGCTTTATATATTATAGAGATTAGCAAATTGCATAGATAAATAAAGATTTCAATAAAGTAATTTTGCCTGAAATACTTAAGTATAGAAATGTATTGTTTGGATAGATTCTAGATCTAGGTAGGGTCTACATCTGTGTAAGTCGTTTTTCCGTAGATCTAGATCATCTAGATCTAGTTCTAGAATCTCTAGATCTAGAATCCTATTAGAATTTTTTTTTTAAAGTTTAGCCCGAGCGAAATTGTATTGTATAAATTGTATAGCGTACGTAGATCTAAATCAAATTTGAATGAAATAGTTCATGTCTTTTTATTCCAAACACGGCAGATGACGTTATTAGTTAATGTATAAACATAAGTGACGTCACTGTTTTATGCATTCTTTTTCACAACAATAAATGCTTTTCCTGTTGCATAAATAAAACTGTGTCTCTACATTTGAATACGCCTTTATTTTTAATTTTTCTTTTTTAAATAAAATTGTGGTTATACATTTAAAACATCTAACATATTATTTTCAACAAAAGTCCGTATAAAGTTCTTCATATATCGCTGCAGTTTCTGACGTGATGTCCGGCGAAAATATTTTGCGGACAGAGAGAGAGAGAGAGAGAAGAGCGCACGGGGCCTTTTATAGATTAGGATAGTATACAATTGTTTGAGAAATAATTATTTTTAAAAAGTTACCTCCCTTGAAAATTTAGCGAATTAAGTATGTCTTTGTTTACTTTTTTTTTTACAAACAATTGTTAATAAAAAAATACATCATCTGGACAAATCAAACGACCCTAAGGTTTTTTTTTCGACGGGAATAATGTGGTTTTTTTTGTTATCCGGGGTCGGTCTTTGACATCACAAAATATTAGTGAGATCGTTCGTCAATTTATTTATAGATATCTTATATAATGAGAATTTCATTCGTGGTCACTTTTTAGCCCTCGTTGAGTGCTTTGATTCTGACCAACAGTTTTTCCATACGGCCTAGTCATCTATAGAGATGCATGCAAAAAATGGCCAGATAAATAGAGGTTGAATATCCTAAAATTTATGTTGAAATTACCCTTTTTTCCCCATAAAATACAAAGATTATTTTGGGAAATACAACTGGTCAATTTTGACCCATTTCCAGATTTTTCCCGGACATAGCGAGTTTTTTCTGACACTCCTAGTCGATCTCCTACCACCTCACAAAATATTAAGGGGGGTCGTTCGGCAAAAGTTTTTTTTTCGTAATAAAGCCCATATAAGGCGTCGGCTAGTCGAGGTCAGTTTTGATCCCCTCTACGTGGACTTTTCGGCCAAGCAGTTTCGTTGTATAGCTCAAAAAAAAAAAGATTTTCCTGGCGGTCATGTGTAAGCTCTCGTCGAGGGCTTTGAGTCAAACCGACAGTTTTCCATAAAGGTCAAGCCATTTACCTAGGACCATGCACAAAATTAGCCAGATATACTGAGTTTGAGTACCATAAAATCCGCGTTAAAATGGCCCTCTGTTATCCCCATAAAATACAAAAATTATATTGGGAAATACAACTGGTCAGTTTTGACCCATTTCCAGATCTTTCACGGACACGGCCAGTTTTTTCTGACACCCCTAGTCGATCTCCTACCACCTAATAATATATCAAGGGGGGGCCTTCGGCAAAATTTTTTTTCGTAATATAGCCCATATGAGGCGCCGGTCAGTCGAGGTTAGTTTTGAGCCTCTCTCCGGGGACTTTTCGACCAACTGTCACCGGCCCTCTCGTTCAATCGCCCGTAGGCACCATTGTGCCAAATTTTAAGCACATGCGGCGCCGGGAAGTGCCCTATCGGGAACCTGACCACTTTGCTTTATATATATAGATAAAATGGTTGTAATGAATGTATTTATAAAAAAAAAAGAATTACTATTGTAAATCTGTATTAGTTCTTACAAGCCGATGATGAAAACTGTAATACTAAAACTGTAAACTACATGTCTGAGGTAAAAATTGAGATTTGTATTCTGCTAGTGGTGGTGTAGCTATACAGTTATTACAATTTTAACTATGAAATAAAGTACTTAAAATATTCATTTCTTTTTTTAAATGTGAATTATTTTTTTCTCCAAATTAATTAAAGTACGATTGAAATTGCATTTTAAATTTTTATTTTAATCAAAGTTTTGACATTGACGGATTAGATATTTGACAAAACTCTCATTTATAAACGGGGACGACACTTGTACAGAGAGGGGGGATAGTTTGGTGGTAGAGTGTAGGTATCACATTCCAGAACTTGTCTGGTATCCAGATTTCTTTCTCCCGGCTGGTCAACGTCCTGTGGTCCAGCGGCTCTCTGGTCAGCAAAGACAGCAGAGAGGAACAGGAACATGAAGACCACACATACAGATTTCATTTTCTGGGGAGAAAAGTACAATTATATAAATTAATTAATGTATGGTATGCTTATTTAAACCTGAATACAATATACAGTATATTATAAGAATATAAAACGGTAAAATAAAAAGAGACCGACTAGATAAGACCCGGAGACGTGATCTTGAAGTTATCACCGAATGGACTAGATTTCCCTGGAAACAAGTGGAGAAAATAGCCCACAGAAAAGCATGTCAGCTGTCTATAGCCCCATAGAATGGACAGGCTAACCACCAGACCTAACTGATCTTAATTTGACGGTTGAAAAATCAAGACTGCTTTCATATTGTCTGATCAAGTCCATAAACATTAAGCATCCGCTATACTTTTGTTCAACATTAATAAAATGTGTGGTGTTTTTTTTAAACAGCGTGAAATTTTAGAAACAAATGAAGATAGATGTTTTCTTAGCTGACGAAAAATAAAGCATATTGAAATCCTAATAACAGTAAAGCTCATGGTTGCTAAATCGAAAATTCTCGAGTCCGAAACCTCAAGTAGATATTTTCGCTAACTGGTGACATAAACTCTTCTGGGAGAGAAAACTTGTAGTTTGTTCTTTGTTGGATAAAGACTATTGAAGGGATCCAAAAGATAAGCAGGCTGATATCGGAGTCAATTTGCATAGGTTGAAACGTTATACTTGAGTTCAAAACTAGAAATAAGAACGGAGAAGAAACTAAGAAAATCACAACAATCTCCCCGATAACGTTATAACGTTTCAGTACTCACCACAGGGTATATTAGGCAGCACAAGAATTGTAAACTGGATGTCTTGAAAGTGTCTTGTGATCACATGAGGTCTAGTCACTGTTTATATAACACAGCCCGCGTGTCTAATTCAGGGGATGAATATTCAAGATATGGAAATATGGATTATCTCGGTAATACGAAACATAATTTATTGTGTTGTTTTAACGACAAAAATCTAAGCAAATCTTATACACGTTGAATAATTTTATGGTAAACGGAATACAAATGGCGGCGGCTTAATCAATAAACATGCGTGGGTTACGCCAAGAAAGAATATTATTGCGATCATGTCGTACAAATCGTTGCTTCAGAAAACATAATCAAACGAATAAAGTAGACGATAAGATCATAAGATACATTTATTGTCCAGCATTTGACGTGTTACATAGTATGTAGAACATTAAGAAAGCTGCCCATGAATACATAATTCTTTTCAGGTAAGATTTATGAGAAATATTGTTGATACGAGTATATGAAGTATTTCAGACAAGATATGCAGTATATATAAATAAACACACACACACACATATATATATATATATATATATATATATATATATATATATATATATATATATATATATATATATATAAATGGGGCCTAAAATATTTTTTTTTAAGGGGTGGACCTTTTTTCCTAGTTTCGCCGCCACACGTAGAAGGAATATAAATTATACAATCTGATAGCGTGATCGTTAACAGCTGCAGCAGTTTGTAGCTTCTAATTGCGGTGTCAAAATTTAATATCGATATCTTTTTTTAAAGGAATTTCATTATAATGCATGATCGCCTTAAAGAAATATAGAAATTTGTTCTTTGTTCTTCATTGTAAATTTGTACGGCATTTCTCGCAACATAGTTACCTGTAACTTGTTAACATTTGGTATGTTGGTTCCGTCCTCAAACTGTTTTTCTGTTTTGAAGTGATTCCACAGGCTTCGTCAATTAAAAATAAAATCCTTAATCGACAGTCTTTGTTTTTTAAATTAAGTTGGTTTGACTTTTCCAGCAAGTATTATAGAATGGCATGTTAGTTTGGAATTAGAAATATTATGGTTTAAATTTGTAATATTGTAGATTGAATGAACTGCAATTCAATCAAGAAAAGAGGTAAAATAATTTCGTTATCCTTAGACATTTATATCATGAAACTAATATAGTTGACATATTGCAACTTTTCTTCAAGAGACGCATGTGTCTGTTAACACTCTTGAAACCTCACATTTAGTCCTAATTTAATCTGGAGCCATCACAACATATAAGAGGTTATACAATACGCTATTTATTGTAAGTATAGGCGGTGAGATTTTAAAATATTCGGTCGCGTGTGACGGAGGTGGGAATCTAAATTTTTTAATAAATCTGTTGTTCGTGCTTTATTCATTTATCACCATCATTTTTTAACTTATTTAATATATTGTTGCTGATTTATAAAGGTAGACCATAGCAATGGCAGGTTTAATATAAAAATAAATGTTACTGTATAATTAATTGTGTTTCGTATAATTTCCGCATTCGTTTAAAGAAAAATATATTATAATTAAACATGTTCATAATAATTAAATGAATATCTACTACATTTTCCAAGGGATAGCTAGGTATAAAGTGACTTGGGATCAAAGTGTACGTGTTTAATATTTGCGAATTAAAAATGAATACATTGTACTATCTAGGATTTAATTTAACAAATAATGCGACATATAACAAGCTTCACAAATTTAAAACAATTACACAACTTTTATTATTAACCCTTACCATATATGGACAAAGCGCTTGTTATCAAACGCCAGAATTAAATAAAGCACCTGTAATGAAAGACCCTCTGCTGAGAGATCACCTGTGGTCAAACTCCCTATGATAAAAGGCCCTATGGTCAAACCCCCTATGGTCAAACCCCGCTGTGGTCAAACTACATATGGTCAAAGACCCGCTGTAGTTAACAACCCTTATGGTCAAAGACCCGCTTTGGTCAACAACCCCTTTGGTCAAAGACCCTATAGTCAAAGCCCCCCCCCCTTTGTTAGACCACCTATGGTCAAACCCCCTATGGTCAAAGCCCCTCTGTGGTCAAACCCCCTATAGTCAAAGCCCCTCTGTGGTCAAACCACCTATGGTCAAAGAACCTATGGTCAAAGCCCCTCTGTGGTCAAACCCACTATGGTCAAAGCCCCTCTGTGGTCAAACCCCCTATGGTCAAACCCCCTATAGTCAAAGCCCTCTGTGGTCAAACCACCTATGGCCAAAGAACCTATGGTCAAAGCCCCTCTGTGGTCAAACCCCCTATGGTCAAAGTCCCTCTGTGGTCAAACCCACTATGGTCAAAGCCACTCTGTGGTCAAACCACCTATGGTCAAAGAACCTATGGTCAAAGCCCCTCTGTGGTCAAAGCCCCTCTGTGGTCAAACCCCCTATGGTCAAACCCCCTATGGTCAAAGCACCTGTGTTCAAATGTCCGCGCACCGTTTAACCATATTGACAAGTGAAGGTGATCGCACCAAGTAAATTAATACATTTCATAGCGGTGTTAATTTCTTAAATATTAACAAGAACTACTTAAAACTTAGCATAATTTGTTATTCGAAACAAACTAGATTAGGTAAAAAGCTCATCTGTAATATTGATAACGTTAGCCTTAAGGCTTTTATCCAGGTATATATAACTACTCATTGACGTGTACGATTTCTATTCGCTGCTAGATTAATTTTTAAATAAACTTTAAGCTGTTTATCCCATATCACATAACATGAGTGTCGCAAGAAAATATAAAATCTTGAGAATAATAGAGTTCACCGACGATACAGAGGCGTAGCGAGGGCGGGGCGGGGTGCGGACCGCACCGGGTGACACCATTTAGGGGGGGGGGGTTGACACCATGGCAAAAACATTGCAAAATGTACTGAAAAATGCTTTTTTGCCTGTTCCATTAATGATTAATTAAAGTTAAATAGTCCTTTGAGTACAAATCGACAATTATTTCAAGAGGGTTTAGGTGACACTATGACGTAAACGTGCTAACAATAGAGAAAAGATTGCTACATCCAACGTTATTAACAGACTATAGATTAACATAGTTACTATTAAGTCTGAAGTGATTAAAACTTATAAACATATACACTCATACATACATACATACATAAATATATATATATATATATATATATATATATATATATATATATATATATATATATATATATATAACATATATATATATATATATATATATATATATATATACTTTGATTTTTTTTATATACCATTATAAAAGTAACGCAGCTTACACTACATTATACATTACCGGAAATTGACGTTAACGGTGTACCAACTGTATACCAAAAAAAAAAAGAAATAGAACAGTGAACATTATTTTATAATGACCTTATTTTCTACTAAAGAAATTCAACAGTATAAATAAAAACAATTAAATTTACACCATGAAAAATTAAGTAATCAAACAATGCCAATGCCAAAAACAACCGAGAAGCAACTAATTGATTTTTACTCTCTTCTATAAGAAATATAAAGGAAGAACTGTAATAGAGCAAAAATTAGAAATCGAGGTTTTCACAATCTCGAAGTTTGTGTGTGTGTGTTTGTTTGTGTGTGTGTGTGCGTGGGTGTATGTGTGTCTATGAACACGATTACTTGAGTATCGTCGCAGCTAGGTTGATGAAATATCATATGAGTGTTGTATCACATTCGTAGTTCTGTATCACCTTTTCAGCGATTCTCGGTAAACGGAAGTAAAG
The DNA here is from genome assembly GCF_028476545.2 of Physella acuta. Classification (NCBI taxonomy): domain Eukaryota; kingdom Metazoa; phylum Mollusca; class Gastropoda; family Physidae; genus Physella; species Physella acuta. The sequence goes on along the minus strand of NW_026731705.1, from coordinate 1,142,688 downwards.
CGTATTCTAGTTTTGGTTTTCCAAAAGTCTATAACTTGAGTACTATTTCAGATAGACAAACGAAAGCTCAATATACAAGTAACGGATCTAGTAATCAGGCTCCTGTCAATTTTTGAGTAATTTCTGTCGAAATGAATTAGTAATTTTTACAAGCTTTTATTTAACTTGCATTCCCTGTCGTCAGTCTGTCTGTCTAGATCGAAACGGTCGAGCGAAATTGCAGGCACTTCTACCTGACAGATACGGTTCGTAATTGGTACGTGGGTCAAGACATGAAGACAATGCATCGTGACTTTAAATTTGACTTAATTGGTCTCCTTGTTAATTTTTTTATGAATTAATTAAAATTTTGACCAAATTAGTAGACAGTGCTATCCACACGCGTAATCACGGCAAAAGCGCGTCTTCACGTTCAATAGCTGCGCACTGCTTTTTAGTCATGTAACTTTATTGCAAATAAAAACATGTAAAGTAGCCTACTAAAATAAATGTCATAAAACACGTTTTAATAATAAGCTTTTAAGTAATAATGCACTAAAAAGTAGAAAATAAATTTTACACTACTATTTTAATTACTATAAAGAAAAGAGTGGGTCTCTTCCTAAATATTAGTAAAGGTATCCAAAAGATACTTAAGAGACCCACGCTTTTTTATAGTAATTTTAATAGTAGTGCATAATTTATTTTCTACTTTTTAGTTCATTATTACATAAAAGCTTGTTATTAAAACGTTTTTTATAAAAAAAAAATTCTATTTCCGATCTCTCAAAAAACTATTATGAATTGATAAAGTATTACAATTCCGCACATATTGGAGCGCAAATTTCTTTTGTTATACGATATTCTATTTTATTTTTATCAGTTTAAATAATAAAAATTTTTTAAAAATCATGTCTCTATCACGAGTTGCCATCCAACATATATAAGAATATTCGAGAAAGTTTAGGGTAGATCATTTCAGCTTTATTTAATAAAGCCAAGATATGTTGTGATGATCCACTCTGTTTTTAATTTAAGGATAGGCACCACGGAGAGAATTTTTTTTATTTAACACATTTCTGTGTGTTTAATAAGTTCATATGTTATAGTTTTTAACCTGTAGACGAAAATAATATATAGTCGTCAATTGCAGTACTGGTTGCTATGGAAACCGAGAAAAGGTGTGAAAACTAACACCTATTCAAACCTCTATGACTTTGTTCACATCAGAAATTTTTAAAAGCGGATGAAATATTTAGATTTCTCAAACCAAACTATACATTTCTACGTTCGTTCATTGCGATAGCTAGTACTCAATTTTATTACAAATTTTTACGTAAAGTTATGTATACAAATTAGGGGGTGGTGCTACAAAAATATCAATATTTTCTAGAGTATTGTATCAAACTTAATGTACAAATGTAGTGTTGCAGATGGTATAATGCTAAATACATGTGGAAAGTTTCAGTCTTTTATGGCAAAGGGTTCCAAAGCCTAGGCGATTTGAATGTTGAATTTATTTTGAGTAAATATACAAAGATGTAAAAACGTAAATATAAAAGGTGAAAAAATGCACTGTGCGTTTCCTCTTATAGAAAACCAAAAAGGACGTCTTTTTATGTGTGGAAGAACCATTTGGCTAACAAAATACTTGATGATTTATATTGTAAGTTTTAGACAGATTTTTCTCTGTAAGCAGAAAATATGTATACAACAGGTAATTAATTAATGACTATTAAGTCTTACACATCCTATCATTCTCAGAACAACTATCATCAAACCAGATTAAGTTTTATTTGTTAGCTGGTCTTCTCTCTTCAATAGAATGTATGTTCCGAATTAAATTGTAGCTTACACAAGTTTATTGCTTTTGATAATAGCCTACGACACAACACTGGGTACAATGCTTGAGGCTAGACACGCCCCTCCACCCCACCCCACCGCTGGATAGTGAGTTAACAACGTTAGATTACCAATAGTCATTCAATCGTCAATAACACGTCTTTGTAGATTTACATTTGTTGCTAGCAACTACAAAATGGAGAGATGGGCATACACATTAAAACATGTGTCATTTGCAGTCCCATGTAAAGTCTGATGAACGCGTTCAAGCCTAACACTGCAGGCTGTAACAAGATTATAATCAGCCCGTTGGTTGAATGGCGAGAGGGGATGAGGGGGATGAGGGGAGGGACTTAGTAAAACTGACAGACATGTCCATGACGCATTGTTTTACCTTAGTATAAAGCGTACGTAGTAGTGTTCCAGTAACAATCAACAGTACATTTATTGGCAAAGTTTCAATTATTAAAGTTTATGTTGTTGTATAACTTTAAAACAACAAATAAAAGAGTATACGCAAATTATGTAAACAAACAACGACAGGCGCTTGTTTTGTTTATCTAGAAACACGATGGCAGTTTAGCACACGTGGTTAGTTGCAACCTATCGTGGATTATTTTAATTTACTGTACTATTGTATGATTGGTCAAACATATCAATGAATCCCATTCATTAGTTTTACGCGATTCCCCTTATATGGAGTTCGACATCAAATTTTACTTTGTAGAAAACAACGTTTCTCCAACTTATTTGTAGAACAAAGTCAAGGTCGTTACACCAGCGTGTACACGAGTGCTTGACCGATAGGTTACCGTATAGTTTACTTTGCCTCGTGGGCAACAGATCACACGCTCGAAGATAGCCGCTGTACGTGTAGTATTGTGAAAATTTGAAGGGGGTACCATGATTCACATCGCAATAAACGGATTACCGTTGGCTGTAGAGGTTGGAAACGTTCACGTTAAATAGCTAAATGGCGTTACTATCAGAATTAGTGTTAAACCAATACTAGTAGAAAAAATGTAAATGTCGAAACATGTGTGGTGTCTGTAATTAATTGTTTCCAATAAATTCTATCTAAACAGAACAAAGATTCTCTACTTTCTAATATTTTACTTTTACTGGATTGCACACAAACATTTCATTATTAAAAATCCTAGTTAGGGGTCATCCATTTATCAGGGGGGGGGGGGATGTACCGGTCAATGTGTATGACAACATGCTAAATTTTACATGTAAATGCTTACATCTAAAATAAAACAAAAAAAACGCATATAAAATTTATGAAGTAAATCGGATGTTCTCGTGTTAAATAAAACACCAGCTCAATGGATGAATAAAAGTATCCGAGCTGTAACTGCTTAGAGTACAACTAAAACAAGCCGCAACATTTTTTACAAGCGCATGCGGGCGGCATAGACCGCGGCAATTTTCTAAGACAACCAACGATACTTCAAGTTTAAAACAACTAGATCTAGACCTCCCTGACAGATCGTGCAACCAAATTATAGTGGGCCTCCATCTAGTTATTTTTTCAAGTAATAACCACGTTAACATTAGAAAATTAAATAACTGAAAATATAGAAAGTGCTTGCGTGGTCAGGTGTGTAGTGCTCATGGGTAGTATTGATTGATTAGATAGATAGGGACCCACGTTTTATTCTTTTCTCTTCCCATTTGGATCAAACAATTACCTTAGTTGAAAACATTAACTAAACACTACTTTCATTTTAAATGTGTCTATTTCCATAAGTGACAAAATGGATGAAATTGTCTAGGAATGTATAATTATTTATTTGCCTGCTTACATCAGAGGCCAACGTAGACAAGACGTGTGTCATGTATCGCGTGTTAAAATAGTTTCTAGAATTTTAGTCTTTGCTTTTAGTTCAAGTGTTAGTCTAACAATTTAAAAATGTATAATTAAAATAAGAGTCTCGTACATAAACACGTATTACATATGTTGTGCGTGGCTTTACCTGAACCGGTTTTCCTTTTATGGATTTTTTGCTTTCCATTTGCTATAAGTTATAGAACTAAATTGAACCCGCCATGTAGATACATATGGCTTCTTTTTTTCAGAACCAGACAAGCACGTTACAACACTGTTTGTATCAGCTATCTCCTGGCTCGTGTACCCTATCAAACATAGTCACTTGTGGTTTTAGAGTGTGGGCTGCTGGTCAACTTCAGATGTCGACTTTGTCATCCAGCCGGCTTTCCTATGTCCAATGTGTTTTAAGTCACTACCTTTACAAGAACCCTGAAGTTAAATCCTAGTCCGATGACCTGAACCGACAAACCGGTCTTTAGTGAACTTGTTTTATTGAGAAACTCTGCGCTTTAGGTCATGTTATATCTTCAGTGTAAACATTCCACAACATCACCCACAACAACTGATATTAAGTAGAGGATATCTAGCAGATGTACGGTCCAACTTCAATAATTGATAACGTTGAGATTTGTATGTGTGTTTCTTTTGATCGCAATACATTTCCTTCTAGATGCGAATACTCCGTTTTCTGCAATAAGTAGCCTTCCACTGAATTTGTCTTTTAAAGCCGCTGATATTCAGATAATTAAAACAAAACATTAACATGTTTCAACTAGACTACTGTTATTTATGTAATTGTCTTACATTAAGATGCGCGTATTTTCCTTTGTCAGAGAAACAATCACCATCATTCATCAAGTCATCACCAGTGCATATTGTATATAATTACCTGCTACTTTAAACAATACATGCAAGTTCTTTGCATTACTGATATATTTCAACTGAATTTTAAGTCGTTATCTCGTCTTGCACATTGCATACATTTCAAACGTAATTGATTACCAATTTTTATAATTTGTAGATATGTAAAGTGAATTTTAAAAATAAATCTATTTGATCAATACTTCAAAATAAATCAGATGTTATTAACTCTACTTTTGATCCAAATTTAGACTTTTTAATTTCTTTGAATGCTTATATAAAATGGAAACAAACGTTGTGCTTATAAACCTCCAATGTAGTCATGTCATACTTTGGGATAATAATATGTTCGTAATTTGTTTTCCTCTAATCTAAACAAGTGATGTGTACCTACTCATCATCATCATGTTTGCCTGTCGTCCCTACTGGGACATAGGCCGCTGACAAGAGCTTTCCAGACGTCTCTGTCCAGGGCTAGTCTCTCCAACTGTCCCCAGGTGTATCCAATCTTCTTGGTGTCTTCTTCCAGGTCACGTCTCCAGGTCCTTCTTGGTCCGCCTCTCTTCCTCCTGCCTTGTGGATTCCAGGTGAGGGCCTGTCTTGTTATGCTGGATACAGGCTTCCTGAGTGTGTGGCCAATCCATTTCCATTTTCTCTGGAGGATCTCCACCTCCACCGGCAACCGATCCGTCCGTTGCCACAGAACACCACCTCCGATGGTTCCAGGCCAGCGAACCCGCAGGATCCCTCTGAGACATGCGTTTATAAATGATTGTACTTTCTTCCTATTTATAGCAGTCATTCTCCATGTCTCGGATCCATAGAGTAAAACAGGTTTCACCAGTGTGTCAAAGATCCGGACTCTTATTCTAAGGGTCAAATCCCCCGAACCCCAAACATCCCTTAGTTGGCCGAAGACTGCCCCCGCCCCACCCGTCCCTACCCCCATGTACGCCCCCGTCCCACCCCGCCCATCAACAATACCTCCAAGGTAGGTGAATCCATCCACCCCCTCCAGGGCCCCCTCCGCCAATGCCACAGGGCTGCCGTTTGACGCACCGACCCCGAGAACTCCACCTCTCCCTCTGCGGATGTTCAGGCCCAGGCATGCAGAAAAATCTGCAACCCCGTTGGTTCCATCCTGCATTTGCTGCCGTGTGTGAGAAAGGAGGGCCAGGCCGCAAGCAAAGTCCAGGTCATCCAGCCGGCTCCACAATGTCCACTGTATACCGTCTCGCGCCCTCCCCGCCGACATCCCCACAACCCAGTCCACGGCCAGTAGGAACAGGAATGGTGAAAGTAGGCAACCCTGCCCTACTCCGGTCCTCACTGGGAAGGCCTCTGTAGTCTGTTGGCCATGCACTACTCTACATTTGAGACCTTCATATGAAGACATAATAATGTTGACTATTTTCTGTGGCACCCCGTAGTGTCTCAACAATTTCCACATTGACTGCCTATCCAGCCTATCAAAGACCTTCTCATAGTCTATGAAATTAATATAGAGAGATGAGTTCCACTCTTGGGTATGTTCAATGATGATGCGCAGAGTAGCAATTTGGTCTATGCATGACCTTTCCTTCCTAAAGCCCGCCTGTTGATCTCGAAGCTGGGGATCTATGGCTTCCTTCATTCTGTTTAATAATATTCTGTTGAAGACTTTGCCTGGGATGGACAAAAGTGTTATCCCTCTATAGTTAGAGCATGCACTAAGATCGCCTTTCTTTGGAAGCTTTATGAGTAGTCCCTCCTTCCACTCCTCTGGTATTTGTTCATCTTCCCAGATTTTCTTGAAGAGTGTGTATAGTAGTGTGGTGCTAGTTTCTATATCTGCTGTCAGTGCTTCTGCCGGTATACCATCTATTCCTGGAGCCTTCCAATTTTTCAGCTGCTTGATAGCTCTATGTATCTCTTCTTTTGAAGGTGGGTTGCAGTCTATAGGGAGGTCACTTTCAGCTGGTGGTATGTCTTGCGTGCACTCTGGTGTTGGTCTATTCAGTAGTTCTTCAAAATGTTCTACCCATCTCTTCATCTGTCCTTCCGCATCAGGTATTGTCCTTCCATCTTTGGTTTTCACTGGCCTCTCTGGCTTACTGTACTTACCAGATATCTTCTTAATTGTATTGTACACGTCCCTAATATTACCATGGTACAGTGCTTCTTCCGCTTTTCTTGCCAGCAGTTCCAAATAGCTCCGTTTGTCTTTCCTTATGTGTTTCTTGACATTCTTGTTCGTTTCGGTGTATTCTTCCAGTGCTTTTAATTTCGTAGCCCGTGTGCGGCTGTTGTTTAGTATTTTTCTAAATGCGGTAACATGATGTTTTTTTAAAACCGAGGTAGATGATGTAGTATCTTGAATCACAACAACACTTTTCGTTTACAAAAGTCATTTCAAATTGAGAAAAATGTATCGAAATTATGTATTTTTGTTGACACATGTCGTAATAAGGTAGCTTTATAACCCAGTCGTATCCCTATATTTATAAATGTAAAATCCATTCATTAAACCGGACCCTTTTTATCAATTTGTTCAAAATGGATGCTTAAAACAAACATAAAAAACATTCATAATGTTATTAAGTAAGAAAATACACCCGATTTGCTTTGTCTATTAAATTTCTGTCGGCATTGCGATCTATTACATGATTAGCGAAAACGATTTCATTAAAGATTGCGAATTGAATTTCTTATTTTCAGTCAGGGGCGCAACTAGGGAGGGGGAGGCTGGGGTGTGGACCGCACCGGATGACACCATTTAGTGGGGTGACACCAAGGCAAAAAATAGCAATATATATATATATATATATATAAATGATAATTTCACTAAAATAAGTGGTTAATTAGAGTGTTAAATAGTTTTTTAAGAGCAAATTTGACACATCCCGTAATTGGTGGAAGGGGGGGCGGGTGACACCACGACGTTAACCTGTTAATGCTAGAGAAAACATGCTACATCAAGCTGTATTTATAACCGACTATAGATAAAAAAATCGTTAGTATTATATCTGAGCACAGTTCAAAGTAGACTTAAAGGATTGAGATTAGGGGCTCGCAGACTTAAGGGATTGAGATTTGAAGTTCACAGACTTAAGGGATTGAGAGTTGGGGCTAACAGACTTACCGCTAAATTTAAGTATAGTTAATAGGTACATGTTCTTATAGGTCCAATGTCCGTCATTTGAAAGTTCCCATCATGACACACATAGCAGTCATTATTTATTATAATTTTTAAGATTCAGGTTTCATTTGATAGTAATAACGTACATAATAATTTGGCTGGCATTTATATGGTTTCATTAAATTACAATTACTGTCTAAGATGCAAACCTTAGCGCTCATTCGAAAAGTAGGCCAAATATGTACCTGCCTGTATACCCTGTTACCCTACTTAAGTCTAGGCAATGAACTATTGGCTTACCATATTGTAGCCGGCATTGAACACAAAAATTGAAAGTAAAGCTGTTTTGTTTAAATACCACCCGATGCACCCTAACACTCGGTTTTTAACTCTATATAAAGACATTGGGGTGGTACGAAGTGAATGATTTTCTTGTAGTGTAGAATGATCAACCACGGGAAAATTGGAAACGTTAAGGTAGCTAGGTTAATTCTTAAACTTAAACGATACGTACCGTAACGTCTCGCAAATTACGAACCTATCTTGAGCTTTTTTTACTTTCTCGTATATACGAAGTAGATAGAAAGTATTGTAATCGTGAAAAGAAAATCGAGATTTTAACAAATCTCGACGTTTTACACCTCACTGATACGGAAAAACATAATTTTGCAATCTTGTCCGTATGTCTGTGTGTATGTGTGTCTGTCTGTGTGTAAACACGATAACTTGAGTACCGTTTCAGCTAGGTTGATGAAATTTCATATATAATTATTTTATCAAAATAGTGGATTCTGATCAATTTTGAGCGATTTCCGATAACCGGAAGTGGTACTTTTTCTACTTTGAATTTTTCAAAAGCCTATAACTTGCGTACTATTTTAGATAGATGCATGAAATTTCACACATAAGTAAAAGATCTAATCCTCTACCTTCGGTTAAATTTTATGTAATTTCCGTTGACCGGAAGTACTAATTTGCGCTATTTCCGATTTCTCAAAAAATGCCTGTAAATTTATAAAGTACTAATAATATCCCGCACTTTTCAGGCGTTCTCTTGGTGTAGGACGGAGTGGTCTAGCGGTAGTGAGCTGGCCTGCTAACCCTTTAGTCTCGAGTTCGAATCCGGGTTCAAGTCAGTAGACGGTCCCTGAGTCCACCCAACTCTGATGGGTACGTTACTCCTGTTAGGGAAAGTAAAGGCGGCTGAGCATAGTGCTGACCACACTATCTCTTCATATACCGAGGTCACAGAAACAAGTGAACTCTACTTCACTTGCCCCATAGACCGTCAGGTTTGAAAGGGAAACTTTTCACTTAGTGTGCAATTTTTTTTTACGAGATTCTATTCTATTATAAAAAGTTTAAGTAATTATAAATGGATAACAAATATTGTCCATGTCCTGAGTTGCCATCCCTCGTAATTTTATATTAGAATATTCGAGAAAGTTTAGGGGAAATCACTCCCGGTTTTATTTATCTAACTGGTGTGTGATCAACTGCTGAAAAAGTGCTGTTGCCCACTATGTGGGAACTTCTTACATCGCATGAAGCACCGTATTTTTCGAAGGGGATGGAGGGGGAGGTGGGTAAAATACGGCATAAATTATTACCTTGATTTATTGACCTTCATGTCGATCATCGTGCTCTGCTGATTAACAAAATGATCGCAACAAACTACCCTACACCCCTTCAAAATCTCCACAGAACAATTGAATTATCTATTAGTTAAATATTTAAATTTTCAGGTTAAATATAAAAATTGGAAGTTTGTATTATATATAAATAAAACGGTTTAATGAATGTATTTATCATAAAGAAGAATTACTTTTGTAAATCTGTATTAGTCCTTACAAGCCGATGATGAAAACTGTAATACTAAAACTGTAAACTACATGTCTGAGGTAAAAATTGAGATTTGTTTTCTGCTAGTGGTGGTGTAGCTATACAGTTATTACAATTTTAACTATGAAATAAAGTACTTAAAATATTCATTTCTTTTTTTTAAATCTGAAATTTTTTCTGCAAATTAATTAAAGTACGATTGAAATTACATTTTAAATGTTTATTTTAATCAAAGTTTTGACATTGACGGATTAGATATTTGACAAAACTGTCATTTATAAACGGGGACGACACTTGTACAGAGAGGGGGGATAGTTTGGTGGTAGAGTGTAGGTATCACATTCCAGAACTTGTCTGGTATCCAGATTTCTTTCTCCCGGCTGGTCAACGTCCTGTGGTCCAGCGGCTCTCTGGTCAGCAAAGACAGCAGAGAGGAACAGGAACATGAAGACCACACATACAGCTTTCATTTTCTGGGGATACAAGTACAATTATATGAATTAATTAATGTATGGTATGCTTATTTAAACTTGAATACAATATACAGTATCTATATATATAATTCTCTTCTGGGAGACGCTAGAAAACAAGCTGTAAACGCGCTCCCTAGCATCCCCACCACTACATGATCTTAGTGAGCTGTGGTTCACGCTATATTTACCTTCGTGGAGTTGAGTTTAGTGACGGCTATTAGGGCAGATAATTTAGTTTGAAACGATTTTAAACGTTGGGGGGTGGAGGGGAGGAGGAAAGGGGGGGGGGTTATGGTCCTTAACGAGCTACTTATAGTGTTTTAAAGAAATATTTTCAGTGTCAGCATTGGTACTGTCGAATTCACAAATTATGAATTACTGAAAAGTAGAAAAAACAACAACTAAATAGCGGCGGGCCGGCTCGTATAGTAATAATATACAACGGTAAAATAAAATTAGATAAGACCTGGAGACGTGACCTGAAAGTTGTCTTCAAATAGACTAAATACACCTGGGGACAAGTGGAGAAAATAGCCCACAGAAAACCGTGTCAGCTGTCTATAGCCCCGGAGACATGCTAACCACCTCACTTGACTATTCTTAAATTGACGGTTGTAAATCAAAACTGATTTCATATTATCCGACAAGTCCAAAAACATTAAGCATCGGCTATATTTTTGTTAAACATTAATACATTGAGTGTTTTTGTTTTTTTAAACAAAGTGAAATTTTAGAAAAAAATAAATGGAGATCATCATTTTTTTAGCTGACGAAAAAATTAAGCATATTGAAATCCTAATAATAGTAAAGATGATGGTTGCTTAACCAAAAATTCTTGAGTCCGAAACCTCAGATAGATAGTTTCGATAACTGGTGACATAAACTCTTAATAGAGAGAAAACTTTTAGTCTGTTCTTTGTCGGAAAAAGACTATGGAAGGAATCCAAAAGTCAAACAGGCTGAAATCGCAGTCCATTTGTATAGGTTGACACATAGTACTTTAATTCAAACTAGAATTAAGAACGGAGAAGAAACTAAGAAAATCACAACAATATCCCCAATAACGTTATAACGTTTCAGTACTCACCACAGGGTATATTTGGCAGCACAAGAATTGTAAACTGGATGTCTTGAAAGTGTCTTGTGATCACATGAGGTCTAGTCACTGTTTATATAACAAAGTCCCCCTGTCTAATTCAGGGGATGAATATGCAAGATATGGAAATATGGAGTATCTCAGTAATACGAAACATGGTTTATTGTGTTGTTTTAATGACAAAAATCTAAGCAAATCTTATACACGTTGCATAATTTTATGGTAAACGGAATACAAATGGCGGCGACTAATCAATAAACATGCGTGGGTTACGCCAAGATAAAAAAATTATTGCAATGACGTCATACAAATTATTTCTTCAGAAAACATAATCTAACGAGTAAAGTACACGATAAGATCATAAGATACATTTATTGTCCAGATTTTGACGTGTCACACAATATGTTGAATATTAAGATATCTTCCTATGAATGCATAATTCTTTTCAGGTATGATTTATGAGAAATACTGTTGATAGGAGTATATGTAGTATTTCAGACAAGATATGCAGTACGCATTAAAAAACACACAGACACATATATATATATATATATATATATATATATATATATATATATATATATATATATATATATATATATATATATATATATATACATATATATATATATATATATATATATATATATATATATATATGTGTGGCCCAAAAGCTTTTTTGGAGGGATGGACCTTTTTTCCTAGTTCCGCTACTGCATGTGAAATGAATATATACAATCTGATAACGTGATCGATAACAGCTGCAGTTGGTTGTAGTTTCTGGTTGCATTGTCAAAATTTAATATCGGTATCTTTTTAAAATTAATTTCATCATAATCCATGATCGACTTAAAGAAATATAGAAATTTGTTCTTTGTTCTTCGTTGTACATTTGTAAGGGATTTTTCGCAACATAGTTATGTTGATTAGGTCCGCAACCTGTTTTTCTTTTTTGAAGTGATTATAATTAAACATAAAACATAAATAATGCTTGTATGGTTAACTAAATGACAGATGAATTAACATTACATTACATCCTGCCGCAATTTAATATATAATTAAACAACATTTGATATTGATCCTTACCATATATGGACAAAGCGTTTGTTATGAAACGCCCGAATTAGATAAACCACCTTTTATTAAAAACCCTCTGCTTAGAAAACACCTGTGGTCAAACTCCCTATAAACAAAGGCCCTATTGTCAAAGCCCATATGGTCAAAGCCCCTCTGTGGTCAAACCACCTATGGTCAAACCCCCTATGGTCAAACCCCCTATGGTCAAACCCCCTATGATCAAACCCCCTATGGTCAAACCCCCTATGGTCAAAGTACCTGTGGTCAAATGTCCGCGCACCGTTTAACCATATGGACAAGTGAAGGTGATCGCACCAAGTAAATTAATACAATTCATTGAGGTGTTAGTTTCTCATCGCTTTAAATATTAACAAGAACTACTTAAAACTTAGCATTATTTGTTATTTGAAACAAACTAGATTAGGTAAAAAGCTCATCTGTAATATTGATAACGTTAGCCATAAGCCTTTCATCAAGGTATATATAACGACTCATTGACGTGTACGATTTCAAATCGCTGCAAAAATAATTTTAATATAAGCTTTAAGATGTTTATCCCATATCACATGACAAATGAGTGTCTCAAGAAAATATATAATCTCGAGGATAATAGAGTTCGCCGCTGATATCCTATTTAAAAGAGTTATGATGTTTAACATATTTGTCACAGAAAATAGAATAATATATAAAAAATAGTTGTTAAATAGACTGCATAGCTATCCATTTCACAGCTGCTTAATGTGCAAGGGTTTATGGTACTAGGTTTTACAAGGCATGTTGTAGTCGTATGTTAGAGCGCACGGCTGCTAACACAAAAGTCTCGAGTTTTAATCCTGGCTCAAGTTTATACAAAGTCATTTAGTACTCCCCCATATGATGGGTACATTTAAGGAAACTATGACGTTTGAGTTTTATACAGGGCACACTATCACATTTTATGCCAAGGTCAAATAAAGGTTTTTATTTATTTTTTGCTAAATGTGTTGCAATGTTATAAATGGAAACTTGATCTAACAAGATCTGTGCAAGTTGGTTTCTTTAACTGTACTTTGTTTTAAATTAAAGAGTAGTCAGCTTCTCACACAACTACCGACATGGAGGGTCAGGACACAACCTGCTCGGCAATGATTTAACAGCTATGCAATGATTCTTTCATGCTAAGTTAACCTTGCTGGGACTTACCAATGGTTCCTGATCAATAACAGGTGTTAGAAAAAGATGTCTATTGTTGCCCTACTCTTCCTGGTTGTTCTCGAACATGTTACTCACATCCTATGCATGTGTTGACCATTCTAGATTGGAGTAAATTTATCAACATAGCACACATTTTACCAGTAAAAAGTTGATACAGCAAATAAACTTTAACAGTGTTTTGATTGTATCAGGCGTTGTGTTTTAAACTTGAGGAATTCTACCAGTCGTTAAATGAAGGAAGACGATTCTGTAATATACACAAAAATAGTGTATACATCTCCCCAATAAGTGTAGCTATAATAGCGAAATTATTTCTTTAGGTGTATCAGTTCATCTAATGAGCTCAATCAAGATGTTGAACGTTACTTAGTAATATAATTGCATAAAATCAACAAGGCCATTAAATGAGTTTTAATTTTTATGGTGCTAATTTAATCATGTTTCTTAACCCTTTATTTACGGAATTCGGTTCTGAATGACATTTTGGTCTTAATTAAATCATTAAAACATCATCATAAGCTCCAAAAATGATGTATGATACACACGTGTCTTATGTTAGTGGGGGCCAGTAGACCTAATGTGATGAGAATCACCCACCAGCTTGATGTGCAGCTTTGATGTTTCGTTTGAAAGATATAATTCATTAATTAGAAAATAGAGGCAGTGACTAAAATACTATCCAAGTTCTTTTAAAAAGATACACATCTTTTAATTTAGCTTATATTTTCTAATGCAGGGATATATTTGCATCTGTGCGCTGTAATTAAAGAAAATTCTAGATAAAAAATAAATAAAACTGGATAAAATTGAAGGCTACACATTTTGTGACTTAATATTGTGTAAGTTGAATATAACGGATGTCAAAATATACATATTATAAAAGTAACGCAGCAGACACTACATTGAAAATTACCGGAAATTGACATTAACAGTGTACCAACTGTATACAAAAAAGAAATAGAACATTGAACATTGTTTTATAATGACCTTATTTTCTACTAAAGAAATTCAACAGTATAAATAAAAAAATTAAACCATGAAAAGTTAACTATTCAAACAATGTCATTGCCATAAAGAACCGAGAAGCAACTAATTGATTTTACTCTCTCGTATAAGAAATATACAGGAAGAAGTGTAATAGAGCAAAAAATCGAAATCGAGATTTTCACAATCTCGACGTTTGTGTCTGTGTGTGTGTTTAGGGGGGGGGGGGGGGTGGGGGTGTATGTGTGTCTATGAACACGATAACTTGAGTATCGTCGCAGCTAGGTTGATGAAATATCATATGAGTGTTGTATCAAATTCGTAGTTCTGTATCACCTTTTCAGCGATTCTCGGTAAACCGGAGTGCAGCGTATTCTACTTTTGGTTTTTCAAAAGTCTATAACTTGAGTACTATTTCAGACAGACAAACGAAAGCTTATATATAAGTAACAGATCTATTTATCAAGCTCCTGTCAACTTTTAAGTAATTTCAAAAGAATTAGTAATATTTGCTATTTCCGATTTCTCAAAAAAACTATTATGAATTAATAAAGTATTAAAATTCCGCACTACTATACACATATCGTTTGCCGTTCATTTGGAGCGCACTTTTTTAATACGATATTCTATTTTATTTTTATCAGTTTAATTAATAAACAATTGATTAAAAATCATGTCTCTATCCCGAGTTGCCATTTTAAATGTGTCTATTTCCATAAGTGAAAAAATGGATGAAATTGTCTAGGAATATATGATTTTTTTATTTGCCTGCTTACGTCAGAGGCCAACGTAGACAAGACGTGTGTCATATATCGCGTGTTAAAATAGTTTCTAGAATTTTAGTCATTGCTTTTAGTTTAAGCGTTAGTCTAGCAATTTAAAAATGTATAATTAAAATAAGAGTCTCGTACATAAACACGTATTGCATATGTTGTGCGTGGCTTTTACCTGAGCCGTTTTTCCTTCAATTGATTTTTTTGCTTTCCATTTTCTATAAGTTATAGAACTAAATTGAACCCGCCCTGTAGATACATATGGCTTATTTTTTTCAGAACCAGACAAGCACGTTACAACACTGCTTGAATCAACTATCTCCTGGCTCATGTCAATTCATGCTGACAGATATTAGTTTTCTTGGTTATATTTTAAGGGGGCAGTATCACCCAGACTAAGGGAGAGAAACAAAAACATTTACCAAAAAAGACTATTCGACATACACATGTCAAAATTTTACAGCAGTAGTAACGTTTCTACTGCTATAATAGAGTATATAAATGGTAGGGTATATGTATAGCAACTAGTTTTCAAAAAAATATTTTGATAATATTTTATTACATTTTGAATTTGTTTGTAAACAATTTTCCGAAACCATAAGTAAAGTACTTAAAATTTGATATAAACGTTCCTTGCGTCAATAGCTACGTCCGGAACTAAAATCCTAGCATACTATTGAGGGATAAAGTTTTTAGAAAATTTCCAAAGTTTAATTTATAAAGCTTACAAACATTGTAAAGCCACCATTTGTTACTATATCATTATTAACATATATGTAAGGTACTTTGGTCCACAACGTACAAAATGACCCCAATGACCCGTACTCCTTTTGTGTTCATTTTATTATCACCCAATTAACACTCACAGTTGTTTTGTTAACTTTACTAACCCCTTTATGTGAACACCAATTTTTGACCTATAAAACTCCACTGTATCCCCAAACCCCGTGATAGCTACACGCCGACACACCCCTAACCTGTCGGTACTAAACATTCAACTAAACATAAACACCGACTGGAACATACTTACCTTTCATCCTCCCGCTAAATCGCTCACACAGCAATCTGTTCGTCAAACCCTCCCCCCACCCACACACACTATAAATGGTAACACCTCAGCAGTCAGATAACACAGCACATAATTTGACGCTTGGCTTGCATTAAAAACACACACACACCCTCTCCACGCCTCGTCAGGCACATCTACCCCCTCCCCCTCTCCCCCTCTATCCACTTACCCTCAGACATGAAAACCCCACTTTCCCTTTAACTGTTCCAACGACCCCACCACCGAACCCAACATCAATTTTGAATATCCATTCATTTACTTATTTAAAGTTCTAAATCTTGTTTCTTTCCCCTCACCTTTCACACAGCAACCTTTTGAAAACTCAATGCGACCAGTGCATAAATAAACACTCTTTTAACTAGTCAACTTAATTTGTTTCCCCACATAGAAAATGCTCCACTGTCCCATTGACATTCTCTGAAAAATTTTCTTTCCACTCCCCACCCAAAATTTTGACACTTTTATTTGACCTTCACCCCTTTTACTGTCATCCTTTGTAAATTTTTCTTATAACCAAATACATGATATCAGTTAAATATTCATTTTGTACATTTTCATAACCTTTCGCTTTCTTCAGAAACTATGTAAAAAAATGTGATGTTGATGTACTTGTTTTAATTGCAAATAAAAGTATTAATAAAAAATTTAAAAAAAAAAAAAAAAAAATTTTTCCAAAGTTCAATTTCTTGGTCTGAATTTTAAAAAATTCTAAAATTTTTAAAATTTGTCACAATGAATATCTCCTAGTTTCAGACATAGGCTACCCTGTTATGCATCTCCTAGAGTATTTTCAGCAGGAAGGGCTTAAATGTTGGAAAACCGCAGCTAAAAATTACTTAGTAACATTTTTTTGGTAAAATTATTTTAAAAATATGTTTGCATCATACGTTAACTTTTTTAATGTGTTGTTTTATAGCTCCTTGATATTTACTATTATGGTAAAAAATGTATGTGTGTATGTATAATAGTTTTTTTTTGGCAAATTTTTTCGTCAATTTTCAAATGTCTGGGTGATACTGCCAACTTAAGCAAGCAAGGTCTAAGACCTCAACCTGAGAAAACAAAAGCCATTAAAGAAGCACCCAAACCTGAAAATACCCAACAACTAAGAGCTTTTTTAGGCTTGATAAATTACTATGCGAAGTTCATAGGGAATCTGTCTGGTAAACTATCACCACTGTACAAGCTGCTACAGAAAAATGCAACTTGGCACTGGGGTAAACAACAAGATGCTGCTTTTAATACAGCAAAAGAAGCTTTGTCATCTGACACCTTACTAACACACTATGACCCAGGGAAAAGACTTATCTTAACATGTGATGCTTCACCAGATGGTGTAGGAGCAGTATTATCCCACATAGATTAAAATGGTGACAGACACATTGCTTTTGCCAGTAGATCTTTGAACCAGGCTGAGAAAAATTATTCTCAGTTAGATAGGGAAGGCTTAGGCATCATTTTTGGTGTTAAGAAATTTCACAAGTTTCTGTTTGGTAGGGAGTTCACCATCTTTACAGATCATAAACCATTGCTAGGTTTGTTTGGGGAAAACAAACCTCTGCCTGAGCATGCCTCACCAAGAATTCAAAGATGGGCTATCACACTAACTGCATACCATTATGAACTGAAATACAAACCTGGATCTGAGAATAGTGCAGATAGTCTTAGTCGTTTATTTTTAAATAACCATAGCCTTAGTTATGTACCTGAAGATGTATTTGTTCTTTTCACTATCATGGATAACTCCAATATAAATGTGAATGATGTTAAAAGAGAAACACAAAAAGATGAGTGCTTGATAAAAGTATATGAGTACTGTAAGAATGGTTGGCCTGAAGAGTCAGTGAATGATCATTTAAGATTTATATATGATGATATAACAACAGTTGCTGCACCATGCGAATTGCTATGTGGTAGGAAAATTAAAACTCATCTTGACCTACTACATCCAACTGTTCAAAGGTCTGTTTCCCAACATCAACATATACAAAAAGTAAATCATGACAAAACATCCATGGAAAGAGAATTTGGAGTTAATGATAATGTGTATCTGAGAAATTATGGGAGAAGGGGAAAAATGGATGCCAGGTCAAATTGTTCAATGTACAGGACCTGTGTCTTATAAAGTAAAAACAAATGATGGACTTATTGTCCGTAGACATGCAGACCAGTTAAAAATAACTTGTGCAGATAATAAGTGCGAATCTATCAATCCCACCAAATCTGAACAGTTCACACCAACTCAGTTTGTTCCACAACCAAGTTCTGTTGATATGAGTGAACCAAGTAGTCTAGAGACAGAAAATGTAAATTCTGGAATTAATGATTTAGATCCTAGACTTCCTGAGATAGAGAATCCAGATGGTCAGAATCTTGAGTCACCAAATCAAAAGCCACTGAGAAGGTCAAACAGGACAATCAAAGTCCCAGATAAGTTAGACCTATGATTTTAAAGGTCAAAAGGACTTTGACATCATTGTTTGTATTTTAATTATGCTGTGGCATATTATGCATTGTTTGTAAGGGTGTAATCTACCAAATGATTCAAATCATATAATGTTCATGTTGCAATATATTTGGTGATTTTAAGATACAATAATTTGTTCTATTGAGAAATGTGTTGTTGTTTACTAAGGGTAAAGGGATGTAATATATTGAGAATTGTGAAGTCAAGGAAACTCACTCTTTTTGTATTAGTCTTATATTTATAATGTTATTTTGAGTGATGTCCCTTGTTAATATATATGTTTATGTCTCGTTTCCTGTTCCTGTTTCCATCATGTAGCTGAGGCTGAAATAAACGTTCTATATACAAACAGCATGGTTTCTGTCGTCAGTATTTCAATCTACCACAGAAACCATTTAGTGGGGTGACACCAAGGCAAAAAATAACTAAATATATACAGAAAAATGATAATTACACTAAAATAAGTGGTCAATTAGAATGTTAATAGTCTTTTAAGAGCAAATTTGACAAATCCCGTAAATGGTGGAAGGGTGGGGGGGGGGGGGGGGGTGACACCACGACGTTAACCTGCTAATGATAGAGAAAACATGATACATCACGCTGTATTTATAACCGACTATAGATAAAAAAAATCGTTAGTATTATATCTGAGCACAGTTTAAAGCAGACTTAAGGGATTGAGATTAGGGGCTCGCAGACTTGAGGAATTGAGATTTGAAGTTCACAGACTTAAGGGATTGAGAGTTGGGGCTCACATACTTACCGCTAAATTTAAGTATAGTTAATAGGTACATGTAGGGGTCGGCGTGGTCGAGTCGGTAAAGCTCATGGTTGCTAAACCGAAAAGTCTCCAGTTCAAACCCTCGGGCAGATTAGGCTCGTTAGCTGGGGACAGACACTCTTCTAGGAGAGGCAACTCCAAAATCAAACAACTTATGCCTTTTAGTTTGTTCTTGGAAGCTAATCCATAAAGAAAAGCAGGCTGAAATCGGAGTTAATGGCTTCAATGGCGCATAACAAGTTGACACGTAATCCTTAATTGTGATGGAAGCATGGTTGAGTCAGCAAAGCTCATGGTTGACAAATTCGAAAAAAGTCTCGAGTTCAAACCCTCTGGCAGATAAGGCTCGATCCCTCCCAACACTAAAAATTAAGAACGAAGAAGAAGAAGAATAGGTACATGTTCTTATAGGTTCAATGTCCGTCATTTGAAAGTTCCCATCATGACTCAAATAGCAGTCATTGTTTAATATCTTTTTAAGAATCAGGTTTCATTTGATAGTAATAACGTACATAGTAATTTGGCTGGCATTTATATGGTTTCATTAAATTACAACTACTGTCTAAGATGCAAACCTCAGCGCTCATTCAAAAAAGTAGGTCTAAATATCTACCTGCCTGTATACCCTGTTACCCTATGAATGAACTATTGATTTACCAAATTGTAGCCGACAACGAACGCAAAAAAAGAAAGTAAAGCTGTTTTGTTTAAATACCACCCGATGCACCCTAACACTCGGTTTTTAACTCTATATAAAGAAATAGGGGTGGCACGAAGTGAGTGATTTTCTTGTAGTGTAGAATGATCAATATAGGGAAAATCGGAAACGTTAAGGTAGCTAGGTTATTTCTTAAGCTTAAACGATACGAACCGTCACAGAGCTTTAACGTCTCGTAAATTACGAACCTATCTCGATCTTCATTTCTATAAACTGGTATGCGATCAACTGCTGAAGTAGTGCTGTTGCCCAGCGTTTGGCCGTAACACACATGTTTCCACTATGTGGGAATTTCTTTCATCGCATGAAGCACCGTATTTTGTTGAAAGGAATGGGGGGGGGGGGGGGGGGTGGGTAAAATACGGCATAAATTATGACCTTGATTTATTGAACTTCATGTCAGTGTTTCTTTCAGATATTTTTCTCTTGGGGGGGGGGAACTTGAAATTTTCGGGGGGGGGGGGGGGCGGTTGTCTTTCTTCAGGGGGGGGGGGGGCGGACACTGTTAAAAGTATATATTTTCTATATAAATTATATAAATTTCAATTCGTTCGGGGGGGGGGGGGCGATACAATTTTTTTTGGGGGGGGGGGGGGGGGTGGGCTTTGACCCCCCCCCCGAAGAGATACCTGGAAGAAACTCTGCTTCGTGTCGATCATCGTGCTCTGCTGATTAACAAAATGATCGCAACTAACTATCCTAAACCCATTCGAAATCTCAACAGAACATTGAATCACCTGTTAGTTAAATATTTAAATTTTCAGGTTTAAAATAAAAATTGGAAGTTTGTATTATATATAAATAAAACGGTTTAATGAATGTATTTATCAGAAAGAAGAATTACTATTGTAAATCTGTATTAGTCCATACAAGCCGATGATGAAAACTGTAATACTAAAACTGTAAACTACATGTCTGAGGTAAAAATTAAGAATTGTTTTCTGCTTGTGGTGGTGTACCTATACAGTTATTACAATTTTAACTATGAAATAAAGTACTTAAAATATTCATTTCTTTTTTTTTAAATCTGATTTTTTTTTCTGCAAATTAATTAAAGTACGATTGAAATTGCATTTTAAATGTTTATTTTAATCAAAGTTTTGACATTGACGGATTAGATATTTGACAACACTCTCATTTATAAACGGGGACGACACTTGTACAGAGAGGGGGGATAGTTTGGTGGTAGAGTGTAGGTATCACATTCCAGAACTTGTCTGGTATCCAGATTTCTTTCTACCGGCTGGTCAACGTCCTGTGGTCCAGCGGCTCTCTGGTCAGCAAAGACAGCAGAGAGGAACAGGAACATGAAGACCACACATACAGATTTCATTTTCTGGGGAGAAACATACAAATAAGGGTTCATAAATACACAATGTTTAGTGGGAAAAGATATATATTCATTACAATTGAAAAATAAATGTTACTTTGTCATGTTTTACAAAGTTTGACAGACTAACACGCTATTTAAATGGTCCCATGGTTAACAAATGCTGCAATACCCTGACTGAAAAAAAAAATCGCTTTTCATTTAATTGCTTACGTATATTCCTCTCTACAACGAAACATATTTGACGTAGATTATGTCTAGATTTTATATGCCTAAGTTCGCATCTCGGTTCAGAAGCTGTAGGTCGTCCCTGAGTCTACCCAGCTTTGATGAGTACCTGACTTGAGTTGGGACAAGTAAAGGCCGCTAAACATAGTCCTGACAACACCATCCCTTTTTATGCTGAGGTCAAGAAACATAAACTCTACTCCATCTGCCCAATGGATTTCTAGTTCTAAAGAGGAATTTTAGTTAAACAACACAAAATCATTAAAAATATAAACAATATCAGTCAAGTTTTCGGCGTTAATGACTACATGTATGAAATGTTAAACTAACTCACCACAGGGTATATTAGGCAGCACAAGAATTGTAAACTGGATGTCTTGAAAGTGTCTTGTGATCACATGAGGTCTAGTCACTGTTTATATAACACAGTCCTCGTTTCTAAATCAGGGGATGAATATTCAAAGCTGGCCCGTGGTAGTAATAAAAATGGTTGGGCCAGATCAACTTGATTTAACGCAGGCGTTCGTATAATAAGATTAGGAATATTGGATCAGAAACTGCATTGCATTATTAATTTTATGCAACACGCATATCTTTATGTTTTTTCTTCGAGAAAGGTAAGCTACACTTCTGAACCTAGCTGAAGATGGTTCAAATTAAATAGGGTTCACCGGGGCATATAAAGAATGAGTGTGGTCAGCACTACTCACGTATTTATGATAATGTTCAGTAAATATCTTATTTCAATTACTGTGATGTTTTTTGTTCTAAAATTATGTTTTTAAAGTATCAAAATATATTTTGTTTTCTTCATATTTTTATGCGACTAAACACAATGGACAATTAGTAACTAACCGTCAATGGGTACGGTGTGGCCTAGCGTTAGAGAGCTAGACTGTTAGAACCGAGTCTCGAGTTCCAATCCGGAATAAACTTAGTGGGAATCCTAGTTCAAATCAATGGAACGTCCCTAAGTCCGCACAGCACTGATGGGTACCTGCGTTTGGGAAACACAGGCGGCTGGGAATAGTGCTGTCTACACTATTCCTTCATATGCTGAGCTCTCTAAAGCAGATTAATTCTACTTCATCTGACCCATGTGTCTTGGGAAAGAACGAGAAATGATGCTGAAGAATTATCTTAATACTTAAAAAAAAAACAGAAACATAACTTTTTTTTTAATCGAAAAAGATTCAGACTCTCACAAAATAAAACAGTAAACACTAGAGCTTGTAGAGCAACTGACCACTAACTCTTGACCTAGAGCTGGGTGAAAGTGTGTTGTTTAGGTAAAGTTAGGTTGGCCTGTCGCCGTCCTCGGACATAGGCCGCTGACAAGAGCTTTCCAGACAAATGTGTGATGTACCACATGTGAATGGCTGATCCAAGAGCCTTTCGAGAGAAAACGAGACAGATTATGTTATATAATTCACGTGACACTTGGACAGTTACTTCATGTAGAAATCCTGTTTATAGATTTGATGATAAAACGTACCACGTGTTAGTTTTCTTTTTGTTTTATACACTAAGATATAAGCATACATAAAAACACACACTCGCAATATATATATATATATATATATATATATATATATATATATATATATATATATATATATATATATATATATATATATAAATATTATATTATATTTTTAAACCTATATATAGTAACACATATATAAAATTTGTTGTATGTGTGTGTGTTGTGTTTGTATGGTTGGATGATTGTGTAAGAAGATATTAGTTTATTTTTAATGACGCATTTAATTGGCATAATCCTGTCGATTTTGACATTAAAGGATACTAAAAATGTGTTTTCAACTAGATACTAAGTAGAAGTAATATTAATAAAACGGTGCATACACTTCTTTGGATAACTTACATTTGAAAACTGTACAAACATGTTCTTCGTGGATGTGGTGGATACATTTTGCACGTGAAATATTGATTGTTATTTTACAGAATTATCACATTCGATTGTATTTTGGAAATAATCTAAAGCACATAGAGTAATATTATTAGGTGTGTATATACACAACTCTTTCGGCCGTTGATGTCACCAGTTAGTCACGGATTAAAAAAAATCATCACTCTGCTAACAGTTCTATTCCCATTCCGCGTAAATATGTTGTAACCAAACGTTAGATTATTTGAATGTTATGTACTTGTATAAATCAAAATATTGCTGTGAGGTTCCATACCCTATCTATAGATGAATTTAATTTGATGTTCTTGTTTTTTCTCCTAACGACATTATAAAATTAGCCTAGTCTGTTGAGTATTAGGCCTTCTCTGCCAATGGATAAGGGGAAGCATATGGCAGAGATAAGACTTTCGTGTGGGACTGCCTCGAAAATTGCCGGTGACCAACAAAAGTGAAGGGAGCTTTTTGTGGCCACCCCATTATTCGTGGGCACAAAAAGGAAAAGAAGATGAGAGAATTGAGTATTTATATCAAAATGCATGTTTTTTTTAAACTAATCTAATCAGTCTCCCATATTCCTGTAATCAACTGAAGATAAGAGTTAATTAAAAAATAATTGGTCAAATAATATATTTGTATTAAAGTAATGCTTGTAATAACTTTTCTTTCTTAAGTGTTTGTGGTACATTTTATTAAGATTAGTTTAAACTAAATAATTAACCACTATACGTTTATTATTCAAGTGACTATAGATAAATACATTATAATTAAATGTAGTTAATTCAGTTTCTAATAGTAAGGTTACAGCTGAGTACAGTCCACTTTTATCCGTTACAATCACAGCGCCACCCTCTTAACAAGTGCTAACTTGGACCTCCTGAATCCCGGCACGCTGACAAAAGTCTCCCTGTACCTGCCGCTCATGCGGTAGTACGCGACGATGTTGACAGACGACGAGACGGTCTCTGCCAGGTAACACATGCAGTAACACAGGAACGAGAGGTCAGAGTTCAGAGTAACACACGAACGAGAGGTCAGAGTTCAGAGTAACACAGGAACGAGAGGTCAGAGTAACACAGGAACGAGAGGTCAGAGTTCAGAGTAACACAGGAACGAGAGGTCAGAGTTCAGAGTAACTCAGGTACGAGAGGTCAGAGTTCAGAGTAACACAGGAACCAGAAGTCACAGTTCAGAGTAACACAAGAACGAGAGGTCAGAGTTCAGAGTAACACAGGAACGAGAGGTCAGAGTTCAGAGTAACACAGGAACGAGAGGTCAGAGTTCAGAGTAACACAGGAACGAGAGGTCAGAGTTCAGAGTAACACAGGAACGAGAGGTCAGAGTTCAGAGTAACACAGGAACGAGAGGTCAGAGTAACACAGGAACGAGAGGTCAAAGTTCAGAGTAACACAGGAATGAGAGGTAAGAGTTCAGAGTAACACAGGAACGAGAGGTCAGAGTTCAGAGTAACACAGGAACGAGAGGTCAGAGTTCAGAGTAACACAGGAACGAGGGGTCAGAGTTCAGAGTAACACAAGAACGAGAGGTCAGAGTTCAGAGTAACACAGGAACGAGAGGTCAGAGTAACACAGGAACGAGAGGTCAGAGTTCAGAGTAACACAGGAACGAGAGGTCAGAGTTCAGAGTAACTCAGGTACGAGAGGTCAGAGTTCAGAGTAACACAGGAACCAGAAGTCACAGTTCAGAGTAACACAGGAACGACAGGTCAGAGTTCAGAGTAACACAGGAACGAGAGGTCAGAGTTCAGAGTATCACAGGAACGAGAGGTCAGAGTTCAGAGTAACACAGGAACGAGAGGTCAGAGTTCAGAGTAACACAGGAACGAGAGGTCAGAGTTCAGAGTAACACAGGAACGAGAGGTCAGAGTAACACAGGAACGAGAGGTCAAAGTTCAGAGTAACACAGGAATGAGAGCTAAGAGTTCAGAGTAACACAGGAACGAGAGGTCAGAGTTCAGAGTAACACAGGAACGAGAGTTCAGAGTTCAGAGTAACACAGGAACGAGGGGTCAGAGTTCAGAGTAACACAGGAACGAGAGGTTAGAGTTCAGAGTAACACAGGAACGAGGGGTCAGAGTTCATAGTAACAAGGAACGAGGGGTCAGAATTCACAGTAACACAGGGACGAGAGGTCAGAGTTCAGAGTAACAAAGGAACGAGAGGTCAGAGTAACACAGGAACGAGAGGTCAGAGTAACACAGGAACGAGAGGTCAAAGTTCAGAGTAACACAGGAACGAGAGGTCAGAGTAACACAGGAACGAGAGGTCAGAGTAACAAAGGAACGAGGGGTCAGAGTTCAGAGTAACACAGGAACGAGAGGTCAGAGTTCAGAGTAACACAGGAACGAGAGGTCAGAGTTCAGAGTAACACAGGAACGAGGGGTCAGAGTTCGTCCCGAAAACACCAACCCGGGCAAGAAACTTGTGGCCGTCAGGAAGGCGGACTGGGGGAGGAGGCAGACGATGAAGATCAAGGTCACGGTGACCAACATGACCACAACCTTCTTCTCCTTAGTGGAGACGTTGTCGGCATTGGTGACCTTTGACACAGATTGCTGAGTCTGATCCCTATAATAACGGTGCTGGTGATGATGACGAAGAAAGTAAAGTAAGGGATGAAGAGGTCGGTGATGAAGTAGGAGATGGCGTAGACGAAGTACGGGTTCTGTCTGAACACCATCCCCACCATCGTCCTGTTGAGGCCGGGGTCAAAAGTCGAGGTACGCCGTGTAGTACATGGGGAACATGTCCAGCAGCGTCACGGTCAAGATGAGAACATTGACCACAAGGCTACGTGTGGCGTCATGATTCGCTTCACCTTCAACGGCGCCACCACACACAGACATCACTCTAGGGAGACTAAGGTTGTGATGAAACCACACACAGACATCTCTCTAGGGAGATGAAGGCTGTGATGAAACCACACACAGCTCTAGGGAGACGAAGGTTGTGATAAAACCACACACAGACATCTCTCTAGGGAGACGAAGGCTGTGATGAAACCACACACAGACACCTCTCTAGGGAGACGAAGGTTGTGATGAAACCACACACACACAGACATCTCTCAAGGGAGACGAAGGCTGTGATGAAACCACACACAGACATCTCTCTAGGGAGACGAAGGTTGTGATGAAACCACACACACACAGACATCTCTCTAGGGAGATGAAGGCTGTGATGAAACCACACACAGCTCTAGGGAGACGAAGGTTGTGATGAAACCACACACAGACAACTTTCTAGGGAGACGAAGGTTGTGATGAAACCACACACACAGACATCTCTCTAGGGAGACGAAGGTTGTGATGAAACCACACACACACAGACATCTCTCTAGGGAGATGAAGGCTGTGATGAAACCACACACAGCTCTAGGGAGACGAAGGTTGTGATGAAACCACACACAGACAACTTTCTAGGGAGACGAAGGCTGTGATGAAACCACACACACACAGACATCTCTCTAGGGAGACGAAGGATGTGATGAAACCACACACAGACATCTCTCTAGGGAGAAGACGGTTGTAATGAAACGACACACAGACATCTCTCTAGGGAGACGAAGGCTGTGATGATACCACACACAGCTCTAGGGAGACGAAGGTTGTGATGAAACCACACACAGCTCTAGGGAGACGAAGGTTGTGATGAAACCACTGTAACGTTTACCTATCTATCAGCCAGATAGACGGTGAACGTCCCCGGATTCTTTTTTCGGGGTTATATGCAAATGCCTTACGGCCTAAGTGGATGAACACTAACACAACGACACACTAGGGCTCGAATTCGATGTCTAGGGAAAACTAGTGATACTATTGTAATTAACACTCATCCAATCTGCATACAACCTTTAATAAGCGAACACAGTTGTGGCAGAACACAAGGTTAAACTAGATAAAATATTTAATGTATAAAATATCAAAACCCAACTTACAAAATGTAAGAAAAAACACTATCACAGATTTCTACACTGTCTAAAAATAGCCACAGGCCACACAACACTGCTATAGCTTCAAGAATTACTTGGCGACAAGTAATATTATACTAGAAGACTAAATCAACTTAAGAAAGCATAGCACACACAGGACTTAAGTTCTCTCACGTTCAAATGGTCAGAATCTATTGCCGGACAATATGGACGGCAATGGTCTTAATAGACTGTTTGATCAAGGTAGACGGCCTGACCAAGGTAAACTGCCTCGTGTCAAGTCTCAATGGAGACTCACAGATCACTCAAGGCCACTTGAGCTACTGTTCTCGTGCTGGTTGTGTTTCCTATGGTGTGACACTTTACGTGGTTCTAACCACTAGGCCACTAGTGGTGTTCCTAACCACTATGCCACATTACTCGGCAGCAAGCCGAGTTTCTAAGCCACTAGACCACTAGACACCATAGACTCTACTCAGTTTCTCACCGAGTATTCGAACCTCGGCCGCCGCCGTGGCGCGCCGAGATCCTAGCCATTGAGCTATGGGGTAGTCATATGATCAGAATCATTCAATCAAAATTTCTATGTCTTAGACACCCTTGGTAAGACAGTGGAAAAACCCCAGGAGTTACACCATCACTCCCTATAAGGTATTATACAATGTCAAAAATAAAAATGGAACCTGACTCGACCTAAGTAGGTCACACCACAAACAGACATCTCTCTAGAGAGACGAAGGCTGTGATGAAACCACACACAGACATCTCTCTAGGGAGACGAAGGCTGTGATGAAACCACACACAGCTCTAGGGAGACGAAGGTTGTGATAAAACCACACACAGACATCTCTCTAGGGAGACGAAGGTTGTGATGAAACCACACACAGACAACTTTCTAGGGAGACGAAGGTTGTGATGAAACCACACACAGACAACTTTCTAGGGAGACGAAGGTTGTGATGAAACCACACACACACAGACATCTCTCTAGGGAGACGAAGGCTGTGATGAAACCACACACAGACATCTCTCTAGGGAGATGAAGGTTGTGATGAAACCACACACACACAGACATCTCTCTAGGGAGATGAAGGCTGTGATGAAACCACACACAGCTCTAGGGAGACGAAGGTTGTGATGAAACCACACACAGCTCTAGGGAGACGAAGGTTGTGATGAAACCACACACAGACAACTTTCTAGGGAGACGAAGGTTGTGATGAAGCCACACACAGCTCTAGGGAGACGAAGGCTGTGATGAAACCACACACACACAGACATCTCTCTAGGGAGACGAAGGTTGTGATGAAACCACACACAGCTCTAGGGAGACGAAGGTTGTGATGAAACCACACACAGACAACTTTCTAGGGAGACGAAGGCTGTGATGAAGCCACACACAGCTCTAGGGAGACGAAGGTTGTGATGAAACCACACACAGCTCTAGGGAGACGAAGGTTGTGATGAAACCACACACAGACAACTTTCTAGGGAGACGAAGGCTGTGATGAAACCACACACAGCTCTAGGGAGACGAAGGCTGTGATGAAACCACACACAGACATCTCTCTAGAGAGACGAAGGCTGTGATGAAACCACAGACAGACATATCTCTAGGGAGACGAAGGTTGTGATGAAACCACACACAGACATATCTCTAGGGAGACGAAGGCTGTGATGAAACCACACACAGACATCTCTCTAGGGAGACGAAGGATGTGATGAAACCACAGACAGACATATCTCTAGGGAGACGAAGGTTGTGATGAAACCACACACAGACATCTCTCTAGGGAGACAAAGGCTGTGATGAAGCCACACACAGCTCTAGGGAGACGAAGGTTGTGATGAAACCACACACAGACATCTCTCTAGGGAGACGAAGGCTGTGATGAAGCCACACACACACAGACATCTCTCTAGGGAGACGAAGGTTGTGATGAAACCACAGACAGACATATCTCTAGGGAGACAAAGGCTGTGATGAAGCCACACACAGCTCTAGGGAGACGAAGGCTGTGATAAAACCACACACAGCTCTAGGGAGACGAAGGCTGTGATGAAACCACACACAGCTCTAGGGAGACGAAGGTTGTGATGAAACCACACACAGACATCTCTCTAGGGAGACGAAGGTTGTGATGAAACCACACACAGCTCTAGGGAGACGAAGGTTGTGATGAAACCACACACAGACATCTCTCTAGGGAGACGAAGGTTGTGATGAAACCACACACAGCTCTAGGGAGACGAAGGCTGTGATAAAACCACACACAGACATCTCTCTAGGGAGACGATGGCTGTGATGAATGCAAAGTTTTGGTTTTGTTGTCAGCCTCCAATTGGTGTCACACGGTGCGATCTGCACCACCGCCCCCGCCTAGCGACGCCTCTGTTGTATGATAACAATTAGGTATCTGACATTGTGTGACAAAATTTAGATATTTGACTTTGTGTGACATTAAACAAAAATACATTGACACTATTTTAAATTATTTAAAGGTACATTATTCATGTTTCTTAAAGATATTTTTCATTTTAATTGTTACTTCCCTTTGACCGCTGCCCATATATTTGTATCCCATCTACTCGTTGGTTCAAGCTTATGTCTGTTTTACAACTGAAACGACATAAAAAATTGTTTTTGTTTGATATGTTCAATGGTTTTTGATATGTCAATATGTCAAACTTTAGCGTCAATATTCTCGCTAGATCCAACCTTTAGCGTCAATATTGTCGCTAGATCCAAATTTTAGCGTCAATATTGATAGCCGCTAGATCTTAAGTTTAGCATCAATATAGAGTCGCTAGATCCAAACTTTAGCGACATTATTGAGAGTCGCTAGATCCAAAATTAGCGTCAATTCTGAGAGTCGCTAGATCCAAACTTTAGCGTCAATATTGAGAGTCGCTTCATCCGAAATTCAAACACAAACTAAAATGAGAAAGAAAACGAGTTGATTTAAAACTGTTTATTTACGTTTATATTTACAAGAAATTTGTGACATTTTTTTTTCTTCACTCCCAATCAAACAATCAACAACTTATTAAAAGTTTAATAAAGCTCTACAATAATGTCAAGAAAAAAAATTTAAGAGCAGACATTCAACAGGCGCCATGTTTGTTTACATTTTATACAAGATCAGACAACTACAAGTCTAAGTCCCACCACCGCCCACTATAATTGAATTCACCAGAGTTAGCTCCACTGTGGAGATGGTCAGACTCGCCCCACCCCAGTCCGTAGACCTGAGCCCCACTGCTACCTGGGCAGGTGGACGTTGTGTACGTGTACCTGGTGTCTACACCCCTCACCTCCTGCCTGTGTACCCAGTGACCTACAGAGACCTGCTTAGAACAGCCATGAGGATGTGACACTATAATGGTCAGCTTGTCCACATCTATACGACTCTTGTATTTGTCCCTTGCTTTACCACGTAGATCATCAAACCTTCTCACCATCTTCTCCAGTTTACCAGCTACATCTACGTCATGTGTAGCACAATACAACACACACCTGTCTCTCTCAGTGTCTGGCAAATCCACCCCCCACCCATAAATCTTGACCACTGGACTTTTATCATCATCAAACCACAACCTACAGCTGGACTGTCTCGCCTCACTTGAATCAAAAACCACATGTGTGGCTGTCACCACCTCAACCTTCCACCACACTTTGCTGGGTGTGTCCGAGTGGTTACATTTAGGACATGGACAAGTTCTGTAGCCCCACCTCCCCTCTGTGTACTTGGTCACCCCAAACACCCTCCCAGTCCCTGTCCTCAGTGAGTTCTGTCCCTTGGTGCTGTAGCAAGGATATGGATCTTTAGTGCCACGTACAAACTCTGGTCTGTCAGGACTGGTCAACTCAACGGCTATCCTGACAGTTAGGTCAGCCAGGGCTTTTGTGAGGTCACACATACCGTTGTCACGGTAACCAAGAAAATGTTCAACACTTAACTGTTTTACAGGTACAAAGTTTTTATGGCCAGGATTTTTCTCACAGTTTGCCAGGTGTGTGTGTAGATCTACCTCAACTTGACCTTCAAGACATTCTTGTACTTCATGTGTACCTGTACAGGTAAACAAAACAATTTTATTACTGTAAACATTTCATTAGCTGTTGAACTTTGACAAACGTGAAAAACTATCTTCAACGTCCAACTGTTACAACCATCTCTACCATCACCATCTTAAGATACTCTTCCAGTCAACATTTCAAACTACAGAATGTTCCAACATAAGGACTTCATCAGCACAAGACATAGAAAGCATACATGAAATTACCATTTTAAGACCAATTTTCTCCAAACAAATGGACATTACCTGTAAAGTATGTTGAGATGTCTCCTTCACTGGCCATACTGTTGTGGTCATCTAGACTATCCAAGTTGATTCCTGTTAAATAAACCACAACACAAAGATTGGACACATTGTCTACATCAGCACTAAACCATGGCTGTACATTTGATTAAGTTAAAAGATAATTAACAAACTTACCTGTAACTTGATGTGACAGATCTCTACTGGCCTTTACTGTAGTCTTATGGTCATCTGTGGCAGCTGTTTGATTGAAATAACCTTGACCTTCACATCATATTCAGCAGCTGTCAGTCACTCTGTATAGTTAAAAATATTTTGACTTTTTAAAGAAAGAAGTTTATATGGTAGCTTGACTAGTCTTCCACCAGTGTTTCTTTACAAACTACATAACAATAGCCACTGGTCAATGATATGGCAGACATAATTCAGTATAATGGTCAGAGCTTTAGAATATTTAGATTAAATAGATTCTTAGACCAACATGTATGATAGAGTGAAACTGACCTTTGAACTTCCCACTTGACTTGAACATTAGACAGCACACACCACTGAAGATCCTTCAGGCTCTGGAGAGAGAAATAAAATTATAGTAGAACTGTCATTAGCATATAATTACAGAATGACAATATTTATGATGAATTATGAACAATTAAAGAAGAACACACATGTTTCTTGTAATTGTGGTGTAACCTTAAACGGTCAAATGTTTGCAACACAGGGGAGAAATGTTTGTATCTACATCTAAATGCCACTAAATGGAAATGTAGCTATAAGTTATATAGGCTTACATGGAACCACTATTTAAAGACCTGAAATAAAAGAACATTTATTTCTTCAATAAATTTTACTAGCTGATTGTGTCACAACGACAATGATAGCCCTAACTTTGGGGCCTACTCTTTATGTTGCTGACAACATAATAAATCTAGATTTCTAGATCTAAAAACCTTAAGTACTAACTAAGTACAGTACTGTAGAGCTGTAGGGATTTTTATGTTAGCTAAATTTATGGCATTTTAGTTCTAACAGTTTTATATAAATAATACGGCTAGTGTAGACTATAGTGTAGTAAAAGTTAAAGTTTGTGTCGACTTGGAATACCACCTTGTTCGAAACCGACGGAAATACTGCCGACGATAGATCAACTTGTGTCTTTTGTGTGGAACGCCGAGGCCGCCTGATTTACAGTCTTTGAAGATCGCCGTGCCCGGATCCGCTGCCGCCGCAAACATATTTTCTATTGTTGCATAGAAATTTTCTATTATAGCCGCCGCCTACGATTTTTTTCTAGCTTTTTTTACCATATAAATCTAAGCACAAGGAAAAGCCTACATCATTTGGATACAACAAAATAAAGTGACGTCACCGATATTATCAGTTGCTCGTGCTATATCGTAAGCTATGGGCCTACTTCAAATATTTTTAAAACCAAGTTGAACTTATCTGAATTTTTTCGTTTTGGTGGTGGTGTTATTTGGGGTCTTCCATAAATGACGTCACACTCTTAGGGGGGGGGGGGGGTCTGTAATTTTATGACGATGTGTGATGAGGGGGAGGAGGGGGGGGGTTAGATGTGAAGTCACACTATAAAAAAGCAATGTTAGAAAAAGAATTTTAGACGTTTTTTCGCGTTTTAGAAAACTGTTTTAATACATTGTAATAGGAATTGATTAAAATACTCTATTTTGACCGAAATTAGACAAGATTTGGGGAAAATATCGATGTTTTAAAAAAACTCAACTGCTGGTGGCAAACAATGAGCAAGACATTGCCAAAATTACAGAAATGATAAAAAATATAAATTATAAAAACGGAAAACAGATGTTGAGCGTGCGGATGATGATGATGAGAACATGGGTGCCAGTGTTGTTTGTGGGATGAACGAGGAGGTCAACTATGATGAGAATGAGAAATGTTGTGAATGTGGATTGGAA
This sequence comes from Physella acuta, assembly GCF_028476545.2. NCBI lineage: Eukaryota > Metazoa > Mollusca > Gastropoda > Physidae > Physella > Physella acuta. The sequence goes on along the minus strand of NW_026731705.1, from coordinate 1,108,887 downwards.
GAAGTAGCAAAAAAAAATGTATAAATGGGAGTCTAATGAACTGGGTTGGGTGTACTATGTGTGAAAGATGCAGAGTTTCTTCCAGGCATCTCAACGGGGGGGCGAAGCCCCCCCGAAAAATTTTTACCGCCCCCCGAACGAAATGAAATTTATATAATTTATATAGAAAATATATACTTTTAACAGTGTCCGCCCCCCCCGAAGAAAGTTTACCGCCCCCCCCGAAGATTTCAAGTGCCCCCCCGGAGAAAAAAGTCTGGAAGAAACACTGGAAAGATGGTGTCACGAGGTGTGTTTGAGGACTGTTTCAGAAGATTTTGTTTGTAAATTTTGTTTGTAATTAAAATTACTTAATAAAAAAATAAATTGCACTTTTTAGAATTGTTTATACTTTTACACTTTTTGCAAGTACAAAAATCCATAAATAGATGTTGCAAAATATCTCTCCTGTTGACAAGATTATACCAATTCACAATGACACAGCTCACGTTTGTATAAACATGAGCGGGCTAGATTTTTAAATTAATGCCGACTGAGACGGGATTTTCCTCTCGCTAACAAGAGCGGGCGATGACAGTAGCACAGCAACGATGTTAGGATTTTTAAATAGATAGATCTAGATATAGATCTATCTATCTTCTTAGTATCTAGATAAAAAATAACAACATACAACACTCGTGTTAAAGGGTATGGCTAAATGCTTGTTTATTTTAAATATATTTTAAAAAATAATTGAAATAAATAAAGATGGAAAAAAAAAAGAAAAAAAACTTTTTTCGCAAAAAGTGTCTCGCTATTTACCCTTAATTTCGCAGGTATGTCTCGCATTACCTTCTCGCATTTTCCCGCCTCGCCATTTCGCTTTTCGCGTCTCGCAATTTCCCCACACCCAGCTACCACTACTAAGGCCTAAAGTTAAAAAGCAAAATTTTAAGCTAGAAATCTAAATCTTAGGACTCTAGATAGATAGATCTAGAATATTCTAGAATCTAGACCCTACTGACCCTAGGAGATTCTTCTTAAATCTAGATCTAGAGCCAAAGCGTTAAACGGTGAATTATTTAATTATTTATTAAAGTGTCTTCATAATTCTCCACGTTTTAACAAAAATGATTCAAATTAGATCTACATTCAAGTATTTTCAAGTATATTCTATATAGATCTAGAGATCTATCTAGATCTAATATTATCTATATATTATATATCTAGTTAGAATCTAGATCTAGATTGTCTAGATCTAGAAGCTAGTCTAGATTTATACAAGGCACATAGTAGTAAAACTAGAGCAGTAAAACTAACACTAGATTCTACGCCTAGAATAAGATCTAGATCTGTGTTGAGATCGGAGACCTATGAGTTTGAAAAACCAAACGCTGAGACCGAGCGTAATGTAAGTTGTAACGCAGTCATGAGCCATGACTTTCGTCGCTAGCAGAAATAAATATCGGCTTACGATGGCCAGAACAGTTTAAACTTTTATTGCCATAAACAACGTTAAAGAAGCCTAAAAAAAGTTTAGTTGCAGTTCTACAATATCACTATCAAGTATCAGAGGCTGTAACATAAAATAAATAGATCTAAATGGGAAAAATAAGAAGTGGCGTTTGAGTGTGGGAAATGGGACGAGGCCGCTCCAGTCCCTAGGCCGTCCTTACGAGTTAGTCAACTTTAATAATGTGTTCTGTGGTAAAAAAAAAATAGCCTATAGGCCTACTGTTGACAACAGTGTTTCTTCAAGAGTTTTTTCTCCGAGGAAGGCACTTGAAATTTTAGGAGGGGGGGGGGGTGGACACTGATAAAAGTGTATATTCTCAATATAAATTCAACTTCATTCGGGGGGGGGGGGGGGGGGGCGTTAGACGTTTTTCGTGAGGGTGGGGCTTATTATTCAGTAGCTAATTTAATGCTATTGTTAAAATATAACATCTCTTCAAATGATGCCAAATACAATAGGATGATGGACATTCAACTTTTCCTACTAAGCGTGAAAGATTTTTTTTTAAATTTGCTTCCACCTAAAGCAGTTGTGGTCCAAATTGTTGTCTCCCCTTGATTGTTTACTGTCCCCAGTTTTCAAAAAATGGATGGGCTTAGTTAGCTGTTATCTTGATAAAAAATTTTATGAAGGTTTTTTTTTAACTGCATTTTTTTTAAATTTATGAAAATAGTTTAGAAGGACTTTATATAATTTTCTATAGTTCAGAGTATTTTTACAAGCTTTTATTTAACTCACTTCCTCGTCAGTCTGTCTGTCGTCAGTCTAGACGGAAACGCAGGAGTGAAAATTCGGACAGTTCTACTTGACCGACACGATTCACAGTTGGCACGTGGGTCAAGACATGAAGACAATGCAATCTGAAACTAAATTTGACTTAATTGGATGCCTAATTGATTTTTTATGAATTAATTAAAACTTGGACCGAATTAGTAGGCATGTCTAGCCAACCACACCACACGCGTCATCAATAGCTGCGCCATCACGACCACGTAATGGCTGCGTTCAAAAACCATTGCGCGCCTACTGAACGTGATATTCAGTAGGCGCGCAATGGTTTTTAGTCATGTAACTCTATTGTAGATAAAACATGTAAAGTACTGAAAAAAAAATTCATAAAAAACGTTTTAATAACAAGCTTTTATGTAATGATGCACTAAAAAGTAGAAAATAAATTATAGACTACTATTTAAATAACTATAAAGAAAAGCGTGGGTGTCTTCCTTAACATTAGTAAAGGTATCCAATAGATACTAAAGTGACCCACGCTTTTCTTTATAGTTATTTAAATAGTAGTCTATAATTTATTTTCTACTTTTTAGTGCATCATTACATAAAAGCTTGTTATTAAAACGTTTTTTATGAATTTTTTTAGCATTTTTACAATAATATTAAAAATTGTAATTCACGTTTTGCCTACTTAATATGTTCTTCTCGATATTCTCAGCAATTAGACCAAAAGTGTACAAATGGTGCTACTTGAATAATACGCAGAAATAACACTTATAAGAATATATTTCTGATATAACAATGAAACATTGTTAAAAAACGGAATTTAGGAATCGTTGTTTTCGACAGCAATAATTTCCATGACGACGGTTAACAGAAGTGGGTCAAGCGACAGACTACATTGGCGCACGGTGTTAAGATTTGGGACCAAAGAATCTGTGACTGGCCTGAGACAAATTATCCCCCCCCCCCAGCACGGCACTAACAACCCTGGTCACTAGTCAGCCTACAGGCTAATTTTGTTGTCCGTTCCCTGTGATGATATCATATCATATCATATCATATCATATCATATCATATCATATCATATCATATCATATCATATCATATCATATCATATCATATCATATCATATCATATCATATCATATCATATCATATCATATCATATCATATCATATCATATCATATCATATCATATCATATCATATCATATCATATCATATCATATCATATCATATCATATCATATCATATCATATCATATCATATCATATCATATCATATCATATCATATCATATCATATCATATCATATCATATCATATCATATCATATCATATCATATCATATCATATCATATCATATCATATCATATCATATCATATCATATCATATCATATCATATCATATCATATCATATCATATCATATCATATCATATCATATCATATCATATCATATCATATCATATCATATCATATCATATCATATCATATCATATCATATCATATCATATCATATCATATCATATCATATCATATCATATCATATCATATCATATCATATCATATCATATAATATTGAATGTACTTCTAATTAACTTGTAAATTACAAAAATAATTTTTGTCAATTTGGCAAGCTTGACCTTTGGTGCAATCGGCCTTTACTTTTATAAACTAGAATCGATTCCGATGATATGCATCGCATAGTGAGTATTAAAAATAAACTTAGAATATATAAGTTATTTTCACAAATTATTATTGCGGACATATATTATTGAATGTATTTTTTATTTAATGAGAACGTTACTTAAAATACAATTGTTTTCTATTTATGTAAATTTTCCACATAATACAAATGGCGGGATAATACATAATTTCTATATCGATATTTTAAGAGTATCGTCTTTAAATCGTCGGGAATTGTTTTGCCTAAATACTGATACATTTAATATCACGTTGTTGTTTGTTTTTTTGTTAAAATTTTAAATTATCCTTTTGTGTAGATATAAAAACTAATTAGATTAAACAAAGTACCAATTATCAAAACATAATGATAAAAGTTAATTAATTGTAATGCCGGCCATCATTGGAGCTGATCGATTGATTTACTGTCAATTTTATTCGGAGAAAGTATTTGCTTTAATAAAACCCTTAAAATATTGCGGCTAACCAATTTAAAAAAAATAATATTAAATAATTCCCGATAAAAATATAAAATCAACAAAGGCTTAATTTATTACCTAATTAACTACTGCAAGTCCAAATTTAACCCCAAACAGTGCACACACCAGTTATGTAAGGAAGTGATATGTGACATGAACAAGAAGTCACCTGAGTTATATACCAGACACGGGGTTTTATTTCTTTACACGTCACGCTTGAGTGGTTTTCAAAATTCAGACTTGAAAGAACCACTGGTATCTACTGGAGACGGATGTAAATATTTTGTTTGAATTGAACATGAGCTTTTCAAACAGTACTGTAAATCTTTGTGGCCACATTTTATGGTAGGATATAGACATGGACACCTGTAAACACGGACACCTGTAGACATGGACGCCTGTAGACATGGACACCTGTAGACATGAACACCTGTAGACATGGACACCTGTAGACATGGACACCTGTAAACATGGACACCTGTAGACATGGACGCCTGTAGACATGGACACCTGTAGACATGAACACCTGTAGACATGGACATCTGTAGACATAGACACCTGTATATTTAGATGTAGCATCATTAAGGTCTGATGACTAAGTGGCAATTCAAAGAGTATATTTAGATGTAGCATCATTAAGGTCTGATGACTAAGTGGCAATACAAAGAGTATATTTAGATGTAGCATCATCAAGGTCTAATGACTAAGTGTCAACTCAAAAAGTATATTTAGATGTAGCATCATTAAGGTCTGATGACTAAGTGGCAATTCAAAGAGTATATTTAGATGTAGCATCATTAAGGTCTGATGACTAAGTGGCAATACAAAGCACAGAGTTTACAGCCTTATAAGATTGATAATGTTTTTTTACCAGGTCCGATGACCACTTGACTCTGGCAAGGGTTTACGGCCTGTAGTCAAATAAAATGATGCAGTATATTATAATATAGTATCTCCCTGGCTGATACACGTGCAGGATGAAAGTATTGTAGTAGGTAACTCAAATGTACACTCAACTGCCACGTCGAACTAGGCCACAGGCATCAACAGTGTTAAGACAGTGACACCCGTACAAAATCATAATTGTTTTATTAAACGTTTTCTATTTTGTAGGTAGGCTAAAAATAAACGACTTAAAAAAATTATCGGATGTCTGTTCATATTTATTGACGTCTGCAGACGTTACTTGTCAATGTCCGCCCATATTTGGACGTCTGCTGACGTTTAACACAGTTGTTTAGTGTAGATCACGTGAACATATTAGATCCTTGTACTGAAGAATTTGAGCAGCTTTTTATTTCGTTTATTGTGAGGCTGTTAACTATGTATGTTGTGAGTGTAAAATTTACATTTAACATGTCTTTCTACTGGTAAGGTAGACATATATACGACGTCATAGCGTCATGCATACATCTTATTTACGTCATTTGTACATGTGATGTATGTGTTTTTATGAACTTTTCACAATCTGGAATTTGACATCTAAAGTTACCAACGTTTACCATATTGATAAACAAAATGTGTGACGTCAGTGATGTGAAAACTTACAGGTTTATAAACAAGATACAACAGGTTGTCATCAAATCAAATCAAATTTTAAATCAAAATTTTAGTTAGACCCCCTCCCCCCCTACACATGAATATAATCTTATTTGGTGAGTCTAGTTACACATGTAAATAGTCTTATTTGGTGAGTCTAGTTACACATGTAAATGATTTTGTTTTGGTGAGTCTGGCTACACATGTAAATAATCTTATTTGGTGAAGCTAGACACGTGACACACATATTTAAAGAGATGACAACAACGTCGGCTGGTACATTGAAAGAAAACCTACACGGTAAGATTTTCTTGACTTGTGAACAATACGGACAGTAAATCTATCGGACTTGATGGTTAACAATGCAGATAAAGTAGAGTTCATCTGAATTTGTGAATTTGTGACATCACTAGTATAATTAAAGTGTGGTCAGGAATACATTAGACTAAAATGGATTAAAGAACGCCCTACACACAATATGGAGAAGTTTAGCGGCATGTGCTCTACCACTCGACCACACCATCCCATCTCTAGAGGTCATGTAAAGCTTTTTTTAAATTGAGATTACAATAATTGTTTTCTTCATCTCACAGTCCTACACTGTGTCAAGTTCCGTTAATACAATCTATAATTCATGTCACTCTCCTGCATTGTGTAAATGTTCACAAATGTTGCAATAGTCTTAAAACGTTTATAGCTAAAATCTGTATTTAGACAACTTGAGATCGAACTAGCAAAAACCAGAGAATCTTTTTTTAGTTGAATACTGAGTCACATGTCAGATGTTGTCGATTTACTTAAACGGCTAGGTTGTTGAACACATAATGGTAAACACATTTTTGGATGAATTCCAAAAACTTAAAGTTTAAAACTTTTCTTTTACGCCTGCCTTATATATATATTTGGCAAAGATCCTTCGAACTGTGTTTTGTACGTGTGGCTTTTCACGACCGTCTGTAGGTTATTTATGCCACATTGATTTATCGATTGAATTGTGAACGCTACGTTGGTGTTAGATGATTGATTTAATTTTTGGCAGAATGTCAAATGTTTTTAAACAGTCAACAGTTATTCAGATGGTGACGTCATCAAGACAGTAACGAATATTTGAATGTCTTGTATGGATCCGTCAACATTTGAAAACACGAGAATAGGTCAACTCTAGCCTGTACTGACGTAGTTTGTGGAACATTGACATTATGGTCCATACAGTGGAGTGTATTGGACGAAAGAAATATAAATGAATTTGATGTTTTTACAAGCTTTTATTTAACTCACTTCCTCGTCAGTCTGTCTGTCGTCAGTCTAGATCGAAACGCAGGAGTGAAAATTCGGACACTTCTACTTGACCGATACGATTCACAGTTGGCACGTGGGTCAAGACATGAAGACAATGCAATCTGAAATTAAATTTAACTTAATTGGATGCCTAATTATTTTTTTTTTTGAATTAATTAAAATTTGGACCGAATTAGTAGGCATGTCTATCCAACCACACCACACGCGTCATCACGTTCAATAGCTGCGCCATCACGTTCGTTAGGCGCGCCATCACGTTCAGTAGGCGCGCAATGGTTTTTAGTCATGTAACTCTTTTGTAAATAAAACATGTAAAGTACTGAAAAAAATTAATAAAAAACGTTTTAATAACAAGCTTTTATGTAATAATGCAATAAAAAGTAGAAAATAAATTATAGACTGCTATTTAAATAACTATAAAGAAAAGCGTGTGTGTCTTCCTAAACATTAGTAAAGGTATCCAATAGATACTAAAGTGACCCACGCTTTTTTTTATAGTTATTTAAATAACAGTCTATAATTTATTTTCTACTTTTTAGTGCATTATTACATAAAAGCTTGTTATTAAAACGTTTTTCATGAATTTTTTATTACGTTTATAACTGATTCATGTTTCTAAATGGGAGTTTTACCTATACGATATTTTATTAAATAATCAATGGAACATTTCTTACTTTACATTAAAACAATTTACAGCAATGCAAAACGAAAATAAAGTAGTGATATCTACATAGATTGCATAGATTGTTAAATTAATATTCATATTAAGAAACGGCATAGTGCAGAGAGCTACACTGCCCACTCAATTTTAAAGAGGTGGAGGGGGGGGGGGGGTAAAGTCTGATTTTCAATAACAAATATGTAATTAGGGTGGGGGAAATCGACAAAATACGAAAAAAGTATTTTCTACTTGGGGGGGGGGGGGGACGACACACTAACGGTCACATTAGAATACATATATATGTATAAAGTTTTTGTACTCTACACATAGGGCCTGCACGTAGGATTTTTGCGTCTATCACACCAATTGACATATTGATCATAAAAATGTCAATAAAAATATTAAAAACTTAAATGCTGTTATTGAATCGTCTGTGACAGGCTTACAAAATCAATAATCGTCACGCTTCAGTGAACTTTGACTATGGACGACCTCTGCTTACGTTAGCTCGACATTCACAGCTATATCAAGGTTGTAGTTACTATAGAAGATTTTTAAAAAAAATATATATAATCAAGTTTTGAATAGTTGCTGGCGAATAAAAACTTTCCCTTTACCCGACCACTGACGAAGGTTGTGGTAAGTTTTGAAATGGTAAGCTAAGCTAGTCGACATCTTACTCAAGGCTATTTGTATGATTGTGTGTATGTTTATATGTATGTACATCTACATTTACATCGACATCTGGATCTATGAATATGAACATAAGAAAGAACATTAACGTTAATACACACACACACAGACACACATACGCATCATACATACACACATACACACACACACACACACACATATATATATATATATATATATATATATATATATATATATATATATATATATATATATATATATATATATATATATATATATATATATATATATATATATATACTCTGTAGGGATTATCACATTTAAAAATATTTTTTAATAAAACATTTTGTATCAATAATATGATCAGATCAGTTGACCCATCAAAATAATTCACCTTATCCCCTACTACTCCCAATACCACATTTTGTCCTTAGACTAAAAATGAAACATACATTCTGCACTTTAAATTAATAAATTATCTAGGAGAGGGTTCTGTCATTTACAATGTGATTTCTTTTACCAGACTTGGAGCTTAAGAGTGTAGAGACACGTTTGAACACCACAATATATGTGTGTAATACAGTCAATCAGTAAGTCAGTAAGTCAGTCAATCGATCAGTCGATCGCTCAATAAGGCATTTAGTAATTAAATCATACAGTTATACAAGTGTTCAGTCATTCCGTCATTCAGTCATTTAGGAAGTCAGTCGTCTCGTCAAGCTGTTGGGGTGGCGGATCGAATAACATGGATAATTTTACGTCAGCACTACAATTAATTCAGTCATTCAGTCATTCAGTCATTCAGTCATTCAGTCATTCAGTCATTCAGTCATTCAGTCATTCAGTCATTCAGTCATTCAGTCATTCAGTCATTCAGTCATTCAGTCATTCACATTCAGTCATTCTGTCAGTCAGTCATTCAGTCATTCAGTCATTCAGTCATTCAGTCATTCAGTCATTCAGTCATTCAGTCATTCAGTCATTCAGTCATTCAGTCATTCAGTCATTCAGTCATTCAGTCATTCAGTCATTCAGGCATTCAGGCATTCAGGCATTCAGGCATTCAGGCATTCAGGCATTCAGGCATTCAGGCATTCAGGCATTCAGGCATTCAGTTATTTAGTCATTCAGTCATTCAGTCATTTGTTCGTTTGTTTGATCAGTCGATCGGTCTATCATTCAATCATTCATGCTTTATTACATAGGTAAGGTACTTGTGTACTTCAGGTAAAGTATTTTTTTCACATGTGTTACACATGTAAGGTACTTGTGAAGCACACATGAAGTACTGGTTCAGGACAGTTAAAGTACTTGTGTAGCACAAATGAGATACGTGTGCAGTACAATGAAAGACAAGTAAAGTAAATGTTTGACAAAGGTGAGATACAAATGTATTTGGAGTGTTTCCAGCTAGTTCTAACTAACCAAACCCAGGTCTATACCTCGCCAGTCATACGTATTGATTTCAGATTGAGTCACGTGACGAGACCCTGTCTTTAGAAATTAATGAAAGTGTCTACAGGTGGATTAAAATATTTCTAGAAGATGTCCAAGCCAATCGACGAAAATATTTGATATTTTATTGATCGTTTAACATTTGAAAATGTGTAAATAAAGCTAGAGAAATACTGTTATAATAGGACACAAAATAGTCGCTTGCCAAGTGGAATATAGACAACAAGGCGATTTAATATACATCTACTGTGTTTCTTTTGATTACATGAGGGTTAAAATAAGTATTTAGCCATAGCATTTTATGAACATATGTTCATGTTGTTCGGGTATTTTAGTGAATAGAAAACACCTAATTCCTATACGATCTTCAGCAGAAAAATAAATTAACTTTAACTCTGTTATAACAATTGCGAGTTGATAGTATTGTTGTTATTGTTAAGTAAAACATAATGTCTCGTATTATAAAAAAGTAACAAAAATTGACGCTTCTACAGAAATTCGTCCTCCTGATATATTTGTAACCCACCCAACACCAAAACAAACTTGCTTAATAATAGACTTCAAAATTGAATTCCAATATTTATTACAAACTGGTTTCAGGACATCATATGTTAAGTAATAAAAGTTTTAAAAAATTGAATTCTAAATGCAATTTAAAACTAAATATTTTAGCTTGTACGAGTTGTGTCCCATACACCATTTTACCCATCTGAAAACCCCTTGACAAATGGTATTAACATTAAAATATTGTAACCTACCTATCAAAGTTTAATGTTGTATACATTACTGCTAGATCTAGTAGAAGTTGACCCTTTCAAGTTAAACATGGAGTAGTTTTATTTGTAGTCATTGACTGACACGTAAACATTGGTGTGTCCTGGTGTTTGCAACGTGTTTACTTATCGATTTTGTGTAGTTCAGCTCCCCTTAGAGACCTAGCGGAAAGCTCTGCCATTCGACCACGTGTGCACCAACAGGTTATAATATTGTGTTAATTAAAGTTCAAACATATTGAACAATAGGGTAGTTTTACCGAGAAGACAAACGTATTTATTGACGGTCATATTTTCATTTGTTTTTAATGGCAGCTAGTAAAAGAAAATAACTGCTCTATTTATTGGGTATTAGAAATTCTTTAAATTTATATATTTTATAGATGAGGCTCGTTAGCTGGGGAAAGCCACTCTTCTAGGAGAGACAACTCCAAAATTAAAAACTACTTCTGCCTTGTAGTTTGTTCTTGGTTGGACAAAGGCTATGGAAGCAAATCCAAAAAGAAAAGCAGGCTGAAATCGGAGTCAACGGCCTCAATGGCGCATAACCAGTTGAAACGTAAAGCTTAATTATTGTGTTGGAGGCGTGGTCGAGTCGGCAAAAAGCTCATGGTTGGTTAACTCGAACAAAGTCTCGAGTTCAAACCTACTGGCAGGTAAATCTCGATCCCCTTAAACACTAATAATTAAGAACGAAGAAGAAGAAGAAGATAGTTAAACGTTTTGTTTTTTCTTCTTATTTAAATTATACTCACAATCCTATTAAATGTAATATTTTGACCACCATTTTTCATTTATTCGTCTACTTTGTTCACCAGTTTTACTGTAGATACAAACCATTCAACTGTGTCTTGGTAACGGCCGTGTAGTGGTCGTCAGCTGGTGTCTGTGACGTTGTTTTTATATTGATTAAGTCACGTGACAAGACAAGAAATGTTTCGAGCTGTCAAAAGGTGGATTTAGAATTTTCTAGAAGTAGTTCAAGCGTGTCATCTGACGTCAGCAAATCGATGAAAAAAATTGATTTTATTTTATTGATCGTTTAACATTTCAAAAGGCGTAAAGAAAACTTTAGGAATATTGTTATACTTGAATACAAAATGGGCGCTTACCAACTTCAGTATAGAAAACTGAACGAATTAATATAGATCTACTGTGGTTGGGTTACCTGCTTGTGGGTTTAACCCATATTCTGCTAGCGTCCCACTTATGGGACGCTTGTAAAAAAAATTGCTAAAATTTATTAAAAACTAGTTAAAACACAAATTATGTTTCATTGTATTTGAAAATGGTTAGACTATTGAATTTATGTGTGTTTTGTGAAAAAAAATAATTTAGAAAAATGTTATAGTGCCGGATTTGAAGGACTTGTCAAAATGGCGGAAAAAAGAAAACATGCGCACAGGAAAATGCATATCTTCTAAAATATTAACATTTTAAGTGCAAAATACATTTGAAACTTGTAGCAGTACCATATTTCTATCTGATAAAAATTTAAGAATAACAATTTTTTTTTACTACTTCGTTATATCAAGTGTACAACAAGCGTCCCATAAGTGGGACGCTAGCAACGAATGGCCCCATGTAGATTGTTACACAAACGTCACATTTATTGGACACTAGCGAGAAACACATATGCAAATGTTTATGTTAAATGGTTATTTATGGTGAAACAAGTGTTGACTATGTTAACTGCTGACTTTGGGGTGTTAAGGACTATTTATAGATATTTAATTATGACCTTGACCTATATTTATGCAGATTGTTACACAAACGTCACATTTATTGGACACTAGCGAGAAACACAGATGCAAATATTTATGTTAAATGGTTAATTATGGTGAAACAATTGTTGACTTTGTTAACTGTTGACTTTAGGGTGTTAAGTATTATTTATAGATATTTAATTATGACCTTGACCTATATTTTCTTATATATTATTGTATTAAAAATTGCAAATATTGAAAAACTTAAATTTTATTTTTAAGTTTTCAGAATTACGCTTACTGAAGTATTTAATATCATTGAATACAAACTAATTTAGTATTGCTGTAAATTTACTAGCGCGTGATATTAAAATTATAACAAACCAGAATAATAACAATGGCCACGATTGAGGTGAAATGATTCAGTCAAGGGGGTTGGATAACTCTCTTCATATAAGAGCTCAAGCTACATATAGCAGAAATGTGAATTAGATGTGTACTAGAGTCATGCCCCAATAATATTCCCATCCAAAGGTTCCCGATACCAGTTTTACTTTGTTAACTTTTTAAGGAGATTCCTGATGTTAAATTGGGAGCTGTTCGCATAGTGAGGTGCATACATGGATGTGAGCCATGAACACTCAATACAAGCCCCCAGAAACAGATCCGTGCCCTAGACATAAGATGTCTGATGTCCTAATGTACGCCGGTGAAGGGGGGGGGGAAATAGCGAGGGTAACAAAAAAGAAGATGGCTGGATGACATCTGGGACTGGACCGGATCGTCTTTTGCAAATTCACTGAGGGCAGAGTTTATTTCAGGCATCATTTCGGAGAGGGGTGGGGGGGGGGCGGCTCTGCCCCCAGAACAAAATGGAATTTATCTACAAAACATACTTTTACCAATGTCCACCCTTCCCCTGAAATTTAACCCCCCCCCCTGAAAATTTCAAGTACGCCCCCCAAAAAATCAATTATTTATATTTAATTATATTACAGTTTCGATGAATAATAACAATATTTGTGATCATGTGTGTATAATTAGATGTACTAGTCACAGCTTTACTTATTTCCAAGTGTTGTTCACTTTAATGGATGCTAGATTGAAAGAAAACTAGACTTTTGAACAAAATTTCTGCATTTTAGACCATGGTATGGCTAACCCAATTGATCATTATCATTATTTTTAGCTGTCATAAACAATGTAATCATTGGTCTAACAATACAAAATCAGTATACAGCTTAATTTTCGCGTGATTAGCCATATTTCGTGATAAATGATTTTATTTTTCAATAAATGTACATGGGGCCGTTCGTTGCTAGCGTCCCATTTATGGGACGTTTTTTAAAAAATCGATATTTAAAAAAGTATTGATTTTAAAAAAAAATCCATAGTCATTCCTTCATTCAGTGCCCAAATGCTAACCCATATCAAAAAATTATAAAAATTTGAGACCTTGGGATAATATGGGTTAAATAAGTTTATAGCCAAGGTATATTATAAATACTCAGGTATAAGCAAACACAGTTCTCTGAAATTTTCAAAAGTTCATTTGAAACTAATGGTTTTTGTCCTGTTGTAATATCACTAATTAATGAAATAGATGTTTAAACACATGCCTAAAAATGAACACAAAAGGTACGTCTAACCCAACTGGAACACGTGACATATCTACCCAGGTAACCATAAGAAACTAATGTAAAAGTCAACTCTATCTATCTATCTATCTATCTATCTATCTATCTATCTATCTATCTATCTATCTATCTATCTATCTATCTATCTATCTATCTATCTATCTATCTATCTATCTATCTATCTATCTATCTATCTATCTATCTATCTATATATATATATATATATATATATATATATATATATATATATATATATATATATAATTCTCTTCTTGGAGACGTTAGAAAAAACCAAGCTGTAAGCTCACCTCCTAGCAGACCACTCTCTTTCTCTCTAGGTATATCGCAACCACCCCCACCCACACATGGTCTGGTGAGCTGTGGTTCACGCTAAATGTTTACAATCGTAGAGCCGGGTTTAGTGACGCATATTAGGGGCAGATAATTTAGTTTAAAAACTATTTTAAACTTAGGGGAGGTAACTAAGAGGAAGCTGCTTTCGCAGGGGTGGGGGTGTTTAGTGTTTTAAAGCAAATATTATCAGTGACAGCAGTGGAACTGTGGAATTCACAAATTATGAATTACTGAAAAGTAGAAAATAAAACGATTCGTTGGGGAAATCAAACAAGTCTTGTCAACGATGTAAAACAACGTCGAACAATTCAAGTATCTGTTCTAAAGTTTGTTTAATTTCGTAACAAGAGTCACTATAGGTTTCATTAAACATTTGATAAATAAATAAAAATAAATATAGTATAATTTTTATTTTATTTTAATTTTCGTCCTGCCTCGTGTCATCTAATTGTGTCTACTGCCAGACAATGTACGTTCAAGTTTTATTCTAACAAAATATTTTCATTAATAAAAACTTGACCAACATCAGTTTTACATTTAATACATAACAAACATCATTCGAATTACAAAAGGGTAAGCAAGAAAAAAAAGTATTTTCGATTTTGTGCGACTCTCAAAAAAAAAGCTTATTTTAAAAATACCCCTTTCTACTTTCTCGTATATACAAAGTATAGAGAAAGTCTTGTAATCGTGCAAAAAAAAAATCGAGATTTTTATAAATCTCGACGTTTTATACCTCACTGATACGGAAAAACATAATTTTGCAATCTTGTTCGTATGTCTGTGTGTCTGTGTGTCTGTGTGTTTGTCCGTGTGTAAACACGATTACTTGAGAACCGTTACAGCTAGGTTGATGAAATTTCATATATAAGTATTTTATCAAAATCGTAGATCCGTGTCAACGTTTGAGCGATTTCCGATAACCGGAAGTGGTACTTTTTCTACTTTGAATTTTTCAAAAGCCTATAACTTGAGTACTATTTCAGATAGATAAATAAAATTTCACATGTAAGTTAAAGATCTAATTCTCTACCTTCAGTTAAATTTTGAGTAATTTCAGTTTACCGGAAGTAGTAATTTACGCTACTTCCGATTTCTCAAAAAACAGATGTAAATTTTAAAAATACTAATAATATTGCGCACTATTATGCGCTTTTTTATTTGGTGTTCACTTGGTGTGCAATTAATTTGTCTACGAGATTTTATTCTATTTTTAAAACTTTAAGTATTTAAAATGGATTAAAAATCATGTCTATAGCTCGAGTTCCCATCCCCTGTTATTTTATTTAAGAATATTCGAGAAAGTTTAGGGGAGATCACTTCCGGTTTATTTAAAAAAGTCTTACTTTTTCTTAAACATCCAGGGATAATTTCAGCTGACTTTGGGAAATCTTGAGCGTGTACTTTAGCCTTTTCTCGTGTAAATGTCAACCCCCTCACCGAACAAACTGGAAATTATATAGAACATATACTTTTACCAGTGTCAGCCCCCCCCCCTTAGAAATAAGTTTGAGTTGTCACGTCGATAGGTTAGTAGTATGGGTTGTCACGTCGATAGATTAGTAGTATGGGTTGTCACGTCGATAGGTTAGTAGTATGGGTTGTCACGTCGATAGGTTAGTAGTATAGGTCTGGATTAGTCCTAGTCTTAACATAAAATCGTTGATGTAAATATATTGACATTTGTATGTATACATGGACATACCCAGACCCATCCACCCTGCCCCCCCCCCCTCGACCCACACTATAAAAAATAGATTTTACCGTCCGTATGTCTAAATGACCCATTAAGTATTTATTATGTCATAATGTAGACATCATATGCATGCTTAATTTATTCAACAATACTATCTTTCCATCATTATATGCGCCATCTAAAATTCCTCCTACAAATTAAGTCTAAAATATTTTTCTGAGCCCGAATTTTAAAGAATAATAAAGCGTCTTTATACGTACTACAGGTTGTAAGTCGATTTCATGACTTTCACTGTAGTGCGTAGCCTACATAGAAATGTATGTGCCAACTGTTACATCCACTGGTAGCCTACATAAAAATGTATGTGCCAACTGTTGCATCCACTGGTAGCCTACATACAAATGTATGTGCCAACTGTTGCATCCACTGGTAGCCTACATAAAAATGTATGTGCCAACTGTTGCATCCACTGGTAGCCTACATAAAAATGTATGTGCCAACTGTTGCATCCACTGGTAGCCTACATACAAATGTATGTGCCCAATGTTGCATCCACTGGTAGCCTACATACAAATGTATGTGCCAACTGTTGCATCCACTGGTAGCCTAAATACAAATGTATGTGCCAACTGTTGCATCCACTGGTAGCCTACATAAAAATGTATGTGCCAACTGTTGCATCCACTGGTAGCCTACATACAAATGTATGTGCCAACTGTTGCATCCACTGTTAGCCTACATAAAAATGTATGTGCCAACTGTTGCATCCACTGGTAGCCTACATACAAATGTATGTGCCAACTGTTGCATCCACTGGTAGCCTACATAAAAATGTATGTGTCAACTTGCATCAACTGGTAGCCTACATACAAATGTATGTGCCAACTGTTGCATCCACTGGTAGCCTACATACAAATGTATGTGCCAACTGTTGCATCCACTGGTAGCCTACATAAAAATGTATGTGCCAACTGTTACATCCACTGGTAGCCTACATAAAAATGTATGTGCCAACTGTTGCATCCACTGGTAGCCTACATAAAAATGTATGTGCCAACTGTTGCATCCACTGGTAGCCTACACACAAATGTATGTGCCAACTGTTGCATCCACTGGTAGCCTACATACAAATGTATGTGCCAACTGTTGCATCCACTGGTAGCCTACATACAAATGTATGTGCCAACTGTTGCATCCACTGGTAGCCTACATAAAAATGTATGTGCCAACTGTTGCATCCACTGGTAGCCTACATACAAATGTATGTGCCAACTGTTACATCCACTGGTAGCCTACATACAAATGTATGTGCCAACTGTTGCATCCACTGGTAGCCTACATAAAAATGTATGTGCCAACTGTTACATCCACTGGTAGCCTACATACAAATGTATGTGCCAACTGTTGCATCCACTGGTCCACTGGTAGCCTACATACAAATGTATGTGCCAACTGTTGCATCCACTGGTAGCCTACATAAAAATGTATGTGCCAACTGTTGCATCCACTGGTAGCCTACATACAAATGTATGTGCCAACTGTTGCATCCACTGGTAGCCTACATACAAATGTATGTGCCAACTGTTGCATCCACTGGTAGCCTACATACAAATGTATGTGCCAACTGTTGCATCCACTGCTAGCCTACATACAAATGTATGTGTCAACTGTTGCATCCACTGGTAGCCTACATACAAATGTATGTGCCAACTGTTGCATCCACTGGTAGCCTACATAAAAATGTATGTGCCAACTGTTGCATCCACTGGTAGCCTACATACAAATGTATGTGCCAACTGTTGCATCCACTGGTAGCCTACATACAAATGTATGTGCCAACTGTTGCATCCACTGGTAGCCTACATAAAAATGTATGTGCCAACTGTTGCATCCACTGGTAGCCTATATAAAAATGTATGTGCCAACTGTTGCATCCACTGGTAGCCTACATAAAAATGTATGTGCCAACTATTGCATCCACTGGTAGCCACCATAAAAATGTATGTGCCAACTGTTACATCCACTGGTAGCCTACATACAAATGTATGTGCCAACTGTTGCATCCACTGGTAGCCTACATACAAATGTATGTGCCAACTGTTGCATCCACTGGTAGCCTACATACAAATGTATGTGCCAACTGTTACATCCACTGGTAGCCTACATACAAATGTATGTGCCAACTGTTGCATCCACTGGTCCACTGGTAGCCTACATACAAATGTATGTGCCAACTGTTGCATCCACTGGTAGCCTACATAAAAATGTATGTGCCAACTGTTGCATCCACTGGTAGCCTACATACAAATGTATGTGCCAACTGTTGCATCCACTGGTAGCCTACATACAAATGTATGTGCCAACTGTTGCATCCACTGGTAGCCTACATACAAATGTATGTGCCAACTGTTGCATCCACTGGTAGCCTACATACAAATGTATGTGTCAACTGTTGCATCCACTGGTAGCCTACATACAAATGTATGTGCCAACTGTTGCATCCACTGGTAGCCTACATAAAAATGTATGTGCCAACTGTTGCATCCACTGGTAGCCTACATACAAATGTATGTGCCAACTGTTGCATCCACTGGTAGCCTACATACAAATGTATGTGCCAACTGTTGCATCCACTGGTAGCCTACATAAAAATGTATGTGCCAACTGTTGCATCCACTGGTAGCCTATATAAAAATGTATGTGCCAACTGTTGCATCCACTGGTAGCCTACATAAAAATGTATGTGCCAACTATTGCATCCACTGGTAGCCTACATAAAAATGTATGTGCCAACTGTTACATCCACTGGTAGCCTACATACAAATGTATGTGCCAACTGTTGCATCCACTGGTAGCCTACATACAAATGTATGTGCCAACTGTTGCATCCACTGGTAGCCTACATACGAATGTATGTGCCAACTGTTACATCCACTGGTAGCCTACATAAAAATGTATGTGCAAACTGTTGCATCCACTGGTAGCCTACATACAAATGTATGTGCCAACTGTTGCATCCACTGGTAGCCTACATACAAATGTATGTGCCAACTGTTGCATCCACTGGTAGCCTACATACAAATGTATGTGCCAACTGTTGCATCCACTGGTAGCCTACATAAAAATGTATGTGACAACTGTTGCATCCACTGGTAGCCTACATACAAATGTATGTGCCAACTGTTGCATCCACTGGTAGCCTACATACAAATGTATGTGCTAACTGTTGCATCCACTGGTAGCCTACATAAAAATGTATGTGCCAACTGTTGCATCCACTGGTAGCCTACATAAAAATGTATGTGCCAACTGTTGCATCCACTGGTAGCCTACATACAAATGTATGTGCCAACTGTTGCATCCACTGGTAGCCTACATACAAATGTATGTGCCAACTGTTGCATCCACTGGTAGCCTACATAAAAATGTATGTGCCAACTGTTGCATCCACTGATAGCCTACATACAAATGTATTTGCCAACTGTTGCATCCACTGGTAGCCTACATACAAATGTATGTGCCAACTGTTGCATCCACTGGTAGCCTACATACAAATGTATGTGCCAACTGTTGCATCCACTGGTAGCCTACATAAAAATGTATGTGCCAACTGTTGCATCCACTGGTAGCCTACATAAAAATGTATGTGCCAACTGTTACATCCACTGGTAGCCTACATACAAATGTATGTGCCAACTGTTGCATCCACTGGTAGCCTACATACAAATGTATGTGCCAACTGTTGCATCCACTGGTAGCCTACATAAAAATGTATGTGCCAACTGTTGCATCCACTGGTAGCCTACATAAAAATGTATGTGCCAACTGTTGCATCCACTGGTAGCCTACATACAAATGTATGTGCCAACTGTTGCATCCACTGGTAGCCTACATACAAATGTATGTGCCAACTGTTGCATCCACTGGTAGCCTACATACAAATGTATGTGACAACTGTTGCATCCACTGGTAGCCTACATAAAAATGTATGTGCCAACTGTTGCATCCACTGGTAGCCTACATACAAATGTATGTGCCAACTGTTGCATCCACTGGTAGCCTACATAAAAATGTATGTGACAACTGTTGCATCCACTGGTAGCCTACATACAAATGTATGTGCCAACTGTTGCATCCACTGGTAGCCTACATACAAATGTATGTGACAACTGTTGCATCCACTGGTAGCCTACATACAAATGTATGTGCCAACTGTTGCATCCACTGGTAGCCTACATAAAAATGTATGTGACAACTGTTGCATCCACTGGTAGCCTACATACAAATGTATGTGACAACTGTTGCATCCACTGGTAGCCTACATACAAATGTATGTGCCAACTGTTGCATCCACTGGTAGCCTACATAAAAATGTATGTGCCAACTGTTGCATCCACTGGTAGCCTACATACAAATGTATGTGTCAACTGTTGCATCCACTGGTAGCCTACATAAAAATGTATGAGCCAACTGTTACATCCACTGGTAGCCTACATACAAATGTATGTGCCAACTGTAGCATCCACTGGTAGCGTACATAAAAATGTATGTGCCAACTGTTGCATCCACTAGTAGCCTACATAAAAATGTATGTGCCAACTGTTGCATCCACTGGTAGCCTACATAAAAATGTATGTGCCAACTGTTGCATCCACTGGTAGCCTACATACAAATGTATGTGCCAACTTTTGCATCCACTGGTAGCCTACATAAAAATGTATGTGCCAACTGTTGCATCCACTGGTAGCCTACATAAAAATGTATGTGCCAACTGTTGCATCCACTGGTAGCCTACATAAAAAATGTATGTGCCAACTGTTGCATCCACTGGTAGCCTACATACAAATGTATGTTCCAACTGTTGCATCCACTGGTAGCCTACATAAAAATGTATGTGCCAACTGTTGCATCCACTGGTAGCCTACATAAAAATGTATGTGCCAACTGTTGCATCCACTGGTAGCCTACATAAAAAATGTATGTGCCAACTGTTGCATCCACTGGTAGCCTACATACAAATGTATGTGCCAACTGTTGCATCCACTGGTAGCCTACATAAAAATGTATGTGCCAACTGTTGCATCCACTGGTAGCCTACATAAAAATGTATGTGCAAACTGTTGCATCCACTGGTAGCCTACATACAAATGTATGTGCCAACTGTTGCATCCACTGGTAGCCTACATAAAAATGTATGTGCCAACTGTTGCATCCACTGGTAGCCTACATACAAATGTATGTGCCAACTGTTGCATCCACTGGTAGCCTACATACAAATGTATGTGCCAACTGTTGCATCCACTGGTAGCCTACATAAAAATGTATGTGCCAACTGTTGCATCCACTGGTAGCCTACATACAAATGTATGTGCCAACTGTTGCATCCACTGGTAGCCTACATAAAAATGTATGTGCCAACTGTTGCATCCACTGGTAGCCTACATAAAAATGTATGTGCCAACTGTTGCATCCACTGGTAGCCTACATACAAATGTATGTGCCAACTGTTGCATCCACTGGTAACCTACATAAAAATGTATGTGCCAACTGTTGCATCCACTGGTAGTCTACATACAAATGTATGTGCCAACTGTTGCATCCACTGGTAGCCTACATACAAATGTATGTGCCAACTGTTGCATCCACTGGTAGCCTACATACAAATGTATGTGCCAACTGTTGCATCCACTGGTAGCCTACATAAAAATGTATGTGCCAACTGTTGCATCCACTGGTAGCCTACATAAAAATGTATGTGCCAACTGTTGCATCCACTGGTAGCCTACATACAAATGTATGTGCCAACTGTTCCATCCACTGGTAGCCTACATAAAAATGTATGTGCCAACTGTTGCATCCACTGGTAGCCTACATACAAATGTATGTGCCAACTGTTGCATCTACTGGTAGCCGACATACAAATGTATGTGCCAACTGTTGCATCCACTGGTAGCCTACATAAAATGTATGTGCCAACTGTTGCATCCACTGGTAGCCTACATACAAATGTATGTGCCAACTGTTCCATCCACTGGTAGCCTACATACAAATGTATGTGCCAACTGTTGCATCCACTGATAGCTTACATAAAAATGTATGTGCCAACTGTTGCATCCACTGGTAGCCTACATACAAATGTATGTGCCAACTGTTGCATCCACTGGTAGCCTACATACAAATGTATGTGCCAACTGTTGCATCCACTGGTAGCCTACATACAAATGTATGTGCCAACTGTTGCATCCATTGGTAGCCTACATACAAATGTATGTGCCAACTGTTGCATCCACTGGTAGCCTACATACAAATGTATGTGCCAACTGTTGCATCCACTGGTAGCCTACATAAAAATGTATGTGCCAACTGTTGCATCCACTGGTAGCCTACATACAAATGTATGTGCCAACTGTTGCATCCACTGGTAGCCTACATACAAATGTATGTGCCAACTGTTGCATCCACTGGTAGCCTACATAAAAATGTATGTGCCAACTGTTGCATCCACTGGTAGCCTACATACAAATGTATGTGCCAACTGTTGCATCCACTGGTAGCCTACATACAAATGTATGTGCCAACTGTTGCATCCACTGGTAGTCTACATAAAAATGTATGTGTCAACTGTTGCATCCACTGGTAGCCTACATAAAAATGTATGAGCCAACTGTTACATCCACTGGTAGCCTACATACAAATGTATGTGCCAACTGTAGCATCCACTGGTAGCGTACATAAAAATGTATGTGCCAACTGTTGCATCCACTAGTAGCCTACATAAAAATGTATGTGCCAACTGTTGCATCCACTGGTAGCCTACATAAAAATGTATGTGCCAACTGTTGCATCCACTGGTAGCCTACATACAAATGTATGTGCCAACTTTTGCATCCACTGGTAGCCTACATAAAAATGTATGTGCCAACTGTTGCATCCACTGGTAGCCTACATAAAAATGTATGTGCCAACTGTTGCATCCACTGGTAGCCTACATAAAAAATGTATGTGCCAACTGTTGCATCCACTGGTAGCCTACATACAAATGTATGTTCCAACTGTTGCATCCACTGGTAGCCTACATAAAAATGTATGTGCCAACTGTTGCATCCACTGGTAGCCTACATAAAAATGTATGTGCCAACTGTTGCATCCACTGGTAGCCTACATAAAAAATGTATGTGCCAACTGTTGCATCCACTGGTAGCCTACATACAAATGTATGTGCCAACTGTTGCATCCACTGGTAGCCTACATAAAAATGTATGTGCCAACTGTTGCATCCACTGGTAGCCTACATAAAAATGTATGTGCAAACTGTTGCATCCACTGGTAGCCTACATACAAATGTATGTGCCAACTGTTGCATCCACTGGTAGCCTACATAAAAATGTATGTGCCAACTGTTGCATCCACTGGTAGCCTACATACAAATGTATGTGCCAACTGTTGCATCCACTGGTAGCCTACATACAAATGTATGTGCCAACTGTTGCATCCACTGGTAGCCTACATAAAAATGTATGTGCCAACTGTTGCATCCACTGGTAGCCTACATACAAATGTATGTGCCAACTGTTGCATCCACTGGTAGCCTACATAAAAATGTATGTGCCAACTGTTGCATCCACTGGTAGCCTACATAAAAATGTATGTGCCAACTGTTGCATCCACTGGTAGCCTACATACAAATGTATGTGCCAACTGTTGCATCCACTGGTAACCTACATAAAAATGTATGTGCCAACTGTTGCATCCACTGGTAGCCTACATAAAAATGTATGTGCCAACTGTTGCATCCACTGGTAGCCTACATACAAATGTATGTGCCAACTGTTGCATCCACTGGTAGCCTACATACAAATGTATGTGCCAACTGTTGCATCCACTGGTAGTCTACATACAAATGTATGTGCCAACTGTTGCATCCACTGGTAGCCTACATACAAATGTATGTGCCAACTGTTGCATCCACTGGTAGCCTACATACAAATGTATGTGCCAACTGTTGCATCCACTGGTAGCCTACATAAAAATGTATGTGCCAACTGTTGCATCCACTGGTAGCCTACATAAAAATGTATGTGCCAACTGTTGCATCCACTGGTAGCCTACATACAAATGTATGTGCCAACTGTTCCATCCACTGGTAGCCTACATAAAAATGTATGTGCCAACTGTTGCATCCACTGGTAGCCTACATACAAATGTATGTGCCAACTGTTGCATCTACTGGTAGCCGACATACAAATGTATGTGCCAACTGTTGCATCCACTGGTAGCCTACATAAAATGTATGTGCCAACTGTTGCATCCACTGGTAGCCTACATACAAATGTATGTGCCAACTGTTCCATCCACTGGTAGCCTACATACAAATGTATGTGCCAACTGTTGCATCCACTGATAGCTTACATAAAAATGTATGTGCCAACTGTTGCATCCACTGGTAGCCTACATACAAATGTATGTGCCAACTGTTGCATCCACTGGTAGCCTACATACAAATGTATGTGCCAACTGTTGCATCCACTGGTAGCCTACATACAAATGTATGTGCCAACTGTTGCATCCATTGGTAGCCTACATACAAATGTATGTGCCAACTGTTGCATCCACTGGTAGCCTACATACAAATGTATGTGCCAACTGTTGCATCCACTGGTAGCCTACATAAAAATGTATGTGCCAACTGTTGCATCCACTGGTAGCCTACATACAAATGTATGTGCCAACTGTTGCATCCACTGGTAGCCTACATACAAATGTATGTGCCAACTGTTGCATCCACTGGTAGTCTACATAAAAATGTATGTGCCAACTGTTGCATCCACTGGTAGCCTACATACAAATGTATGTGCCAACTGTTGCATCCACTGGTAGCCTACATAAAAATGTATGTGCCAACTGTTGCATCCACTGGTAGCCTACATACAAATGTATGTGCCAACTGTTGCATCCACTGGTAGCCTACATACAAATGTATGTGCCAACTGTTGCATCCACTGGTAGTCTACATACAAATGTATGTGCCAACTGTTGCATCCACTGGTAGCCTACATACAAATGTATGTGCCAACTGTTGCATCCACTGGTAGCCTACATACAAATGTATGTGCCAACTGTTGCATCCACTGGTAGCCTACATAAAAATGTATGTGACAACTGTTGCATCCACTGGTAGCCTACATACAAATGTATGTGACAACTGTTGCATCCACTGGTAGCCTACATACAAATGTATGTGCCAACTGTTGCATCCACTGGTAGCCTACATAAAAATGTATGTGCCAACTGTTGCATCCACTGGTAGCCTACATACAAATGTATGTGTCAACTGTTGCATCCACTGGTAGCCTACATAAAAATGTATGAGCCAACTGTTACATCCACTGGTAGCCTACATACAAATGTATGTGCCAACTGTAGCATCCACTGGTAGCGTACATAAAAATGTATGTGCCAACTGTTGCATCCACTAGTAGCCTACATAAAAATGTATGTGCCAACTGTTGCATCCACTGGTAGCCTACATAAAAATGTATGTGCCAACTGTTGCATCCACTGGTAGCCTACATACAAATGTATGTGCCAACTGTTGCATCCACTGGTAGCCTACATAAAAATGTATGTGCCAACTGTTGCATCCACTGGTAGCCTACATTAAAATGTATGTGCCAACTGTTGCATCCACTGGTAGCCTACATAAAAAATGTATGTGCCAACTGTTGCATCCACTGGTAGCCTACATACAAATGTATGTGCCAACTGTTGCATCCACTGGTAGCCTACATAAAAATGTATGTGCCAACTGTTGCATCCACTGGTAGCCTACATAAAAATGTATGTGCCAACTGTTGCATCCACTGGTAGCCTACATAAAAAATGTATGTGCCAACTGTTGCATCCACTGGTAGCCTACATACAAATGTATGTGCCAACTGTTGCATCCACTGGTAGCCTACATAAAAATGTATGTGCCAACTGTTGCATCCACTGGTAGCCTACATAAAAATGTATGTGCAAACTGTTGCATCCACTGGTAGCCTACATACAAATGTATGTGCCAACTGTTGCATCCACTGGTAGCCTACATAAAAATGTATGTGCCAACTGTTGCATCCACTGGTAGCCTACATACAAATGTATGTGCCAACTGTTGCATCCACTGGTAGCCTACATACAAATGTATGTGCCAACTGTTGCATCCACTGGTAGCCTACATAAAAATGTATGTGCCAACTGTTGCATCCACTGGTAGCCTACATACAAATGTATGTGCCAACTGTTGCATCCACTGGTAGCCTACATAAAAATGTATGTGCCAACTGTTGCATCCACTGGTAGCCTACATAAAAATGTATGTGCCAACTGTTGCATCCACTGGTAGCCTACATACAAATGTATGTGCCAACTGTTGCATCCACTGGTAACCTACATAAAAATGTATGTGCCAACTGTTGCATCCACTGGTAGCCTACATACAAATGTATGTGCCAACTGTTGCATCCACTGGTAACCTACATAAAAATGTATGTGCCAACTGTTGCATCCACTGGTAGCCTACATACAAATGTATGTGCCAACTGTTGCATCCACTGGTAGCCTACATAAAAATGTATGTGCCAACTGTTGCATCCACTGGTAGCCTACATAAAAATGTATGTGCCAACTGTTGCATCCACTGGTAGCCTACATAAAAATGTATGTGCCAACTGTTGCATCCACTGGTAGCCTACATACAAATGTATGTGCCAACTGTTCCATCCACTGGTAGCCTACATAAAAATGTATGTGCCAACTGTTGCATCCACTGGTAGCCTACATACAAATGTATGTGCCAACTGTTGCATCTACTGGTAGCCGACATACAAATGTATGTGCCAACTGTTGCATCCACTGGTAGCCTACATAAAATGTATGTGCCAACTGTTGCATCCACTGGTAGCCTACATACAAATGTATGTGCCAACTGTTCCATCCACTGGTAGCCTACATACAAATGTATGTGCCAACTGTTGCATCCACTGATAGCTTACATAAAAATGTATGTGCCAACTGTTGCATCCACTGGTAGCCTACATACAAATGTATGTGCCAACTGTTGCATCCACTGGTAGCCTACATACAAATGTATGTGCCAACTGTTGCATCCACTGGTAGCCTACATACAAATGTATGTGCCAACTGTTGCATCCATTGGTAGCCTACATACAAATGTATGTGCCAACTGTTGCATCCACTGGTAGCCTACATACAAATGTATGTGCCAACTGTTGCATCCACTGGTAGCCTACATAAAAATGTATGTGCCAACTGTTGCATCCACTGGTAGCCTACATACAAATGTATGTGCCAACTGTTGCATCCACTGGTAGCCTACATACAAATGTATGTGCCAACTGTTGCATCCACTGGTAGTCTACATACAAATGTATGTGCCAACTGTTGCATCCACTGGTAGCCTACATACAAATGTATGTGCCAACTGTTGCATCCACTGGTAGCCTACATACAAATGTATGTGCCAACTGTTGCATCCACTGGTAGCCTACATAAAAATGTATGTGCCAACTGTTGCATCCACTGGTAGCCTACATACAAATGTATGTGCCAACTGTTGCATCCACTGGTAGCCTACATACAAATGTATGTGCCAACTGTTGCATCCACTGGTAGTCTACATACAAATGTATGTGCCAACTGTTGCATCCACTGGTAGCCTACATACAAATGTATGTGCCAACTGTTGCATCCACTGGTAGCCTACATAAAAATGTATGTGCCAACTGTTGCATCCACTGGTAGCCTACATACAAATGTATGTGCCAACTGTTGCATCCACTGGTCACACTGGGACCACCCAACAGAAGCTCAGGCTGGACACTACTTGTGTACAGTGCAAGGTCCAGTTTACTGTCAGACATAACATCAACTGGATGGCTAAAACTGACGTCACACTTAGATGACTACAGACACATCTAGTGTCGAATTTTGGAGAAAAGAATTCAAACTAATATCAGAAATTAAAAGGTTGAATATTTAAAAAAATAGCTTAAAATTTTTTATTACATTGGCTTGTGTACCAAAATCGTATGACGCCCAAGACTGTCATGTAAAATATATTACTTTTTTTGCCCTCAGTCAAAATAATCGAAGGCAATAGAATTATGAACTACCAATAAGATAATTTTATACATGCACACAATTGAGTGTAATTT
Source organism: Physella acuta (assembly GCF_028476545.2). Taxonomy (NCBI): domain Eukaryota; kingdom Metazoa; phylum Mollusca; class Gastropoda; family Physidae; genus Physella; species Physella acuta. Next base: position 1,080,511 of record NW_026731705.1, on the reverse strand, counting down.
CTGTATTTGTATTATGTTTGCCCTTTTCGCCTCCTTCTAGAATCAACAACTATTTACTGGGGCGTCTTCTGGGACATTGAAAATGTTCAAGTTGGAATTGATAGAACAAACTTCATGATTGAAAAAGTCAAGGAGTTCGTTAAGTCAAAGCAAGATGGACGATACTTCAATAAGGACCCGCTATTTGTATGTGCAGCTGACTTCAAAAATCAGAAAGATTCACTAGTCAAGGTTTTACAAGAGGCAAAGGTATGTTCGTTCAATTTTAAACTTGCATGATCACAAGAAAAAGAAACAAAAAAACAAAAAACATACTAAATGGCGATTATTAAAGGGTAGAGTGACTATTGTTCTGGACATATTAAAAAGCACATCCCGTCCTTGAGATCAAATATAAATTTTGTTTTCCCATCAAAGCTTGTGTTATACAACGTTACAAGTCAGTTTATAAATTACAAAAACAATAATAGCAAAAACAATACATCGCAAGAATTTTTTTTAATGCAAAAAAAACAGCGTTTTAATGATAAGCTTTTATTTAATAAAACACTAAAAAGTAGAAAATAAAGGATTTTCTTTAAATATATAATAATACACTACTATTTATATAACTATAAAGAAAAGCGGCGACTCTGCATTATACATTGGATTCCTTAACTAATATTTAGGAAGAGATCGAAGCTTTTATTACTCGTTTTTAAATGGTGGTGTATTATTTTATATATATATACAAAGAGAATCCTTTATTTTCTCCTTTTTAGTGCATTATTATATAAAAGTTTGAAATAAAAACGTTTTTATCCTTTTTTCAGTAGTTTAACCATCGTAATACAACAGAGTTGCTTGAATAAAAACTATTTCGCACCAAATGAACATGACAATTTTATTAAATTCATTAAAAAATAAACCGGGAGTGATCTCCCCTAAACTTTCTCGAATATTCTTATATAAAAAACAGGGGATGGGAACTCGGGATGTAGACATGATTTTTAATCCATTTTAAATACTTAAAGTTTTTAAATCAGAATAAAATGTCGTAGAAAAAATAATTACACACCAGTGAACGCCAAATAAAATGTGCATAATAGTGCGGAATATTATTAGTACTTTATAAATTTACATTAGATGTTGAGAAATCGGAAATAGCGTAAATTAGTACTTCCGGTCAACGGAAATTACTCAAAAATCGACAGAAGGTGGAGAGTTAGATCTTTTAGTTATATGTTAAATTTCATCTATCTATCTGAAATAGTACTCAAGTTATAGGCTTTTGAAAAATAAAAAGTAGTAAAAGTTCCACTTCCGGTTATTGGAAATAGCTCAAAAAAGGACAAGGATCTTCGATTTTGATAAAATACTTATATATGAAATTTCATCAACCTAGTTGTAACGGTACTCAAGTTATCGTGTTTACAGACACACATAGAGACACACACACATAGACATACACAGAGACAAACGGACAAGATTGCAAAATTATTTATTTCTGTATCAATGAGGTGTAAAACGTCGAGATTTGTAAAAATCTCGATTTATTTTGCACGATTACAAGACTTTCTCTATTAATCGTATATATGAGAAAGTAATAAATTAATCATCTAATTAAATCAAATTTAATGTTATTACATTGTCGTCTGGTCTTGACCCGCGAGCCAATTTTTGCTATCGATCTATGACGAAAGAAAAAGCAAGTTAAATAAAAACTTATAAAAAAAAGAATAAAACTTTTGAGTCATAATCCCTTTTCTAAGGGTGCACTAAAAGAGTACATGTTCGATCTTCTTAACTTGAACTACTTGAATCTATATAAAAACTAAAGTATTCCTGCGGATGGCGGACCGACTGTTCATATCTTTAATAAAAATGTAAACGCCAGTATGGATCTGGTTCATTTTTGCCACACTGGTGCATTATAACACTGGCCGAATTTAATGACATGTCCGTTGCCGATGCACGCGACAGGACTAAACATCGATAACAACGGAGATAATTAATTAAAAACAGCTTAGACTTAATTAATTATTGAAACAATTTCAAATGGTTAATGAGTAGCCTCTTTGTTACTGTGAGAATATTTTGTAGTGCAAGTACGGTGCGGAGAGAACAGAATGATCGAGTTGATACGATTTATGGGACACTTGGTTAGTAGGCAACGATAAGTTTAGAAGCATTAGCTTTAGTTTGACTATAGATAAATAGAACATTCAACCGATTTATTAAACCCTCGAAAATTCGCGTTACAGTACTAAATACTTGTAACAAGGTATCGTATAAATCGTGATGCAGATATTGTTTTGTAATGGATCTATATAGATCTCGTAGTATAGAAACCGTCGGCCACATCAATTATTTGCTTAGCCTATTCAAAGACCTCATCAGGGCTAGAATCCTGGAACAGAATATTACACTTTATGATAAGCGGTTAAGAGCTCTACCACGCGACTACTAATGCCATATCATGTTTTCTTAGATCTGTAATACGTAAATACAATTTTATTTTATAGGTCGAATTACATCACGTCCTGAAGGGGAAGGATTCAGCGGATAATGAGATCATTGAGTCTTTCGATAAGTTTAATTCATGGCCACCTCAAACAGCTGTTGTAATAATTACAAGTAACGTTTGCTCTATAAATTATAAATTACAAATGTATCACTTCGTTGTCTAGTGCACTACTGTGGAAACTTCATTTATATATATATATATATATATATATATATATATATATATATATATATATATATATATATAATTTTTAAATATTAATATATATATATAAATATATAAATACAAAAACTTCATTTATATATATATATATATATATATATATATATATATATATATATATATATATATATATATATATATAATTTTTAAATATTAATATATATATATAAATATATAAATATATATATATATATATATATATATATATATATATATATATATATATATATATATATATATATATATGTATATATATATATATATATATATATCTAATAAATAAAGCTCAATTCTGTATGTAAAAATAAGTTTGTTTGTTTGTCGTTGACATACTTCTATGGATTTAAGTGTTAGACTATTATCGTGCTCATAGTCTAAATTTATGAGTTAAAAAATTACTATTGAAAGTGTTGGGAAATAATTTCCATTTTTCAAACTGATAATAATAATTGTCGGCATGTTCATTAAACATAATTTTAAAAAAATAACAAAAATTCTAATTATGTCTGAAAATTATTCATATTTAGTCCTTTATCACTTACTTCCCTTTGATAAATTAGGAAAACACAATTACTTCCCTTTATGAAAAATTGCATTGGTGGAAAAGAATTTACTTTTTATTACTTTGTTTTGGTGTTGGGAAAAAATAATTACATAATTAGCGGGGATTGATCAAGTGCAAATGTTGTAGGTATTATACGGTTTAGCTTGGAGTATTATAATTGTTCATTTGGTTTGGTTTGGCACCTTCGCTCGTTTAAGACTTTGAATAAGTTGGGGTACAATAGTCGTTTATTAAGCTGAAACAGGCGATTCTGCCCCGGGCTAGACTGTGAGCACTTTGCGTTTATGTTCGCCTTTGTGTTTTCATTGTGTTTAGGTTGGGTTTGCGTTAGTGGTTGCGTTTTGATTTGGTTCGTTTTTGTTCTTTCTTTTTTCGTTTTCGTTTGTATTTTTTTTTTTGGGTTTGTATTTGTGTTTGTGGTTGGTTTTGCCTTTGGATTTAGTTTGTTTTCGTTTGCTTTTTCGTTTGTTTTTTTCTTTGGGTTTGTGTTTGTGGTTGGTTTTGCGTTTGGATTTGGTTTGTTTTTGTTTTCTTTTTCTTTTTTTTTCTTTGTGTTCGTATTGGTGTTTGTGGTTGTGTTTGTTGTTAGGTTTTTGTTTTCGTTTGTATTTGTAATTGTGTTAGCGTTATGTTTGCGTTTTGTTGTTTTGGTTGGTTGTGGTTTGGGTGGGCAATGCCGGGTTTATGATGATTACTAAACACACAGGTAATGGTCTTTAACAGAAAGGTTTTTCACAGAAGCCAGAGCAGGGCCTGGCCGGGACGGCTAGTACTAGTATATATATATGTTACGGTCAAAGCCCGAAGTGCGGTCAAAGCGCGGATGGGCCGGCCAATCCGAGCATTGGCCGGCTCTCTTGGCCAAAGCCCGAAGAGCTTAGCACTAAGATCGTATTTCGTACATTGGCCGGCCAATGCGCGCACTGGCCGGGACGTACTGGCCAAACTCCGAAGCGCTTAAACTTGACAGCGTATTTTGTACATTGGCCGGCCAATGCGCGCACTGGCTGGGATGCCTGGCCAATGTTCTATCTAGACTAATTTGTAATCGCATTTTCATTATTCTGGGTGCGTTTTCATTGAGAGTAACGTATTGTTTAGCTCTTGTTTGTATAGCATTCTATATGCAGAGCGACATGGATCAAAAGGGCCAAAAGGGCCGTCAGACCATGAGACAGACATAGCAGATGGCTGTTAAAAGAAAAAAAGTGTAAATCCATGTTAGTTTCCATATATGGGCTCTCGATAAAATAGTTACTGGGGAAGATCTTGAGAACATTGAACAAGAAATGGAGGTTGCCATAAATGCAACGACATCCTCAGCTAACACATCTACTGCCGTGGCGGAACGCCCAGACCAGTTGCGTGACAATAATGTGGCCAACAGATTTTATTTAGTTTGTGAAAAACATTGTAGTGCAGCTCATTCTTTTGGATCCTGTGGCAACGCTGTACATTCTGTTTGTGGAATACCCAATGAAGCAGACAAAGGGTACGGAGGGAATATTACCTGCAGATTGTGTCACAACAAACAAGACATCATGGAACACAGATCAGCAGCTCATACTGGCTTGCAAACTCAAGGTGCTAAGATGCTTAAAACATCAAATACAAAATTTAAAGATGGTGAAGTGAGTGACAATGTACGCATCCGTGTTCCAGATGTTGAAAGAGGTCACGGTGATCCCCGAAGCGTGATTGCAGTTGTCAGGAGCGTCGAGGGCGGTTTCTACAAATTAGGAACGGAACATGGTGTTCTAAAACAACTGTATGCTAGAAGTGTTTTCAATTCTTCACGAAAAACTGCTTTTATTGTCGTCAGTTGGCACTGAGGAAAATTCACTACGAACCATCGCATCTTCACAATCATTGACTGGGGGCCAAGGCTACACTCGCTGCAATTGCACAACTAAGTGCACAACAACTCGCTGCAAGTGTAAAAATAACAAGCTAATATGTAATTCTAAATGCCATAAAAGTTCAACTTGTTGTAACAAATGATAATATTGATTGATTAAGACTATAGTACAATAAAAAAAATTGAATGTTTCTGTCATTTACTTTAATTAATAATAAATAAAGACTTAATTTCATGATCCTTACGGCATAAGAAAAAAACAAAATCTCCTCATGATCTTCTAATTCGGACTTTGGCCGGTCAACCCTAGCCAGATGATTTTCTAATTAAGACTTTTTCCGAAATCAAGAGCTATTTCATACTTTGACCGACCTATGGGAGGCGATATTGTCCGATGCGCGCATTGGCCGGCCGTAACATATATAATTTTAAATATATATATATATATATATATATATATATATATATATATATATATATATATATATATATATATATATATATATATATTTATATATTTATATATATATATATATGTATATATACATATATATAAATATTTAAAATTATATATATATATATATATATATATATATATATATATATGTATATATATTAATATTTAATATTTTATTTGGAGATCGGGGTTGGAGTGGTAGGGCTGATTTGAAACTGTTCAGCTAACGTCCTGTCCCTCGGGTCCATCATATGTGTAGATAGACGGGGTCTGGTACATGGGCAACATCTGGCTCTTCTCAACTTAGTGGGCACTGGTTTTGTGATTGAATTTCCAATGCGCAAATCTACAGATGGTTTACATAGACTAGGGAGCCATTTTATATATTAATAGACAGACTTAAAATTGTATGCTCTTTTATTTATTAGGTGACAAGAGATTGATGGAAAAAATTAAAAACCGTGTAGCAGATCTAAAATTTAAGTGTGATGTGTTTCTAATTTACAAACAAGAAAGTAGTGAGCTGAAGCAGTATGTCGATAAAGATAAAATAATTTCCTTTGATGAACTCATGCAGGTTGGTTTGAATATCTGTGTTATGAAATTGTTTATAACTGCCATCACTTGTACAAGTTGTTGTTTTATATCCTAATTACTTTCGTTAAAAAATACACTCTTTACGAGATGTGAAAAATAACATAATTTATTAAGTTTTTAAGTATTTCATTTAAAAATAAATCTTATACTTTAACAGCTCTCTGGCACAAATAAACGGTACTTTCAGAAGTTTTTTGACCTGTTAAAGTCCTACTGGAAACACATCTGTGAAGTGAAACAGCACAAAATATGTTTCAAGGCGCCAGAAAATGGTCAACAAATATGGTTTAAGAGCATCAAGGGGGGAGAAGTTGTCTTCTACCTAAATTCTGACCAAAAGAAAAATATTAAAATGAATTTTACTGTGAGTAAATCAACAACAGCCCAGGAGATGAGGAGTTCATTGACCTTTGCAACATTAATTCTGGTTTACAACAATCATCTGCTTAAGAATCTACAACAGGTGAATTAATTATGTATTGATGTGTACATAAATATATATATATATATGTCACGGGCCTTTCTCCTACCTTTTATATTACACATACAAAATCAAAAGCCAAGCCTTCTTCTTGCAAGTTTTCATATTTATTTTGTTTCACACAGGCATCGTGTCCACTAAGACCCCGCCCTCACTTCTTCCTTTCGCGCATGCGCCCAGTCCTTGTCTCTCTGATGCAATATCGCCTCCCTCAACACACACACTCCAAAGATACAATCCACCAACATTTCACTGTTATAATATATATATATATATATATATATATATATATATATATATATATATATATATATATATATATATATGCGCCTGGGTGCGTGTGTGTGTATGCGAATTATATATTTATATACGAGCCGACCCGCGACGTATCATACGCTGCTATTTTGTTGATGTTTCTACTTTTCAGAAATTCATAATTTTGAATTCGACAGTACCAATGCTGAAACTGAAAATATTTGCTTTAAAACACTAAAACCCAACTTTCCCCCAACCCCCCCCCACCCCCCTCCCGGTGAAAGCAGCCTCCTCTTAGTTACCTCCTCTAAGTTTAAAATCGTTTCAAACTAAATTATCTGCTCCTAATAACCGTCACTAAACCCGGCACTACGATTGTAAACATTTAGCGTGAACCACAGCTCACCAGACAATGTGGGGGTAGGTGTGGTGTGATAGCGATAGAGAAGAATAGTGCGGACTGCAAGGCGCACTTACAGATTGTTTTCTAACGTCTCAAAGAAGAGAATTATATATATATATGAGCCGACCCGCGGCGTATCATACGACGTTATTTAGTTGTTGTTTTTTCTACTTTTCAGGAATTCATAATTTTTGACTTCGACAGTACCAATGCTGCCACTGAAAATATTTGCTTAAAACACTAAACCCCCTCCCCACCCACCCCCCCTCCACCCCGTGAAAGCATCCTCCTCTTAGTTACCTCCTCAAAGTTTAAAATCGTTTCAAACTAAGTTATCTGCCCTTAATAGCCGTCACCAAACCCTTCTCTGTGATTGTAAAATGTAAATATTTGGCGTGAACCACAGCTCACCAGACCATGTGAGGGGGGTGGGGGGTAGGGGGTGGTAGTGATAGAGAGGAAGAGAGGGGGCTGCATGGCGCGCTTGCAGCTTGTTTTTTAACGTCTCCCAGGAGAGAATTATATATATATATATATTAATATAAAGTATTTAGACTGACTTTAAATATTTTTAGCGCAATTTCCATACTGGGGGATTGCGATTATTAACTCGTCATTTCTGGATGGATGTGTGTCCCCAGCTTTAAGTCGTATCTCCTCCTCAACGAAGCAATATCGAGGACTAGTTCCAAAGCAAATATGTTAAGCAAGTTTCGAGGATGAACATAGGCCAAAAAAATTCCCGGAATTCCTTCCTGGATTTCCCGGAAAAGCCAAAAAATCTCGACAAAATGCAGTTTTTGGCCCATATCACGGCAACCAGACCACTTAGCGACTTGAAACATGTACCAATCGACTCCTGCCATAATTTAGAACAATATTGCAGAAGAAAGTTTTCAAAAATATCCGTTCGTTCGTTCACAATTTTTTTTTAAATGACATAAACACCTACAAACCGATCGTTCTCCTAGCTTGAACGCACCCCAGCATTATACGTCTTGTGTTTTGTCCCCCTGTGTGCTTTACGCTACAACAGATCTATTTTTATTAACTTGTTTTTTTTATGCAGGCTATATCATCGAACACGGAAACCATGGACAAGATAAAACAAATTTCAAAGGCACTCTGTGGTTTTCTAGCATGTATGCCATGGGGTTTTCATTATTGTGAAGAGAAAATTAGTGATCTTTTGGGTGATTTTGAAAAAGGTACATCTATCAAATACCAGTGTTGGCCATTTTATAATGTACCAGAACTGTCTGATAGCGAGATCATGTGCGCTATATTGGGTCTTAGGGACGGTGTTTTGAACATAAATGGCACAGTAACATATAAAGGTGTATGTGAGTCGGTAATAGCATCTTTGGAACAGAACCATAAACATAGTACTAACAATGCAAATAATATAAATAAAGAAACTTTTTATAATATGGGATTTACTGAGGAGAAAGCCAATTTTATAATAGACAGCATCCCTGAAGATTTGCTTCAGCACAGGTCGGCTTTTGTTTGGGCTGACCTACACGTCAAACAAATGTTCCAGAACCATCCACTTTTGACAACATCCAGAGACTATCCTTACTGCTCAAACAACCCGTTTAACAGCTTTTGAAAACTGAGCCAAAATGTAGGCAGGTAGATTACTAGACATGGAATTTGTTGAGGTTTAACACCAGAACATAATTATATTTTACCTGAATAAATGCAAACATTTTTAAAGGATATTTGTGGGGTTTTTTTGTAGCAATTATGTAAGTGACCAGACTGTTCTGAAAAGATAACTTTATTTAAGGGATGTAAACATTTCACGATTTCTACTTTAAAGTTTGATTTGGGAATTTACGTAATTATTTTCTTTATTCGCAGAAATAATGCCGAATGACATTCTTACTTGTTAAGTATAATTAATTCGAGTTCATAAATCATTTAACAGTTTTCTATATCAACATTTACATTTTTACAGTGTTGAGCAGTGGTTCGTAAGTTTGAACTTTTCCCTTCCCCTCCCCACTGTCACAGAAGAAAAAGCCAGATCCCACATTTCAAAAGACGTCGCACCTTAGACAACATGTTTTCATGACCTCTGAGACTTCTGTAGTTTCATGAATGTTATGATGCATGTTCCAAGTATAGATTGGTGCGAGTAAATGTTGGTGCGAAAGGTATGGTGACGAATGGAATGATGATACCTATAGTGTGACAGTAAAGTTGTTGTGTAGAGACGGGTTGCTGGGTGGTAGTGTGTGTGAGTTAGTCTGATTTTCTTCGTCTTGGTGAAAGGCTGTAGGCCTACGTGAGTTTAGTATGAGAATAAATACAAGAAGAAGAAACCTGCTTTTATCTTGTTGATTGTCGTCACCTGTGTTGTCTGGATGAATAATTATATAACGCTTGCCTGCGGGTACAATATCTTCACATGTTAGTGGAATTAAAATGGAATTGAATCGGACAACTCAAACCTCTCACATAGCTTAACATTTAGTGAAGCAGCTAAAATGAAAACACGTGTGGAGACCGAATTTGTGAATGGGTTGTATTTTTTCCGTTACCCAAGATAAGTACCACCATTTGTTTTTAAATTTCATAGGCACATTTGTGGTAGGCTCAAAAAAATTGTAATATTTGATTTAGGAATTGCTTGTAGTGTATGGTACTTGTTCGAAAGAAACAAAAATGAGTGTCGATCAAACAAAGAGGCTGCTTGAATTGTGAAAATCTCTAGTTAGACTATAAGGGTGAGGAGTTAGAAACATGAATGAGTGAAAACTAAGGTTGTTGGAAGAATTATCCTCTATTTCCACTGGATTTGAAGCTTCTAAATTAAAGGAGAGAAGGCTAAAGCTCAGACTGCAGATTACAGATATAGTTAGATTACAGGCTGAGAAGCAAACGAAACTAGATGTAGCAATGATTATATCGTGGGTTGAAGAACAAGCTAGAATAAATATAAAACAAATAAAACTAGAATATGAAGCAAAACTGGAATTGGCCTAATCAGGAATCACTAAGTCCGTAATTAATGTAGGTAGGACTCATATTAATGATTTAAATAACTTAGGGAACATACCTAAATTTGATGAATATAGAGATAATCATGACTCTTATATCAAACGATTTGAGACCATAGCGAAAACCACCAGCATTCATGAGCCCCAGTGGAAGACACACCTACTAATATTGATCGGAGGGAAAGTCTGGATGCCATCTAATTAATTGACGCCCGTTGATTACCTTCCTATTTGAGGATGAAATAAAGAACTATCGGACCCTGAAATAGACTATATTGGAATTTTATCATGTGACTGAGGAGGCGTATCGATTTAAATTTCAAGACTTACTGCCTGCGAATAATGAGGACTTTAAAATATACAGCAACAACATCAGGACAGCTTTTGATAAGTGGTTCAAAGCATTCGGACTATGCAAAACTTGAAAGAATTTACCATGGTTAATAAAGTCCTAACTTTAGTACACAAAGGTGTGTTTATTTATCTACAAGAACGGAAACCAAGAACCCTGGATACTGTGACAGACCTATGTCATAAATATCAGGCGGCTCACCCTGACAGACCTATTAGGAGAATGCAGGACCATAAAATGTGTATTAAAATGAACAAACGTAGAAATGTATAGTTTGGTTTGAGAAATCTAAATCTTTCATCCGTTTTTAAAAATCTTTAATGGGAACAAAGTTATAGGGCTTTGAAAAGGTGTTAGTCTTCACACATTTCGCGGTTTCCATGGCAACCAGTACTGCTATTGACGGCTATTGAATGTTAGCCAAACGTTGTGTATTTGAATGTTTGCAAAATGTTGTGTATTTGGATGTTTGCAAAATGTTGTGTATTTGAATGTTTGCCAAATGTTGTGTATTTGAATGTTTGCAAAATGTTGTGTATTTGAATGTTTGCAAAATGTTGTGTTTTTGAATGTTTGCCAAATGTTGTGTATTTGAATATTTGCTAAATGTTGTGTATTTGAATGTTTGCCAAATGTTGTGTATTTGAATGTTTGCCAAATGTTGTGCATTTGAATGTTTGCAAAATGTTGTGTATTTGAATGTTTGCAAAATGTTGTGTTTTTGAATGTTTGCCAAATGTTGTGCATTTGAATATTTGCAAAATGTTGTGTATTTGAATGTATTTGAATGTTTGCCAAATGTTGTGTATTTGAATGTTTGACAAATGTTGTGTATTTGAATGTTTGCCAAATGTTGTGTATTTGAATGTTTGCCAAATGTTGACTTTAATTCTTCCACCCACAAATTCGACGCAGCATTAAACAGGTTGAAAAATTCCTGTAATAATCTATTAATAGCATTTTTACTGTTATCCTTGTTTCTAAGAAACGACGTTCCCACTTAATTTACATTTCTTTGAAAGTTTCGCAACACATGTTGGTCACATGAGAATACATTTTTTTTAACAATTGTTTAATGCCTACAGCCTGTCCCCCCCCCTCCCCACGATAAACTAAATGTACACCCCAAATGTCCAAGACACCTTGGCCATCAGGTTCTATTTGATCGTATAATTAAGCTCTTAACATAGAGTTCTCACCTTAAAGATAAAAAACGCAAACAGGATTTTTATATTTGTATATATTTAAACCCTTATGGTTTAGTTAAATCCTTTTCCATTAAAAAGAATCATCCTCTTTTCTTTCCATTTTCAAAAAATATATATTTTAAATTCGCGGAAAAATGGACAATACTTGCTGCGTCACGGAATGTTTATTTAAAAAACAACAACAACAAAGCCGTCTATAAATAGCTTTCAGGTATTTCACAACCTGTTTTTAGCTGCATTAAATCCATTGTTAAAATAAAGTGAAAATGTGCTTATTCAAGCACGTAGACACGTAAACAACGGGGTAAGGTCAAGGTTGCTTAGAATGTAAGGTGAAAACTAAAATAAGTTTCAATCACGACTGATAACGTGTATATACCAACGTAGATATATGTGTAATTAAGTTAGGAGGTTTGTACACACATAGCTTTTACATTCATATTTGCCTATACATTGATATAACAAACGCCCACCAATTACATAAGCGTGTGCTGTTGTTAAAATCTTAAATAAAAATAAAGTTCACATTTTGGTTGGACAATAGAACATCGATACATCATGAACCGTCACGAGCAATACAAGGATCAAAACTGTGTGACAATAACACGGGAATAAAAATTGTTGACTAAAATCTAAAAATGTTTAAATACATTGGCAAACAATTGTACACAAAGATCTAAATAGATTGAGTTTCATTGTCAGACAACAACACCTGGGCTATGTCCCACACAAAACATCCTACACCCCACCTTGTACCTTATCTGCTGCCTGTGGGTGTTCTTTTATCTCCCCCCCCCCCCCACAGCACACAATTTACCGTCAGACTCGGGTTTTTACATTATTTGCCGTGATCAATCAAGTTTGGGACGAGTTTAGTTGTGTGGTTTACATACAACACACGTCATGGGTTGCTGACGTGTCGGTCATAGAGATGTTTTAACACCATCAGTGGTGACTTGACACCCTTCTGTATTCTAACACACCACAACGTGTCATGACACCTCTCTGTACTCTAACACACCACAAGGTGTCCTGACAACCCTCTGTATTCTAACACACCACAAGGTGTCCTGACAACCCTCTGTATTCTAACACACCACAAGGTGTCCTGACACCCCTCTGTATTCTAACACCATCACTGGTGACATGACACCCCTCTGTATTCTAATACATCACAAGGTGTCAAGATAGCAATCCCATACAAGTGTACACCCGCGGTATAGGACAAAGCGAGTCGTTATCCCGGTTAGAATATCAAATATCCGCATTCTTAGAGTTTATTTTTAGTAACATTTATATAAATGTAGGTTAGAAAACATTTCAAACAAGACAATCATTGTAGCGACCAGTAAAATAGTTGAAAGCTATCAACGAAATAATTTGACAGTGTTGTTGTCTTTGACACACCTACAACTATACGACATAAAAGAAGCCCTTAAAAACTAAGCGCCAACAAATAACCTGGACCCGACGGTCTGTAGCTTATACAATGTTATTGCCTTTTGATAATAGCTTACTACACAATCCTCGGAACAGTGCTTAATGCACTCCCCCCCCCCCTCCATTCACCCACTCCTCCCCACTGCTGGATAGTGCGTGGAGATCTAACATAGAGACATAGATTACGAATGTTTATTCAACCGTGAATAACACATTTATATAGATAGGGCCTAAGTACAGGACCTAAGTGAATGCTTAACGGTACACGGAGCCAAGGGTCTGCACATTAACACAAGTGCCATTTACAGTCCGATGTAAAGTCTGATGAACGCGTTCAAACCTATCACAGCATGCCGTAACAAGATTATAAACCGCTCGTTGGTTGAATGGCGAGAACGGGATGAGAGGGATATAGGGGATGGACATCGTACATTCTTCAAACTGACAGACATGTCCATGACGCATCGTTTTAGCTTAGTATAAAACGTCCTAAACAGTGTTTAATAGTGTTCCAGTGACAATCAACAGCACATTTATTGGCAAAGTTTCAATAATTAAACTTAATGTTGTTGTATAATTTTAAAATAAGGGGTCATCCATAAATGACGTCACACTCGTAGGGGGGAGGGGGTCCGTAATTTTGTGACGATGTGTGATGAGGGGGAGGGGGGGGGGGGGGGGCGGGGTTCAGATGTTGCGACGTCACACTTTTGCATTATAAAAAAGCTATGTTAGAAAACGAATTTTAGACGTTATTTGGCGTTTTAGATAACTGTTTTAATAAATTGTAATAGTTTAGGCAAGATTTTGGAAAAATATCGATGTTTTAAAAAAATTCAACTGCAATTTTGAGGGGGGGGGGTTGTAGGTTGAGGTGTGACGTCATTTTAAGGGGGAGGGTCTGGCTTTTTGTGACGACAAGTGACGGAGGGGAGGGGGGAAAGTAAAAATCGTCAAAAAAGCGTGACGTCATTTATGGATTACCCCTAACAAATAGAAGAGTAAATGCAAATAAAGTAAACAAACGAAGACAGGCGCTTGTTTTGTTTATCTAGAAACAAGATGGCTGCCTAGCACACGTGGTTAATTGCAACCTCTCGTGAATTATTTTGATTTACTGTACTATAATATGATTGGTCAGCGTATCAATGCATCTCTTCCCATTCATAATTTTTACGCGCATGATCTTATGTGGAGTTTGACATCAAATTTTACTTTGTAGAAAACAGCGTTTATCCAACTTATTTTTAAAACAAAAGAAAAAAGTCACTACACCAGCAGGCACACGAGTGCTTAGCCGATAGATAGATGTATAGTTTATGGTGCCTCGCGGGCAATAAAAGATATAATACCCGCTTAAAGATAGCCGCTGTCCGCGTAGTGGTGTGAAAATTTGCCGGGGGGGCGAGGGGTACCATGTTTTGCATAGCAATAAAAGTATAACTGTAGGCTGTACAAAATGTTCGGGTAAGATAGGTAAAAGTTATTAGTACCGAATTAAGAAATAAAAATTTTGATGAGCAAAATGTTTTTTTTAAATCAAAAACATGTGCATCTTGTATCATTTAAAAGGAAACAAAAAGCAACTGTGTGTTAATTTCTTAATATAGTTTATTTCATTTCTCACCATACTTATAAGTGAAAATAAAAAAAATGTAAAAAAAATCAATCGAAATAATAATCTGCAAGAGAGATACTCTGCTGTTGCCAGTGCTTTAAAATACAGGTTATGGTTATCAGACGTTATGTGAACTTTGTGTCGTATATTTGCTGTTATGTATTTAAGTATTAATGTGTATTGCCTTTGTCTAAATACACCAGGCAACAAAAGTTTGTAAATATGAAAATAAAACTTAAATAAATGTGATGACGCAAGGCTACGTCGGATAATTCAAGTAGATAGAGGTTAGCAGCAACAGGCTATAGCTAGTTGGTTAGAGAGACCCATGAAAATACAGGACCTTACCGGTCACGTGGGTCGTTCAGCTGACCACTGGAGCGTGGGTCTGCAGTTACACCGAGAGTTGGTGTTATGAATCGGTTAGAGACGGTCGAGAAATGTAGAGCTAGGTAGGCAGTTGATAATAGGTCGTAGTGGGGAGCGGACGTAATTGTGTAGAGCTAAGCAGAGAGTTAGAATGTAGTGTGGTAGGATTGGTCATGGGAGTGCGTAGTTAGTATTAGTAGTAGTAGATAGTATATATTAGTCTAGTTAGGTAGGAAGTTGATTGTACATTTTTTTAAACAAAGAACATTATATTTTGAATTGAAATGTCACATTTGGTGGTGTTGCATTTTCCAACCCTCACAACTGGCAGTAGATCTAACCATTCACCCGTACCCTCTCAATAGAAAACATTAAATTATTACAAATTGCAATTATTTATTGTTCAATCAACGTCATTCTTAATTGTCTGGAATTAAAACATATCAATTAAAAACTACAAAAAAAAAACCGTATGTTAAATAATATTTATGTGTTAAAAATTAAATAATTCGAGATAACATAAAACAGAAATGTGTAATTGTAACGAAGCAAACAGAAGAAATCCTCTTAAGTTTTTAACTATTTTCGTATTCATATTGTTGTATAGGACACACTTTCGTGCAGAACGAATCTAAAATACACGTGTAACTTAGCATAAGAAATATAAATATCATTAGTTCAATTTTAAAATGTAACCGACGTCATAATTATACCAAACAAAGAATTTTTAAAAAATTAATATATTAAATTATTATTTGTTTACTAAACAGTTACTGAAAAATAGGCGTATTTGTTCTTTTAAAACTTGATATTTTAAAAGTAATAGAATCCTAATATATAAAAGCTTATGTCTCTCTGTCCGTCACTTATATTCCGAGGCTTTGAGATCAGTAACTTCAATATGACATGGAGAACTTATGGTTTTTTGTTGAAAATATGTTGGATGTATAAAATACATAAACAAAAATTTATTTAAAGATCGAAACATTAAAATAAAGGCATATTTAAATGTAGAAACATAACTTTAATTATGCAACCAGAGAAGTGTTCATGGTTGTGCCAAGAACGCTCTAAAGAACATATAAGTAGCGAAAAAAAATCATTGGAAAAAAATTGACGTCACATAAAACAAATAGAAAAATATTAAAAAAACTGCTGGACGACCTGGTCTAAAGTACATTAGGCTGAGGGTGGAGGATGCTGACCGCACCAGGTGCAAACTTGGTGATAGAGTTATAGTTAAATTGTGGCATACGATTTAAAATTTATTTACATCAGACTTAGCATTTCAAGATCCAACAATCGTTTGTCATATATTTAAAATTATTTACTAACGGCTCATTTGTTTGAACAGAATGAAAAGCTGTTTTTGTATCTATTATCTATCCCTTTCCTTCTCTTCTTTGTGTGGATTATAAAAACGCTAAAACAGAGCAAATTCATTAAATAGCTCCACCTTGACCACTTGAACTATGCTGGAGGTGCACTTATAATTTCTATCCCACATCTAGCAGCTTAAACATTACACTGATACAAAACCGATGGGTGTTTCCATTTCACATTTATTATGTAACTTTGATTTACTGACTGATTTGGAATGTTTTAACAAAAATAATAACAATAACATGTATTTTAATTTTTATGAGCTAGACGCCCCTATCCTAAGAATGGTTCGTCTTCCCCAGTGCACGCCTTTAGCTACAGCTATCGATTGCACCAAACCTAGTGACGGCAATGAAAATTGTACTATAAAATAATATCATTAGAACATCCACGATATTATCAATATGTAATGTTACTTGAATCTTTTTGAAATATGTTCAACTTGTTATGTATCATAAAACTACTATTATCTCTTCATGAATACAATTTCTAACAGTTCATATACCACGTAGATCATCTATGTATTTATTTTAAATTCAATTGTGGTTTAGTTTCTGCCAGTCTCTAATTCTTCCAATGAAATTCCAAATGCCTTAGGCCCTGAAAAACTAAATCCCAAATAAAAATAAACACTTCTTGACCACATATTTTTTTTGTACACGGGATAAGCGGTTAAGATTTCTAAAGCAATTGGCTTGCCATTTTTAGTAGGCAGGCATGTTTTCACTTTTTCTCCACCTTCTAAAAGTACACCTGTCATCATTCTGAGACGTTTCCTTATTTCATAAAGATTCCGTGTATGCTTATAATTAATGATTTCTATGTGATCTAGATGTATAATATCTTGCAGTGGTTGCCCGTTTCCTAGGAAAAAGAGAGTAGTAGCACTTTTTCTTAACATAGATAAGCCTATATCTAGATACGGATAATTATTTTTGAAAGTATTCCCCCATTCTACCATTGCATTTTTCAAAACTTCAACAGTGCAAAGATTAAATGTCACTCTCTCTTCTGTGGGAAAATTGTACATTACAAAGTACATCACTGGCTCCAAAAAGCGGCGGGTTGATTCTTTAGGTTGTTCATGGTAGTAGAATTTTTTACACCAGCCGAGCAAGTGTTCAAAAGTGAGACCTGGTGGTGTTTCAACACCCACAATTAATACCGTTAGAACATCCAACAAGGCTTTAAAATCGTAAAATGTTGCCGAAGGTGACTTTACGTTTATTACCAATAGACGAGCACAATCAATTAAGTCCTGTGATTTGCCATTTTTTCTTAGTTCTAAAGTTTGGCTCAGTGACGAAGCACCTTTACTTTGAGCAACACGAAGTCTATACGTACAAGCTTCTCGCACAAGTTTTGGTTCAGTAGTAATTTTAGTTATATCAAAATAGTAATCTAAGTCTGACTTTAATTTTATTAAATTATCTCTGCTTAAATCGACCTTTATTCTTTTTTCTTGGCTACTTTCACGTTTTAGTTGAAAATACTCTTCATCCAGTCTTCGGATTCCTTGCGTCGCTCTAAAAACCAAACTCTTCAAGAAAAATTTGTAATCTTGAAGAAAACAGAGATCATCTGGGCAGTAATTTAGATCAACCAAATACTTGTGTAGTTTTGAAAGCTCTCTGAAAGCTGAATGTAACTTAATGACATTGAGAACTTGCCTAATTGTCACTAATTCTCCAAAATAGCTTGCAGTATTAAATACTTCTATATTCGCCGTTTTGTATTCACTTGTTTCTTGTGCTTTCTTGAATTTCTCTAATGCTTCAAATGCGATCTTAACAGCTGCTATTACGTTTGAATCTACAGGGCCAAATTTAGTTTGAATTACTTTGGTATAATCTGTAAGTTGAGAACTAAAAACTCGGCCGTAAGTGTCCCAAAGACATGAATTTCCTGGATTCATTAAAGTTGCCCGGAATGCAAAATATTCAGCTTTTTCCCAGTTTCCCTTGTCCGTATATAATTTTGCTATAATTTGAGCAATAAATGGATCTTGACTTACTTCAAACAATTTAATTAAAACATCTGCAGAAACATCATAGTCTTCTTTTTTTATTACGTCAAGTACAAATGGTGAATATTTATTTTTTATTCCTGTTTCTCCCACTTCAATTTTCATAGCCACACATTGTATTAGATGTCTAAAGTTATTTGCTTGTTGGCCAGTTTGATGGTAGATTTGGTCACACAGTTCTATCATGATTTGACTTCTTTTAGTGCCAGTGCGCAATAACATGTACTTCAAAACTTCTTTTGCAACCCGTTTGTTTATAATTCTCAGTGATTTTCTTGAATAGTTTGATATATTCATCAATACTTTAATGCTGCTGCTTAGCATTGCTTCCCACTTAACTTCGCGCGTAAACACAGTAGTTTTCTCTACACGCGATACATTTCTGTTTTTAAACATAAAGTCCAGCCAAGAAACTTTGACGGGCCTAAAAGCCAAGTCATAAACATTTAAAAAAGAGACAATTAGAAGGAGTTTCCTTTCCCATTTGTCACATATATCATTACACATTTGTTCAATAACAGGAATGCAATCAAGGCTGAAATTATTTTGCATGATGTTAAAAGCAAAATAATCACATAAGTTAATTCTATAATTTGTTTGTTTATTCTTTTCATCAAACCATCTAAGCTCTCTATCTGATAGGGTATGTAGCAACTGTAGTTTGTTTGAGTCTTCTATTGGAAAAGTATTTCTATGACATTCGATTATAGTGCAAAAAACGTCAAAAGACTCTTCAAAATGTATACTGTTCATTTGTCCCAAAACCTCCAGCTTATTCTTGAATTGGATATATTGATCATCATCGACATAGTCGACTAAAACCAAAAGAGGTTTAGGAGACCTGCCAATAGAATCTTCACTGAAATGCCAAACTTCTTCTAAATGCACAGCTGTTTCTTCGGTGATATTTAGCACACGGCAGCACCTGTACTCTCTACGAAGCTCCCAAAGAACATTCATGGCTGCGGTTGTTCCTCCAGCCCCTGGTTGGTGCCATAAAGTAACATATTGTACACAGCATTTGTCGTGTGATTTGCCTTCAAGTGCATCTTCAACTCTTTTTTTAAGATTGGAATGTATATCTCTCTGAAGAACCTGATTTTGAAACCAGAAATTTAACCAACACACCTGTTTCCCTCGATAAAATTCAGCCTCAACCTTTTTTTCTAATTGGTTAACATTATTTCCTTCTAAAACAAAGTCCCCTGCAGTCAAAATATCAATATCATACCAGTCTTTTAACTGTTTTATTGGTACGGATGTTATGGGTTCACAAGAAGATGGTAAATATACATCAGTGTTTTTATTTGTTTCGTTTAACTGAGAAACAGCGATGCTAATCTGATCCCAGGACATGTCCAGAACACATTTGTTTTCCAGTTCCTGTTTTTTAAATTTATTTTCTGATATTTTGTCTAGCCATAGCTTGGCAATATCTTTATGTTCAGCAAGTAGTATCCATTGGTTTGGGAGTCTTGTAATTGCCTCTTCACAGGCAGAAATCATTATCTCATAGTTATTCGACAACAGACACATTACAAAAAGTATCCTTTCAGTTCCATAGATCTTTGTAAGTTGTAGCATGGCTTCTTGAAATTGCAACTTTCTAGTTTTGTTCGAAATTCTCTTGTCAAAAGACTCCATTTTGTCATGGCCGTTACAGAACACCCACTGCGTATAATTGTCCTTTTGCAACATGTCGGGCAAATACTTGAAATCTTCTTTGCTATCATCAAACATATCTAAAGTGTAAACGTTAAACATTTTTCCTCCACTTGTGTCTAAAGTATGATAAATACCTTGGGCAAAGCCATTTAAATCAAAATCGAACAGCACATTTGGCTCAAGATTCTTAATAAAAGACATAATATTATTTAGAAAAGCTGGATCCATAGGAGTCTCAACTGGACTAAGCATTACAAATATGCAAAGATCATCTAGGAGTATACCTTCACTTGTGCCTCCAGTAAGTAAACGATTAAGTTTGTTGAAAAACGTAGAAGTCTTGTTAATTTTAATTGGCATTTCTTCATCAACGTGTAGTCCTTTCGTGGTGATTTCTACGCCAGCGTCAAAACATCGTGGCTGCTCGTCTGGCGGTGGTTTGATGTCGTCAGATCTAGATTGATCACACCCTTTTACATCTTTAATTAAAAAGAAATTAACATGAGTATAAGAAATTGCAGAAAAGACTCATTTAAAATAAAAATAACCATTTAACAAAAAAAATCGTATTAAGAAAAATCATTATAGCTACCTATAATTGCAATGTCGGACATTTTTAACAAAATATCGACAAGTTCAAGCCCTCATTATATGTAACAAACTAGTATTAGTATAATCATTCATCAATATAAATATTATTGTAATTTTTTTGAAAACTTTAGCTTTACCGTCAGCAAAAAAACACCATTTAAATAGTGAAGGATTGAGAATGATACATTTGTGAATTAAAGTTACAACTATTCTGAACCTAGTCTTATTTTTTAAAAGTGAATATTGTAAGCATGCAGTACAAAAACGCAGCAACATTTCGTCACAAAATTACATTTAGAAAAAAATAGAGCTAATAAAAACGTTTTTATCACAAAAAAACTTTTATTTACCCCAAAACATAATAATGCACAACTATTTAAATTCCTGTTAAATACTACTACGAGCAAATTAAGCTATAGGCCCATGTATATGTGTATATATATATATGTGTATATATATATATATATATATATATATATATATATATATATATATATATATATATATATATATATATATATATAAATAGCCTATCCGATGTTCATAAATGTGGTTAAGAATAGACCTACTAGGCCTCTAAACCTAAATATTTTTTTTTCAAAGGTGATTCAAAGCAACACATAAAACAAAAATAAAAGCTGCTTTGCTAAAATGTGTCTTCATCAGTTAAATACATCTTGGTTTGAAATGATTTATTCCCAGGATTTTGTCGAAGTTTTAAGATGCAAAGGTTTTGATAATTTATGTGATAACCAATACAACATATATGGCTGGGGAACAACACTTAACATAACATAGATTATGCTCGAGCTATGTAAGAACCAGTTTTAATAGTTTGTTGAAATACTAGGCTACATTAGACAAGAGTTTAAGTATTTTTCACAATTTATTTAGATTTGGTGTTTGATATCAATGTCTTTAGTGTTTTCGATGTTTATCAAAAGAGTTACGTTAACTCTAAACGAACCCTTACCATTATTCTAGACTTTAATCGTAACACATACTGTATGTAGTTTAGATTTAAACCGAACAGTGAAAACACCTTAGACTACACTATATTTATTTTAGTGATTTCACTGTCGCAAACTGGTCAATTACGCAATCAAAATCTGTTTTTTCTAATGTCTCTCTTCAACGCTAGGAAGAGCAAGATCACTGAGACGATCTTGACTCATTGACGCACGTAAATGTGACAAAATAAGTTTCAATTGGCTGAACGTCCGCTCGCAGCTTGCAATTGAAACTGCTATTGTTAATAAACATGCAGTGAAATTCGGAAAACATTATTATTTTTTATCTCACGGGGTAATAAAAATTGTATTTTTTTTTCTCATTAAATTTATCATTTTCTTAATACAAAAATGAACAAAAAATCCAAAGGGAAAGGAAACCCATCATGGCGAAATGACACACATACGGTATTTTCGTGACCTACTTTTCCTTACTTTTTGCTGTTTGTATAAGTTCGCAGGTTTTTTTATAATTAAAAAGTACATTTCATTTTTTTAAATTAAACAATGTCCACCATAGTTTTAGTAATTGTTCTTCATGCAAAAATAGTTCTTATGTCACGATGGAATTGTGATGACTTTTATAAAAAAAATGTATTGTAAATAATAAGCAAAGTTTAAAATTTGTGCATACTAAAAAGGGCACGATTTCTCAGAAATTGTAGAATTCTGGCAAGTAGTTCAATCAAAAAGTGACAACATTTTAATATATTATAATGAAATATAAGCCGTTTAAATAAGATAGCTATTAGGGAATAAATAAAAAAGCTTTAGCGTTTTTAAAAGTACCAAAACATTCCGAATGGCGGTGGCTTTTTCGGGATTCCATGACAACCGAAATTGTTTTCATCCCTTTTTTTCTGTTTAGTTTTTACTTTGTTGTGCGAAACACGGTAAAAGTATTCCAAAGGCTTTAGATCTTAAATTGTAATATATATATATATATATATATATATATATATATACATATATATATATATATATATATATATACTACTAAAAGTCAAGTCGCTTGATGTGTTTACTTTTTGGTAAAATAAAAATGGCGGACTCCATCATAGACTTTGTGGCCCATTCAAAAGTTTAACGCGTTACAAAGCTAATTTTCTGCCGGCTATAACTTTAACAATACGTCCGTTTGCTGTATTTATTACGTTCCAACACTTATATCAATTTTCAGCTGTCTTTTTCATTTAGTTTTACAATAAATTTCTCTAGATCTAAAGATCAGCTGTCGAAGGAAAGTTATTTATAGATCTAGATCTAGAATCTAGGTCAAATCAAAGATTTATTAGTTATAGATCTAAATACAATCCAAAAAAACGAGACTTAAGCAAACCAGTCGTAGATCTAGAATATAGATAATTATATCTAGATTTAGATAAATAATTTTTTTCTATATGCTAAACTATTTTAGACCTTTATTATTTTATATAAATCTTTGTTTGTTTAGCTATGAAATATGCTAATTAGGAAATGCTTGCTTCAGGGCCTATTTGCATAACTTAAGATTCATACGCGGCTTCTACACCGCTAAGTGTGCAAAATTATAGACGTAAACTCTAGATATAGCTCAGTCGTAGATCTAGAATATAGATAATTCTATCTAGATTTAGATAATAATGAGTTTCTATTTTCAACTGTCTTTTTCATTTAGTTTTACAATAAAATTCTCTAGATCTAAAGATCAGCTGTCGAAGGAAAGTTATGAATCCAGCCTAGATCTAGATCTAGCCTTGATGTAGGTCACTAGACTCAATGTAAATTCTAGATCTAGACTTAATGTAAATTCTACATCTAGAATCTATTTCAGGCCTTAATTATTTTATATAAATCTTTGTTTGGCTAATTTAAGATAAAATTTAATTTGAAAGTTAGTACTACTAGGCTTAGATCTAGATCTAGAATCTATGCGCGTAAATCAAGTTGCATAAGGAGACTCAAAGTATAGTATAAAAATTCACTTGCGACGTCACGAGTAAATAGCTAAGTTGGTAGTGTAGTCGGCTCTCATTCGGGTGGCACGGGTTCTAGACCAATATGTCAATGATATTTTTTTTTCAATTTTTTTTAGATGTGAATGATAAAGCTGCCTATCTGAACTTGGCAAGATACAGGGCAGGTGAAGTAGAGTTCATCTGTTTCTTTGTATTAAGCATATGAAAGGATAGTGTGGTCAGATACATGCTCGGCTGGAATTGTTTTTTAAACGATAAAAACATGTTGTCTGAGACTTGGCAGGACACTGGGCAGGTGAAGTAGAGTTGAGTAGGTCACCTGTGACGTCAGTATATGAAGGGATAGTCCGAAATCGGTGTTTTCGGTGTTTTTAAAAGATAAAAAACATATTTTTGAATGTGACGATAAGTGACACTGCAGTAGCGTAGCAGGGAGGGGGGGGGGGTTGAGGGGGGGACATATGTCCCCGGGCGCCGACCTTAGGGGGCGCCAAAATAGGTTGGAAAAATAAATCGAAATCTTGAGGGGTGGGGATGCACATCAAAAGTTTGAGGGGGGGGGGTGTTCAAATCGGAAAGTTTGTCCCAGGGCGCCGGGAAGGGTCGCTACGCCTCTGAGTCACAGACGTGATGCTTTTTGATGGATGACCCCCGAAACCCAGTTATCCAACGGATGACGGGTAGTCTAGTATATATATCTATATATATATATATATATATATATATATATATATATATATATATATATATATATATATATATATATATATATATATATATATATAATAAACAGAGTATATCCTCCTTAAAAAAAGAAACAAAGAAAGGGCGATTTGGAAAAAAAGCTAAAAAGGAAGTTATCTTATCAAATAAGATCTCAAAAAACTAAAAAAAAAAAGAGAAGTTTCAAGCAGTCCAGACTCTTCTGGATCGATGTATGATGCCACTGTAGGAAATGTATCCAATGTGAAGAGTGACTATATTTCGACCAAAATGCTTCCGGCAAATAGAAAATTCTTCTTCTCTAAATCTGTGTCTATTCTGACTCCTCTTTCATCCAAATAAGTGCCGTATAAATAGGTTTCAAAATTAAATCAAGTTAAATAGGTAATGTTTGGTTCAAGTTCATTAGTACGTTTGGTGCGCATTTTTTAGGCACATTGGAATTTATCTTTAAATAGGAAATTGCAAAGTTATTTTCGACTCTGCTACTCAGTAGTTAATGGGTTA
Organism: Physella acuta; assembly: GCF_028476545.2. Classification (NCBI taxonomy): domain Eukaryota; kingdom Metazoa; phylum Mollusca; class Gastropoda; family Physidae; genus Physella; species Physella acuta. Next base: position 1,055,309 of record NW_026731705.1, on the reverse strand, counting down.
TTTAGTACGGAGTATCTATATATATAAAGCAAAGTGGTCAGGTGCCCGATAGGGCACTTCCCAGCGCCGAAGGCGCGTCAAATTTGGCACGATGGTGCCTTGGGGCGATAGAACACGAGGGCCGGTGACGGTTGGCCGAAAAGTCTACGGGGAAGGGGTCAAAACTGACCTCGACTGACCGGCGCCTTATATGGGCTATATTACAAAAAAAATTTCCTCCGACGACCCCCCTTGAAATTTTGTGAGGTGGTAGGAGAACGCCTCGGGGTGTCACAAAAAACGTGCCATGTCCGGGAAAATTCGTTTAATGGGTCAAAACTGACCAATCGTATTTCCCAATATAATCTTTGTATTTTATGGGAAAAACAGAGGGTGATTTCAAAACGGATTTTAGGGCACTTACCGTCTTAACATCTGGCTAATTTTTTGTATTCATCTCTATAGATGACTACGCCGTATGGAAAAACTGTTGGTCAGACATAAAGCCCTCTAAGAGGGCTAAAAATAACTGCGAATGAAATTCTCACTATACGAGATTTGGTAATTTGGTCTATGAACAGGGGAGGTAACTTTTTAATGTAATAACTTAAATATTTTGTATATTTTTTCAAAAAAAGAAACAAAAATCATAGTATAGCATTGTTTTAAATAAATATTTTGTTATAAATTAAGTTTTGCATTGTACTGAAATTGTAAAAATTAATTGCGAAAGTAATTTATTATAATATTTGATTGATACTATTAAGAAACCCTTTGCAGTTCTAATTACCGTGCGAGCAATAAGTTTGCGAATATTCCATCAATATTTGTGTAACGTGTATTTACTCAACTGTATAAATTTAGGCCCTAAGGATTTAACATAACAGCCAATCACCTATTAATTAATCATTCAATTCCTCCATTTTTTTGAAAACCTAAGCGAAGCTAGGCAGTATGCCTAGTTAAATATAAACTAAGTTGCCCAAAGGTATTCGACGTTTAAATATATTGATATAATTATTTACCTAAACTCCTTCTGTCTAGAGTATTAACAAAAACTCTGCTATAATTTACTTTTATTGCAAAATATATAAAGTATAAGTATTGTAAAATCAATCTTTAAAATATTAAAGGTAATATAAGGGTAATGATATAATATAATAATCTAATATATGTTGCGGGCCGATGATGAAAAAGGAATATAAGAATTTAACAGACCCCACCCTGTCAGTGTTAAACGTCTAAAGTGCTCATCGTCTAAGTTCATTAGTTAACTTTTTTTTTCAAACTTATAATAATAATTGTCGGCATGTCCATCAACAAAAGTATTTTTAAAATGTATAAACTTTCACAAAAATTCTAATTGTGTTCGAAAAGTATTTACATTAAAATTTAATCCTGTAGCACTCATTTTGTCCTTTGATAAATTTGGAAAGCACAATTACTTCCCTTTAAAAAAACCATTACATTGGAGGGGACAAATTTAATTTTTAATACTTTATTTCGGTGTTTGGTAAAAAAATAATTACATAATTAGCGGGGATTGATCAAGGGCAATGTTGCAGGTATTTTAAATACTGCCTTTTATTTATTTTACACACTAAACGTACTGTTTACTAATTATTATTTTTAATCAGTAACAGTTAAGAAGCCAGCACCCACATGTCCTCTATGTTTACTACTTTTCTTTGCGGTTAAACTTGAGGTATTATAATTGCTCACTAAATTTTTAAAAATCATAAGAACGTCTTAAACGTCCCTAGATAAATTAGTAAAACAAAGTTTTCTTGCCTTTAATTTAAAAAACACAACATTACAATGGGGGGGGGGGAGGGGAATTACTTTATATTACTTTGTTTTGGTGTTAGGAAAAAAGTAATTACATAATTAGCGTGGATCGATCAAGAGCAATGTGGTAAGAAAAACATAAATATTTAAAATACTGCCTTTTATTTATTTTACACACTGAACGTACTGGTTACTAAATATTATTGGTAATCAATTACAGTTTACAAGCCGCACCAAATTGTTCCCTATTTTTACTTCTATCTTTCTGTTTATGGATAAGCTAGGGGTGTTATAGTCGTTAACTAAATTAAATCAGGTGCGTCCGCCGGCGCCACGACTGGGTTCGATTTGGCGCCCCGAGCTATCCCGTGTGTGCTGTGTTGCATAATTTCGTTTTAAACAGTGCGATAGACTATGGATAAGAAAGGTTACTATAGTCTTTAGCTGAATTGAATCCGGGCGTCCTCCGGTGCACTAACATGGTGCTATTTGGCGCCCCGAGGCGTCCAGTGTTAGCTATGGTGCCTATATTCGTTTAAGTAAGTGAGAAAGACGATGAATAAGTTGGGGTACTATAGTTGCTTACTAATTTAAAATCAGGCGATTTCGCCGGAGCCCCACCATCTCTGTCTAATAATACTATTCAACAGCATATAGCAGACATGTAAATTCAAAAGAACACATTTTGAATTAAATCAAGCCTACAACTTTGTTTGCTTTTCAAGTTGATGAATCAACAGACGAGAGTTCGTGTTCGCAGTTCATTGTCTGTGAAATATATTCAGTCATATGATAACAAAGAAGAGTGGCTATTTTGAGAAGATATAATAGAGAAAATAAATACGTTTTTGAAACTGGTGGATTACAATGGGTAAACTACTGTGGGGTTTGTACGGATGGTGCATCATCTATGCATGGGTTAAAATCGGGCTTTGAGATAAAAGTAAAAAGATATAACCCTATATTGCATACTGTAGCCATATGGCAACGTACCGTTTTGAACATACAAATGTTTAGTTTTACAGATACACATTAACTATAGTGTTTCATCCCTTTATTATAATCTCCCTTACACGATAAATGCGAACCCTTTTTAGTAGAAATTATTTTGTTCCATTTCCGATTTAATTTTCTTGAGAATGTAGGCCAGCTGATCACCATGAAGGTTAATATCTTTAAATAATTTTTTTTTCATAAAATACTTCTTACTTCACTATAAAAAAAATTATAATGATGTTTCAAAACTATTCTAAATTGTGTATGTTCTATCATATGTATCATGTAATATGATTTACATGCTTATTTAGATTTGAAATTGTTTGTTGCCGAATGTCATCATATTGCAACAGAGGTCACGGAATCAGGCTCTGTAGCCAAATGGCAACAATAAATCTATTTTGTTTTTCATAGATTTTTCAATGTATTTAGTTATATTCAAAGAAGATAATGATGCTCCTATTACCAATTACTTCCTAAGTTCTTTTGTTGAAAGGATGTCACAGAAAGAAACTTTATTTACTAAATTTATCCGCCAACTAATAATAGGCCTATTTACTAGTATTAGTATATCTACTAAATAGATCTAACTATTTTAGCACATATATCAATATAAAATATAAATATATATATAAACTGTTATTGGCAAATGCAATATATTATTTAGTCAAGAACATTACTGATTTAGAATAGTTGTAGTATTACGTATATAAACTTTACAATATATTTGACTATCGGCTAATAAAACTTATAATATAATCCTAGCCTATATGATTTAGTTTTTAATTTTTTAATTGTTTTTTTTCAGAAGCTGCTAGTTACTGATACCAATGGATTTTAGAGAATTTTATTAGAGTAACACGAAAAGAAAAGTTAGAAGCTTCACCAAACAGATAACCAGGAAACACTTTAGATGCATTTCAAAATCATGACGGTTAGTTACAAATAGATTTAGGAGCTTTGTAATTATAAAAAAATATTTACAAGATAGTAATCAATGACACTATTTATTGATAATGTATCTATATTGATTGGGCACACTGCATGTCAGAATATCTAGCCTGAATTACCAATATAATTAATTATACCTTAGGGTTTATTTAGCGCAGAAATATTATTGACGACACGAGCATATTTGTATGACTAATTATTGTTAGAAATGTTAACCTGTTCTTATAGGGAAACAAATGTGTGTGTACTATTGACACAGTAAGTCTTATTCCAGTAGCCTACAGTTAAATGGTGGGTAACTTGATATTTTTATTTGTGTTATTCAGGTGAAGAAATATAAAACACGGCACAAGTTCTCTCAGAAGAAACAGATTATGCCACACCAGAAATAAAGTGTCTGACACCACACCATTGTAGGACCAACAAATAAAATCTACAAGTTGTGGACAATTATGAGGATATAAAAGATACTAATATAATAATATAATTGGCTCTCTTGTTGTAAAGTGATAATTGTATGGGAATTGCGTAAATAATTAAGTTTTGTAAAAAAAAATTAAAAAGTGCTAGGAAAATATTTGTTAGCCATCATAATATATGTTAGTGTTGTAAATATTTGTAAATATTCCAGCAGCTAGAATATATGGTTATTATCTGGTAGATAGTTTAGTAATCACAATAATGTAAGGGGGTAAAAAGTGTAATGTACCACAGTGCGGCTAAAAGAACAGCTATCACTGGACAATTTATGTGCTCGTAAAAGTTTTTTTTTTTATAAATCTCTTAGCTATCAGAAACTTACTACAACAAGCAAGTTCAAGAAATACACACGTGTGTCAATCCCATTAGGAAAACTGCTATAGCAACTTATTTTAGCTACAATATTCTCATGTGATAAAAAATAAAGATATGTTTTACTAAGTTATTCATAATACTTTCCAAATTTACCTAAACAGATAAATAATAGTACTTATTGTGTTTGGTCCAAACTAAGGGTTAGGATTATAATGCAATTAAATAATGTGATCATTGATTTCAATACTAAGCATCCAACAGAAGTTTTGGAAGTTTATCTCTTTCTTATCAGTTTCGTATATAAATAAATACATTTTATGTGTTTTAGTAGTATGTGATAATTACCAATATGTGTTGAAATACATATATTATTGATATGTCTAATAAATCTTTAGTTAGTGCTGCCCTAGAGCGTGTTTATCTTTGTTTATACTAAAACTTTTTAGCTTGTTGCCATTTAGCAACTACTGAAATTTTTACCCTTATACGCAACATGTTGCCGCATGGCAACATACCTACAAAAGCAATATCCCATAATTATTTTTACAAATTATCCATATAGAAGTGATCATCTATGATCTACCCATAACATAAACACAGCATAGAAAAAAGAATTGCATGTTCAAATAAAAAAGCGCTCAATATATTAACTCTGCAATCATGAGGAATTCAATGCATAGTTAACCAGTATGCCCTCGCCAGCAAGACTCGTCTGACTCCATTGCTAGAGGCACTTAATTCGATAATAATAGTCATAAATAATATTAAATACAGATCCCTAAACACTCGCCTGTTTAAAAAACTGTGCAAAGAAATAAATTCTGATCACGAGGTTCTGCTTTTCTACACAACAGTACGCTGGCTGTCAAAAGGAAATATTGTGAATCGTATTTTTTAATTGACAGACGAAATCAAGTTGTTCTTGGAAGTGCAAGACCTTTTGATATTCTTTAACGATAATGTGTGTTTGGAGAGAGTATAATACCTAGCAGATATGTTCGATCTGCAAAATAAAACTGGATTTTGAAGAGGTCAACAGAGAAAAAGTTGAACCAGCTGGATGACCTGGACTTTGTTGATTACCTGGCTCTTCTTTCTCACACGCAACGGAAGACGCTAGATAAAACCCACAGCTGCTAATTTTTCTACATGCCTGGGTCTGAACATCCACAGAAGGAAAAGTAAATTTCTCAAAGTCAATGCATCAAACAGCAACCCTATAAGATTGGCAGAAGAAGCGCTAGAAGAAGTGGATAGATTCACCTACCTTCAAATTATTGTTGATAAGCAGGGTGGGACAGAAGCATGGGTTCTGACGATTTAAAACTTAGAATAAAAATCCGGTTTTTCAACTCATTAGTAAAACCTGTTTTACTCTATGGGGCTGACACATGGATAATAACTGCCACAAATAAGATGAAAATACAATCATTTATAAACTCATGTCTCAGAAAGATCCTGCGAATTCGCTGGCATAAAACTATTAGAAACTATGTTCTATGGCAACGGACAAATCAACTGCCAGAGAAAATGGAAATGGATTGGCCACACACTCATGAAGCCTGTACCCAGCATAACAAGATAGGCCCTCACCTGGAATCCACAAGGCAGAAGGATGCGAGGCAGACCAAGAAAGACCTGGAGACGTGACCTGTAAGAAGACACCAAGAAGATTGGATACACCTGGGTACAGTTGGAGAGACTAGCCCAGACACGAAAAGAGAGCTCTTGTCTATGTCCGCGGCGGGGCGACAGGCTAACCTAACAGGACCCCTTAGAAAGTAAAGATTGTTATTTTAAAACAGTAAAAATAAAATTAGAAGCTAATAAATGAAGACTATAATCATTGGATTGAGCATAATTACACTTTCACTATTTATCATACACGTCAAAATGAAAATGCTCTAACAAAGGAAGTGATCAGAAATAAAATACTAAAAGGGTTAAAATCGGATTGTAGAAAAACAAATGTCACACAAAAAAACAGAAAAAGAATTTTTAAGAAAAGATGTAAGTATTTAACAGAATAAAAAATATTGAAAACAATTTTGGTTGTCTTGGAATTTGTTGGTACTTTTAAAAACAATAAGCCTTTTTTATTTATGCACTCGTGGCAGTTAATTTTAAGTGTCTTGTTTTTCAGTATACATTAAAACTTTTCTCACGACAACTTTTTGAAAGAGTTACAGGTCGGAATTATACAAGATCTGAAAAATCGGACCATTTTTATTATGCAAAAGTTTCAAAATCTGCAAAGTATAAACTATAAACTTGTTTTGATGAAAGCCATCACAATTCCTTCGTGACAATTGTTTTGTATTTTGCATGAAGAACAATTATTGAAAATATCGTGGTCATTGTTTAATAAATAAAAAATTATTTGGCTTTTTTGTTGTTAAAAAATTGTGAACTGAGAAAAAACAACAAATAGTAACGAAAGGAAGGTCACGAAAATACCATACGTGTGTAATTTGTAAAGCCGATTGTAAGCTTTGAACGTTTCCTAGATGATTGAAAATACGCTTATCATTTATATGATAAATCTAGCTTTCCAATAATTCCAAATACAATATGATGGCGGAAATAAAACGTTTCGTAGAGAGCTTGTGAGTTTGGGCAACATACATTTTTAATTAATATTGTCATAAAAATGATATTTTAAACACACAGAAATATTTTCTCATTAAAGTTATTATTTTCTGAATACACATGTACAAAGTATCCAAAAGTGCAAAAAACCCATCATGACGAAAAACATGATTTTGTTGATATTTAAATTAGCATACCCCTTAATGTTTAATAGTTAATTTTTACAAAACATGTTTGTTTGTTTTTTTAAGATTTTTGTTTATTGTAACTACAATATTTTTTTACACAGATAATTTCTTGAAACTTAGTGTGCATTTCATTATTCATTTTCTGTTTTGCCTATCTGCTTAATTAATTATGATGTGCATTGTATATCTTGTTTTTATTTTTTAAGAAATTTCATAACTAGTATGCATTGCTTTGTATGAAATCGAAACAAATAGCAATAACATATTGAATACTTTTAGAAAATAACTACACTACCCGTTATCCTTGGTTAAATGTTAGTTTCGCGGGGGGGGGGGGGGGGAATCCAATTGTGACGTCACGTTTATTTGACGATTTTTTTCATTCCCCTCCCTCTCCCCACTGAATAAATGACTTGACGTTTTTTATCTGTTCCCCTCCCCCCTCCCTACTGCAACACATCGTCAAAAAAAGCCAGACCCACATTTGAAAACACACTGCACCGTAGAAAACATGTTTATTAAAACACCGAATTCGGCTGAGCATGGGTCTGACCAAACTATCCCTTCGTACGTGAAAGTTTTTAATTTTTTTGAAAACAAAATATTTGTTCTAAACCTTTATACTTAAAGGGGTGTTTCTACAAATGAATATATCAATAAATTAAGCATCGTCTTTAAAGAAATTAGGGAATAACACTTTGGGGGAAAAAGAACATTATTCTCTGGATAAATACGTTGATCGCAGTTCTACACATAATGCAGATGCTGTCCTATAATGGAAGAGACATGCAAAAAAAAAACGTAAATATTTAAACTTTTGACTTTTAGTTTAATATAAATAATATAATTAAATTTTCCTTTCAAACCTGACGGTCTATAGGGCAAGTGAAGTAGAGTTCACTTGTTTCTGTGACATCGGCATATAAAAAGATAGTGTGTTCAGCACTATGTCCAGCCGACTTTGTTTCCCTAACGTGAGTTAGGTACCCATCAGAGTTGGGTGGACAGAAGCAAGGGTTCTGGCGGTTTCAAACTTGGAATAAAAATCCGGCTCTTCAACTAACTTACGGGTTAGCAGTACAGCTCTCTACCGCTAGAGAACTCCGCCCTCTTTGTCAATAATATACATAACGTAATACTAAATACAATAATTTGAAACTTAGTTTTTCCCTAAACGAAAAAAGATATGTGGTTAAACATTAAATATTCATGTAATTTAAGTTAACTGACGGTGAAACTATATGTCACGGCCCTTTACAGTTTCTTTTCAAAGCGCTGTTTTTCAGGGATAGCTAGTTTCCTTGAAATGTTTGTGTCATCATATTAATTGATCTTTAATACAAAACTAATTCTTGTTTTTCACATCAAAATATAAACATTCAAACTGATAGGGATAAAATCAATTTTAATTAGAGATTTTAAAATTTATTTTTATTTTTAGGAACTAAGAAATAGATATGTGATAATCATAGATCAAATGTAAATAGAGTTTATTTAAAAAAAAACTATATTAACATTCTCTATTATATTATACTCTATTATAAGAATACCTGCACACAAAACATATTGCCTGTGGCCATTCAACATGTTCACTTGCTCATGTTAGTAAAACTTTACTTACCCGTGATAAATGTGTGGTTCATTAACTCGGATGCATTCGGTCTTTCTGTTGGATTTTTCATGCACATCAGACGTAGAATGTCTTTGAGTTTAAGGGATATTTGTTCAGGAGAAGACAACTGAAGCTCATTTTTAAGTGCTCTTACAATCATCTGCTGCTCAGTTAGCTCACTAAAAGGTTGCTTCCCTGTAATCATCTGATACACCGTACAACCCAGACTCCTGTAAAATGCAAATTTAAAAATAAATTTTTAAAATGAACTATTTCAGTTATGTAATTAATATTTTTTAACTTTGTAAACTTTTTGCTGTGTGTGAAAAAATGACATACCATATATCTACTTTACTGTCATATGGAACTTCTTGAAGTATTTCTGGTGCCATCCAATGACATGTTCCAGTTCCTTTTGTATGTGATTTGGAAAATGTGTTTAAAATCTTCGCCACTCCAAAATCTGATATTTGTACTTCAAAATCTGTTTTCATCAATATGTTTGAAGCTGTGAATTTAAACAATAAAAACAGTTATATTACATACATCTGATTAAAGAAAATCGCACATTTGCTTTTATAAAAGTAACCTTCGTACATGTATGGATTTTAATTTAAAAATAAATCATGTATTTACTTGAATTATAAAAATTATTATTTCGTTATATCAATTTTTTAGTAAGCAGTTTTGTCTTTTAAAAACAACATCCACCTTTGATATCTCTGTGTATAATTTTGTGCCTGTGAAGATAGTCTAAACCTTCAAGTATTTGTGAAGTGAACAAAGCTGTCTGTTTTTCTGTCAGGTGTTTAAGTTCTTGAGATTGTATGTAACGTGCCAGCGATCCCTGCAATATTTATAATTCTGTTACATATACATTATTTTAAAAATATAGTTAAATAAGCTTAAGTGTACGAAACATTTCTTAGTCAATATAATCCGCATATTTACTACATTAAATTAATATGTCATAAATGCGGTGTACAATGTGAAGGGCTGTTATAATTATTGTATTTAAAGATACATTTTAAACCGCATTACTTTTTCCATATAAGGTAGAAACAAAGAAAACACTCTGTCACTCTTGCAATAATCAATATATTCAAGAATTCTGCAATGTTTGACTTTCTGTCGAGCTTTTAGTTCCGAATCGATCACCTTCTGTAAATATTTTAATCATGGTATATTTGATTTCCCTTTCCACCAAATCTTTTAATCACACATTTTACATACACGTGTTTTCTATGTGAATATATATAAAATAAGTATCTATAAAATTCTTGTACATTTTTTGTGGCAAATCTCTTACCAAACATGTGACGTCAACGTCATCTGATATAAATGCCTGTTTTACAGCTAATTTTTCTTTGTGAAGGTTGTTGACATCTATCACGAGTGAAATTATTGTGCTTGTAGTTTTGGTTATTGTTGGACCAAGTTTCCAATTTGTTGGCTCCGATTGTCCATCTGAAAATTAAGTACTTAGATAAGAGGAATAAACAAACCTTTAATGGCAAACTGAAGCACAGACATGATATTTAATCCATTTTTAAATACTTAAACTTTTTAAAGTATAATAGAATCTCGTAGAAAAAAGAATTGCGCATCAGGTTAACGGCAAACAATGTGTGTAAAATAGTGCGGAATATTAATACTTTATTAATTCATATGCATTTATTGAGAAATAGGATATAGCGTAAAATACTACTTCCGATGCACGAAAATTACTCAAACTTTGACAGAAGACAGATAATTGTATGAAGTTATCGTGTTCAAAGACATACACACACACACAAACAGAATTGCAACTCCTATTCTTTTCAACTCAATTACGCATAAAACGTCGAAATTTTGATAACTATGGATTTATAATTTTTGCCTGATTAAAATAAGTATTCTATACTCCATATATTGTGAAGTAATGAGAAGTAAATCGTTAAAAACCGTCAAACTTTCATATGATTTGTGTGCACGATTACAATACTGGACATATTTCTTTCAAACTTTTCACGTTGACAGTTTATTGTGACATTTGGCTGGATTAACTTTTCAGAAAATAACCGTTTTCCTTTATAAAGCACTTATTGTTAGCTCTATAAAATATATATTTTTATGTTTATTTGTTGATTCACGTGATTCATTTATATTTTTAAGAAAGGAATAAGCAAGAAAGTTTACCGTAGATTACTCCCGTTTTATTTGTAATCAAAACGGAATAGCGATTAAATATCAATAATATATGTAAGTAATTCGAGAATATGAATTGTTCAAATGTATGATGCGCGTGAATGAAGAGAGTGTGACGTCTTATGTGCGTGTAATAAGAGCACTATTGGTTTGAACTTTTTAGCGACAGTCGGCTTAAACTTTTAGGGCAATTTCAGCCGATTATTAAACTTGAATGACCTACCTCCTATGAAACATCCGTAGTTAAACGGATAACTATCCATTTCATGAGTTCATATAAACAGGTTAGATGTGTCCATATGGCAAATTTTAAGAGGGCATCGCCTTTTAAAAATTTGAACCTACAGAACTGCAAATAATAAAAAACGGGTATCTTATAATTAACTATTGTAAGATATACATTTTGAACAATAATAGTTATAACACTTCAGAATTAAGGGGATATGCTTAGTTTATTTATGTTTTTTTGCAAATTAAGACCTACAGCCTTTTGAATACTTTTACAATGGTTGGCACATGAAAGTAATTATTAAACAGCGAAGAATTGGTTGAAAATAATTTTAGTTGTCATTTGAAGCCTGAAAACGCCATCGACTTTTTAAACATTTTGGTACTTTTAAAAACGCTGTTTTTATTTATGCATTTACAACAATGAAACTTAAACAGCTTATTTAAAACTTTTGTAACTACACCTTTTTAAAAGAGATATTGGTCAGAACTCTACAAGGTCTGAAAAATCGTACCCTTTTTAGTATGCATTTCCATTGTAACAAAAGTTTTATTTGTGCATGAAGAACTATTACTGAAAATTTGGTGGGCAATGTTTAATAAATAAATAAAAAGTAGGTATTATAGTGTTAAAAACTGAGAACTGAGAAAAACAGCAAAAAGTAACGAAAAATAGGTCAAGGAATTAGCATATCTGTGTAATTTGTAAAGCAGATTGTAGACGTTGGCTGTTACCCGGATTATTTAAAATACAATTTTCAAATACACGAGAAATCCAGCTTTCCGGTAATGCCACATGCAATCTGAAGGCGGATATCAATGCTAAAGCTAATGTATATTCTAGAAATTAATGAATATATGATGATTAGTTGCATGTTTTTACACTCTTTCTTAATGACAATAAATATTCACATTAATCCACCTGTAGAAATGTATTATTTATATTATTTTGCAAATTAATGTGTCTAAAAAATAAAAATACTTTTTAAAGTGGTTACAATAATAAAACGTACTGTCGTCAGGGGAAGTTACCAATAGTTCTATAGTTATTCCATTATTTTCATTGTTGTTTCACATAGACGTCGTATAGATTTAAAATACCAAATCATCAATGTTATGACTAGTTATTATTGTTATTGAAGAACTTCATCAAGGTAGAGTCCCTTGTCCAAAAACGTTATAATACATTAAAATAGATTTCATTCATGATTTTGTACAAATTTTATTTTTAGGTTTGTTTTAGATCCAAATATTGCTGTCGCCTTCAATTGATCACACGTTTCTGTTAAGTCTTGTTTATTACGTTTGAATTATAGCACTAAACTTCTACCAGAATTTTCATTTTTTTAGTGTTGTAAGGCATTAATATTGTTTGTAGTAATTGTGTTGCTAATGAGATTGAATTTCTGATTAATTATGTGTTTCCATTTATCGCAAGTTAAGTTAACGTTTACGTTTATGTGTTATTTTGTATTTTTGTGGTTTTTGTTTTTGGGTTTTTGTGTTTTCGTGATGTTTTTATTTTGTGTTTTTGTTTTCTTGTGTTGTTTTTCGTATTTTTGTGTTTTTGTGTTTTTGTGATTAAACATTTTACGGCCAGGATTTTTCTCACAGTTTTCCAGGTGTGTGTAGATCTATATCAGCTTGACCTTCAAGACATTCTTGTACTTCATGTGTACCTGTACAGGTAAATAAAACAATTTTATTACTGTAAACATTTCATTAGCTGTTAAACTTTGACAAACATAAAACATGACAAACTATCTACAACCTCCAACTGTCACAATCATCTCAACCATCACCATCTTAAGATACTCATCTAGTAAACATTTCAAACTACAGAATGTTCAAACATAAGGACTTCATGAGCCCATAGCATTTATGCATACAAGTAGAGATTTTTTAGGACCAATTTTCCCCCAAAAAATGGACATTACCTGTAAAATATGTTGAGAGGTCCTCTCAACTGGCCATACTGTTGTGGTCATATAGACTATCCAAGTTAATTCCTGTTAAATAAACCACAACACAAAGATTTGACACATTGTCTACATCAGAATTTAACCATGGCTGTACACTTGATTAAGTTAAAAGGTAATTAATGTAGCATCATTAAGGTCTGATGACAAAGTGGCAATTCAAAGAGTATATTTAGATGTAGCATCATTAAGGTCTGATGACTAAGTGGCAATTCACAGCACAGAGTTTACAGCCTTATAAGATTGATAATGTTTTTTTACCAGGTCCGATGACCACTTGACACTGGCAAGGGTTTACGGCCTGTAGTCAAATAAAATGATGCAGTATATTATAATATAGTATCTCCGTGGCTGATACACGTGCAGAATGAAAGTATTGTAGTAGGTAACTCAAATGTACAGTCAAATATGCCACAGACACAGTAGCGTAGCGAGGGGGGGCGGGGGGTGGACCGACCCCAGGGGGCGCCAACATGGGTTGGAAAAATAAATTGAAAGGTTGAGGGGGGTGCAAATCGAAAGTTTGAGGGAGGGGGGGGGGGTGCAAATGGAAATCTCAAGGGGGGGTCTTTTTCTTCTTCTTCGTTCTTAATTATTAGTGTTGAAGGGGATCGAGATTTATCTGCCAGTTGGTTTGAACACGAGACTTTGTTCGAATTTATCAACCATGAGCTTTTTGCCGACTCGACCACGCCTCCAACACAATTAAGCGTTACGTGTCAACTGGTTATGCGCCATTGAGGCCATTGACTCCGATTTCAGCCTGCTTTTCTTTTTGGATTTGCTTCCATAGCCTTTGTCCAACCAAGAACAAACTACAAGGCAGCAGTTGTTTGATTTTGGAGTTGTCTCTCCTAGAAGAGTGGCTGTCCCCAGCTAACGAGCCTCATCTGCCCGAGGGTTCGAACTCGAGACTTTTCGGTTTAGCAACCATGAGCTTTACCGACTCGACCACGCCGACCCCCAAGGGGGAGGGGGTGCACATCGAAAGTTTGAGGGGGGGGGGGTGCAAATCAAAATCTTGACGGGGCGGTGCAAATCGAAAAGTTTGTCCCCGGGCGCCGGGAAGGGTCGCTACGCCCCTGCACAGACATCAACAGTGTTAAGACAATGACACCCGTTCAAAATCTTCATTGTTTTATTCAACGTTTTCTATTATCTAGGTAGTTTAAAAATAAACGACTTCAAGAAAATTATCTGTCCATTTTTATTAACGTTAGCAGACGTTACTTGTCAATGTCCGCCCATATTTGGACGTCTGCTGACGTTTAACATGCGACAGTTGTTTAGTGTAGATCACGTGAACATATTAGATCTCTGTACTGAAGGATTTGAGCAGCTTTTTATTTCGTTTATTGGCAGTCTTTTAAGTGTAAACATAATATGCATCTTACGTGTCACTTTACATATGGCGTAGACCATAGCCACAAATTCGACGCAACTGCAGTTTAAGTACGCCGTGTGTTATTTCATCAAGATCTGGACTTTGACATTTGAAATCACTTACGTTTACGACATTAATAAATAATAAATCTTTTACCGTAAGTCTTGAAGCGTTAAAGGTGTAATTTATCTTATTCCGTGAGTCTAGACATTTCACGCGTATAAGTAATCTCGGGTTCTAATAGATAAGTAAAAAAAAACTAACATACAACCAAATGCATGAAATGAAACATGTCTCGCAAATTATCTTGTTCTTTTCTAAACGTTTAAATTATGTATACTCATAAATTAATAATGATGTTTTTTAAACATCATACAGCTTTTTCATTCAATGTATATTACCTTTTTTACTGTTAAAAGACGTACATTAAATGTTTAATATTCCGATTACTTACGTGACAAATTATTAAAACGTTTTTACTGGCGACAGTCTTATAGCGGCCATATTGAATGTTTCTAAATCTGGCGCTCCTTTGTGCCAGGTAAGGCGCGAGTTTTAAATACCGACACGTTAGCGGGAAATCCCGTTGTGTGTTGGCATTTAGGCTAAAGCAACACAGGCCTACTTAATCATTTTTTTTAATTGGACATATTGAATTTGTATTATTAGCCAACAGCATCAAGCATGTTAGATAACAACTTGAGTACATGTCCTTTTAAAAACAATTACAAGAAGAGACTATAATGAGTAGAGTGAAGTTATATCGAAGTTTAATTAGTCATCATACTTACTTTAACATTACTGCAGGTCTAGCCTATCTATACTGTCCACAACTGTTACACTTACTTTAACATTACTGTAGATCTAGCTTATCTATACTGTCCACTACTGTTACACTTACTTTAACATTACTGCAGGTCTAGCCTATCTATACTGTCCACTACTGTTACACTTACTTTAACATTACTGTAGATCTAGCCTATCTATACTGTCTAATGTCCACTACTGTTACACTTACTTTAACCATTACTGCAGATCTAGCCTATCTACACTGTCCACTACGAACTATTTGAAACTGTACACGGCACAGTTATAAGCTAGATCACACTTGACTGTGATGGAAAGAAAATATTTCATCAGACAATCCTTAAATATTTAAGATAATCGGCAACAACGTTTATGAATTCCTTATTTAACCACAAAATTCCACATGTTACATGTCGAAAAAGAACTTTCAGCTACGTGTTAGCTATAAATAAACATTAATAAACTTCATGGCTGGGCGATTACTTTTGAAGTTTTAAATTTGAATTTAGACAGATTTAAAAACCTATAAAAGTATTTAATAATCTAACAATATAAAGATTATAAAGATTATTATTTATTTTAAACTAGTTACACGTAATTCTCAACACTTTGGACATTACGTTGTTAAATCTACACGTTACACAAAATGGAAAGTATAATGGTTGTCACGCGGGGTTGACTGTAAACATTGTTTAACTTCTACTGATTTCTGTATCAATATTAACCTGAATTTCATACAAATTCTCGTTTCTAATTATTGTATCCAATATTAACCTGATTTTCTTACAATTTCTCGTATCTAATTATAGTATCCAATATTTAACCTGATTTTCATACAATTTCTCGTATCTAAATATTGTATCCATTATTAACCTGATTTTCTTACAATTTCTCGTATCTATATATTGTATCCAACATTAACCTGATTTTCATACCATTTCTCGTATCTATTTATTGTATCCAATATTAACCTGATTTTCTTACAATTTCTCGTATCTTAGTATTTTATCCAATATTAACCTGATTTTCATACAATTTCTCGTATCTAATTATTGTATCCAATATTTAACCTGCTTTTCATACAATTTCTCGTATCTAATTATTGTATCCAATATTATCCTGATTTTCATACAATTTCTCGTATCTAATTATTGTATCAAATATTAACCTGAATTTCATACAAATTCTCGTATCTAAATATTGTATGCAATATTAACCGTATTTTCATACCATTTCTCGTATCTAATTATTGTATCCAATATTAACCTGGTTTTCATACAATTTCTCGTATCTAATTATTGTATCCAATATTAACCTGGTTTTCATACAATTTCTCGTATCTAATTATTGTATCAAATATTAACCTGATTTTCAAACAATTTCTCGTATCTAATTATTGTATCCAATATTAACCTGGTTTTCATACAATTTCTCGTATCTAATTATTGTATCCAATATTAACCTGATTTTCAAACAATTTCTCGTATCTAATTATTGTATCCAATATTAACCTGGTTTTCATACAATTTCTCGTATCTAATTATTGTATCCAATATTAACCTAATTTTCATACAATTTCTCGTATCTAATTATCATATCCAATATTAACCTGATTTTCATACAATTTCTCGTATCTAATTATCATATCCAATATTAACCTGATTTTCATACAATTTCTCGTATCTAATTATTGTATCCAATATTAACCTAATTTTCATACAATTTCTCGTATCTAATTATCATATCCAATATTAACCTGATTTTCATACAATTTCTCGTATCTAATTATCATATCCAATATTAACCTGATTTTCATACAATTTCTCGTATCTAATTATTGTATCCAATATTAACCTAATTTTCATACAATTTCTCGTATCTAATTATCATATCCAATATTAACCTGATTTTCATACAATTTCTCGTATCTAATTATCATATCCAATATTAACCTGATTTTCATACAATTTCTCGTATCTAATTATCATATCCAATATTAACCTGATTTTCATACAATTTCTCGTATCTAATTATTGTATCCAATATTAACCTGGTTTTCATACAATTTCTCGTATCTAATTATTGTATCCAATATTAACCTAATTTTCATACAATTTCTCGTATCTAATTATCATATCCAATATTAACCTGATTTTCATACAATTTCTCGTATCTAATTATTGTATCCAATATTAACCTAATTTTCATACAATTTCTCGTATCTAATTATCATATCCAATATTAACCTGATTTTCATACAATTTCTCGTATCTAATTATCATATCCAATATTAACCTGATTTTCATACAATTTCTCGTATCTAATTATTGTATCCAATATTAACCTAATTTTCATACAATTTCTCGTATCTAATTATCATATCCAATATTAACCTGATTTTCATACAATTTCTCGTATCTAATTATCATATCCAATATTAACCTGATTTTCATACAATTTCTCGTATCTAATTATCATATCCAATATTAACCTGATTTTCATACAATTTCTCGTATCTAATTATCATATCCAATATTAACCTGATTTTCATACAATTTCTCGTATCTAATTATCATATCCAATATTAACTTGATTTTCATACAATATTAACCTTACGATTAGCTGTCTCCCCTTACGATTGGCTGTCTCCCCTTACGATTGGACTTCGGCTAAATTGCCATGTTTTTTTAGGTCAAGGTTTATTACATGTCGATATTAAACATCCAATGACCTGGATAAAATAGGCCAAATGTGTGTGACGTCACTTGTGAACAGACCCTTAAAATAAAGTCAAGAAAATCATATCATAAAGTGTTCAACATTAAACAATTCTCTATGCATTCTTTTACCATCATTTAAATATACCGTGTGCAAGTATACACTTTATAAAGTCATGAAGTAGTGCTAATCCATGATTTTATATAAATAAAAATAAAAGTAGAGTAGGCCTATAGAATTACCCCGGGTTACCCTATAATATTTAAGAAATATAGACCTATAATTCATGTGTAACGAGTACCAATGCCTAGTTTATTATGATGAACGAGGTTTTGATGTTTACTTTGATTATAACTCCGATTTTAAAACTAAACTAGACTACCCGTTATCTAGTTAGATAACTGTGGGTTTCGGGGGTCATCCATAAATGACATCATGTCTGCCAGCACTTTTCATCCCAAAATAACCAGACCCCACATTCAAAAAGACGTTTTTTATATTTTAAAAAATCTATTAAACTCTACTTCACCTGCCCAGTGCCCCGCAAAGTCTCAGACATGTTTGTATTTAAAAAAAACACGATTCCGGCCGAGCATGGCTCAGACCACACTATCCCTTCATATGCTGAGAACATATAAATAGGTGAACTCTACTTCACATGCCCTGTGTCCCGCGATGTCCTGATAGTCAATCTTATCATTCACATGTTTTTTTGTTTTTGTTTTTTTTTACTTAAGTTTTAGTAGTATACAGATGTTGTTGTATGCCATACATCATTCACATAAAGGCCTTAAAAAATAATTGAAAACATTGTTATAAAAAGAAAACAAATCTTTTTACTATTACTAAATTCATTGTTCTAAACTTTTTATAATTAATGTGGTTAATCTACCTATGAATAAATCAATAAATTAATTAACGTCTTTAAATAAATGTCTGATTAACAGTCTGTCTGCAAACAAAAATTGTTCTCTACGTACATACTATTTTTCAGCCCCCCCCCCCCCCCCATATAGAGCAGTTTCCTTAAAGTATTAAATCAGACAAAAAAAAAAACAAACAAATAAATATTCAAACATGTAAACAAACTTGAGTTTTAGTAGTATACTAGACTACCCGTAATCTAGTTAGATAACTGTGGGTTTCGGGGGGTCATCCATAAATGACATCACGTCTGCCAGCACTTCTCATCCCAAAATAACCAGACCCCGCATTCAAAAAGACGTTTTTTATATTTTAAAAACTCTCCTAAACTCTACTTCACCTGCCCAGTGCCCCGCCAAGTCTCAGACATGTTTGTATTTAAAAAAAAACGATTCCGGCCGAGCATGGCTCTGACCACACTATCCCTTCATATGCTGAGAACATAGAAACGGGTGAACTCTACTTCACCTACCCTGTGCCCCGCGAGGTCCTGATAGTCAACCATATCATTCACATAAAGGCCTTAAAAAAATATTAAAACGTTGTAACAAAAATAAATCTTTTTTACTGTTACTGAAGTCATTGTTCTAAACTTTAATAATTAATGTGGTTAATCTACCAATGACTATATCAATAAATTAATTAAAGGTTTTAAATTAGTTTGTAATTAACAGTATGTTTAAGAAAAAACAATATTTACCACCCAAAATCCTATTTTACAGCTCTACACATAATGCAGATTCTCCCCAATAACAAATAAAAAAACAAACAAACAAAAAAATGAGTTATCAAACGTCACTGTTCAGTCAAAGTTAAGCCATAGTTCTAAAACTTTAAAATTAATGTCGTTAATCTACTTATGAATAAATCGATAAATTAATTAACGTCTTTAAATAAATGTGTGATTAACAATCTGTCTGCAATCAAAAAATCTTCCCTACCTACATACTATTTTACAGCCCCCCATATAGAGCAGTTTCTTTACAGTACCAAATCAGACAAACAAATAAATATTGAAACATATAAACAAACTTGAGTTTTAGTAGTATACTAGCCGTCCCGGCCAGGCCCTGCTCTGGCTTCTGTGAAAAACCTTTCTGTTAAAGACCATTACCTGTGTGTTTAGTAATCATCATAAACCCGGCATTGCTCACCCAAACCACGACCAACCAAAACCAAAACAACAAAACGCAAACATAACGCTAACACAATTACAAATACAAACGAAAACAAAAACCTAGCAACAAACCCAACCACAACCACAAACACCAATACAAACACAAAGAAAAAACAAACGAAAACAAAAACCTAACAACAAACCCAGCCACAAACACCAATACCAAAAAAAAACAACGAAAAAGCAAACGAAAACAAACCAAATCCAAACGCAAAACCAACCAAAAACACAAATACAAACCCAAACAAAAAAAACACAAACAAAAACGAAAAAAGAAAGAACAAAAACGAACCAAATCAAAACGCAACCACTAACGCAAACCCACCTAAACACAAAGAAAACACTAACGCGAACATAAACGCCCGGGGCAGAATCGCCTGTTTTAGCTTAATAAACGACTATAGTACCCCAACTTATTCATAGTCTTTTGCACTCACTTAAACGAACCGCCTGTTTCAATTTAATGAACAATTATAATACTCCAAGCTTATCCGTAAAATACCTACAACATTTGCACTTGATCAATCCCCGCTAATTATGTAATTATTTTTTTCCCAACACCAAAACAAAGTAATTAAAAAGTAAATGCTTTTCAACTAATGCAATGGTTTTATAAAGGGAAGTAATTGTGTTTTGCCTAATTTATCAAAGGGAAGTAAGCGCTATAGGACTAAATAAAGACATAATTAGAATTTTTGTAAAAGATGATATTTTTTTAAAACTTGTGTTTAATGAACATGCCGACAATTATTACTATAATTTGAAAAATGAAAATGATTTCCCAACACTTTTAATAGTAATTTTTTAACTCATAAATTTAGACAAATGCGCACGATAATTTTCTAACACTTAAATCCATTGATAACCAGCGACAAACAAACATATGCGTTACAGAATTGAGCTTTATATATTAGATTAGCCAAACAAAGATTTATATCTTCTCGGCCTTTTGGCTAAGATCAAAGTGTAGTATCTGTTATGGATCTACACGGATCTTAGCCATTTGGTTGGTCAGCCCTTTTTAGGGCTGGCTGCCGGGGTCGAGAGGCGGTCAAACCTACTACTCTAACTCACGCAAATCTCGCAAACGACCGCTGTGGGGTTGCTCCCACACATCCCTCGAACGCACACGCTCTCGAGATGAGTCACCCAGTACTTGTATTGGGTGGCTTCAAATGTACGAGTGGCTAACTTTTCAATCTTTTATTTTTCAGCCTGACGACACCCATCTAGGAGAAATCTTAGGTGGGAGGTCTGTCTATCGCCAACAAATCGAACTCATCTACTACGTCTAACGCAACTACCTCGCTCAAGAAATCGAACTCATCCACTACGTCAAACGCATCTACCTCGCTCCCAACAAACTCACTAACACTCTGACGACACCCACCTAGGAGAAATCTTAGGTGGGAAGCTTCCGTCAAAACACTAGCAAATCAACTAACCATCTCTCAAGATCACCTACTCAAAATAAACAATCGCCAACAGCTCTACCTCGCCCTCATCATCACTCCACCAAGCTCAAAACCATCGACTCAGCAAAATCAGCAAACTTCACTCTTCAACGTCACCTCGCCCAACTCAATTACTCGACTACGTCACAACGTTACTCCTCCTCAATCCACAATGAACAATACTTCAAAACAACTCACCTCGAAAGATCTCTCAACACAAGAACTCACCCAACTCATCTCCCCAAGCTTCAATTCATCAAACAACTCTACTACCAAGCGCATCATACCTCATATCAACGCAATTTCTACACCATTCGACCAACTTCACCAGCAACGACAAGACACCAAACTCACTCTCACCAAGTACAACTACCAACAAAGAATAAACCATTATCAAACCAAGAGCGTATCAAGCACAAGAAGAAAGGCCAAAAAACAGAGAAGCGATCATGTTTGTACTGTCCTGTACTTTATGTCATAGCAAACCAGAAACAAAATCAAGAAAGAAACAAATGGAACCAAGAAATCGGAACAAAGAAATCAAAGAAACATGGAACAAAGAAATCAGAAGGAATATTAAGACATTGTAAATCTTTTTAATGTTATACTATGTATCACATTGTAATTTTTTAACATGCAACCTATCCACTTGTGGAAGGAACAATATTAAACGCCAAACGGCAAAAAAAAAAAAAAAAAAAAAAAAAAAAAGATTTATATAAAATAATTAAGGCCTGAAATAGATTCTAGATGTATTAAGGCCTGAAATAGATTCTAGATGTAGAATTTACATTAAGTCTAGATCTAGAATTTACATTGAGTCTAGTGACCTAGATCTAGGCTAGATCTAGATCTAGGCTAGATTCATAACTTTCCTTCGACAGCTGATCTTTAGAGCTAGAGAAATTTTATGTAAAACTAAATGAAAAAAGACAGTTTAAAATTGATATAAGTGTTGGAACGTAATAAATACAGCAAACGGACGTATTGTTAAAGTTATGACCGACAGAAAATTAGATTTAGAACGCGTTAAACTTTTGAATGGGAACACAATTTTCTTCGATAGACGCCGCCATTTTATTGTACTAAAGAGTAAACAAAAACCTGTGACGTCACGGTCCCGCCGAGTGTAGTGGTCGTTTTAATCTTTTTTTTTAAAAATGGGTTACTCTGCGTATGAATAAATCAATAAATTAATTAACGTCTTTAAATAAATGTGTGATTAACAGTCTGTCTGCATTAAAAAATTATTCTCTACCTACATACTATTTTACAGCTATCCAGATTGAGTCGAACATATCACAATAGTCGATCAGGCAAACAAACAAACAAACAAAAAAACAAACAAAAAAATAAATATTCAAACATGTAAACAAACTTGACTTTTAGTAGTATATAGATAGATAGATCGATACACCATCGTATTATCCAAATTGATGAGTTTTTCATAATAATACAGCTATCAAAACCTTTACTTATCATTGCACTAATTATAATATTACCATTAAATCTAAAATAACCATGTTATTTTAACAAACAAAATAATCGGTGCAAATATATGTTTTTGAAATACGTATTAATCTATTAAAATAACATTTGAAGTTTTATAAAGAAACTAACTCTTTAATAATTTTATTCATTACCTTCAATCTAATTTAGCCATAACTCTTAAATTTGTCTAACATCTGCAATAATCGCAAACATTTTGGATCTACGAAACTATCGATTGAATTCTCATTTCCCACTTTCTTACCCTTAGTAATTTATTTCTTACCATCGATTGGTATTGACTTTATCGCCAGGCTTATCGAAAACAACCTCAATCGATTAAGTCTTGTTGCTGAAAATTGACTTATAATTCAAGCAACCAATACTGTCGATTTAACGCAACCAGTCAGCAGCTGTCACATCAATAAACAATCAATCCAATGGCCGTGGTCGGTTTTTTACAAACGTGTATTTGAACTTTAACAAAACGGATCACATAGATACTTGTACAAACTTGATGTAAATGACAAATTTTATGTATAACATAACCATTTTTAATAACATATTTTTAGTATCAGAAAACCTATACTACAAAAATATGTAAACACTTTTACTTTTTACTTTCTCGTATATACGAAGTATAGAGAAAGTATTGTAATCGTGCAAAAAAAAATCGAGATTTTTACAAATCTCGACGTTTTACACCTCACTTATACGGAAAAACATAATTTTGCAATCTTGTCCGTATGTCTGTGTGTGTGTGTGTGTCTGCGTGTCCGTGTGTAAACACGTTTACTTGAGTACCGTTACAGCTAGGTTGATGAAATTTCATATATAAGTATTTTATCAAAATCGTAGATCCGTATCAACTTTTGAGCGATTTTCGATAACCGGAAGTGGTACTTTTCCTACTTTGAATTTTTCAAAAGCCTATAACTTGAGTACTATTTCAGATAGATACATGAAATTTCACATGTAAGTAAAAGATCTAATTCTCTACCTTCTGTTAAATTTTGAGTAATTTCCGTTGACTGGAAGTAGTAATTTACGCTACTTTCGATTTCTCAAAAAACTAATGTAAATTTTAGAAGTACTAATAATATTGCGCACTATTATGCGCTTTTTTAGTTGGCGTTCACTTGGTGTTCAATTAATTTGTCTACGAGATTTTATTCTATTTTTAAAACTTTAAGTATTTAAAATGGATTAAAAATCATGTCTATAGCCCGAGTTCCCATCCCCTGTTATTTTATATAAGAATATTCGAGAAAGTTTAGGGGAGATCACTCCCGGTTTATTTAAAATAATGTTAATACTAAAATCAAATTTAACACGAAACATGTTCAAGACAAAGTGTATTTTATCTTGCTCTCACTCTCAATGAAACAGATTTTTTTAAAAATTTCTAACAGAACTGAGAAAGATGAAATTTTTTTCTTATCACCTTAAAAACATGTGTTAACAGTCGCCATGTTTGTTTACATTCTCTACAAAAAGCAGACAACTACAAGTCAAAGTCCACGTACACGCCACTGTAATTACACCCATCAGAGTTAACTCCACAGTGAGGATGGTTAGACTTACTGTCACACCCAAGTCTGTAGACCAGAGCCCCACTGCTACCTGGACAGGTACACGTTGTGTACGTGTACCTGGTCTGTCTATGCAACCCACCTGTCTTTATACCCAGTGACCTACAGACACCTGCTTAGAACAGCCATGATGGTCAGCTTGTCCACGTCATTAAAACTCTTGTATTTGTCCCTTACTTTATCATGTAGACCCTTAAAACGCCCAATCATATCCCACAGTTTACCACCTACATCTACGTCATGTGTCACATAATACAACAAACACGTGTCTCCCCCAGTGTTTGACCAACCCACCTTCCACCCATAAACTTTGACCACTGGACTTTTATCATCATCAAACCACAACCTACAGCTGGACTGTCTAGCCTCACTATCATCAAAAAACCACATGTGTGGTTGTCACCACCTCAACCTTCCAGCACACTTTGCTGGGTGTGTCCGAGTGGTCAAATTCAGGACATGGACAAGTTCTGTAGGTGCTGTATGTCTGGTCCATCCCCTCTATGTACTTGGTCACCACCCACAACCTCCCAGTCCCTGTCGTCAGTGAGTTCTGTCCCCTGGTGTTGTAGCAAGGATATGGATCTATAGTGCCTGGTACAAACTCGGGCCTGTTTACACTGGTGAAATCTACAGCTACCCTTACAGCTAGATCAGCCATGGCTTTTGTGAGGTCATATAGGTTGTTGTCTTGGCAACCAAAGGAAATACAATTTATAGGTAAAAAATGTTCATGGCCTGGTTTTTTCTCGCAGCGATTCTGGTAATATGAAAAATTTACAAACACTAACTGTCACAATTGTAACAGTGAAATGTAGATGAATGTATGTTTCGAGTGTGTATCTTAAAAAGGCGATATGGATATAAAATATAGTATGGGTGTGCGCATGCGCTAAGGAAAGGAAGCGAGAGGTAGATAGCGCGGGAACAACATGGCGATGTTTGCAGTGAAGGTGTTGTATATATGAACTAATAAATTATGGAAATTACAGGAACAAGGGTTGATTTTTGTTTTTAGTGTGTGTCATGAAATTTGTAGGGGAAAAGCCTGTGACATTTTGGTGTCAGAAGTGAGCGGTGCTCCGCACCGTAAAGGAAAGAATTAAATCTAGATTTAGTATTGTTGACATTTTAGTAACTGAATAACTTTTCTTGGACCATTAAGATGGAGGACTATGCCAAATTCATTGAGTTGGCTGATTTGTTAGGATACACTGGGGCAGAAAAGGCTAAATGGGTTGAAAAGAAGATAGCATTCTTAGTGAATTAAAGTAGGTCTACAAGCCAGAAAAAATAGACCTACTAAATTACTATTATAAATCTGTATCAGTCGTCACAAACCGACGATGATGACTGTTATACTAAAGCAAACAAGCAAGGAATGCAAACTGATGATGTAAATTACACGTCTGATGCAATATATTAAAAAATATGAAAAACAATATTATTAATTAAAATGATTATACTTAATCGTACGTGAAAAAACTTAGTAAACAACGTAAACATTATATTTAAGATATGTTTATAAGTATTCCTAAAATTATTTTTTTACTAATTTATTTAATTAGTAACTTAATAGTCAAACCCTGCTTCATTGTTTACCAGTTGATACTAGTATTATACAAGTCTAACATATAATTGTATTGGCAACGGATGTCTTAAAAATATAGCGATAGCTAAATCATTAGGACATATCCCTTAAGGGACATTACGCCCTCCCCCCCCCCCCCCAATCAATCACCCATCGTTCATAGAGTAATAATTGGTGTATGTAAAGTAACGTATACAGATATGGGGAATATGGAATAGAGATAATTATAATGTACTTTTATGTTTGTGTTTGATAATTATCTGTACACATCACCTCCGAAACAGTTGCAGTACCACATCATAATCAATCAATTACACACCCATCATTTTGAAAGAAAGGTTCCGGTTGGGGATAACTAAATGATATGTTAGGAATAGGTTTGGTATAGGTATTTGTTTTGATATAGGTATAGTATGTATTTGGATAGGATTATGTGTAGGTGTAGCTGTATGTGTAGGTATAGGTGTAAGAGTTTATGTTAATATTTGTGATTGAGGTAGTGTTTAGGGTTGGTTTTTGCTTATGTTGTTTTTAGGTGTGTTTGTGTTTAAGTGTTGAGATTGTAGTGAATGTTAGGTTTCTGTTTGAGTTGTGTTTATGTTTTTGTTGTTATAAATGTAGTTGTTTTTTTAGCAATAAAAGAGGGGAGAAGGTATTTGTTCGTTTCTGTTAATGGTTGCGGTTGGGTTGTGGTTTATAGTTATATATGAAAATGCTTAGCTGTTATTTCCTTTATAATCTGAGCAATAACTGATTGTTAAGGTGTGATAACTCCTGATCTTCAATATATGGGTTAAGACGTGGTTCTGTTAATTAAATTGTGATGGGATCAATGTCTATATCTACACCTATTATAAAGGATATAAAGATAATCATCCTTAGCACTAATGTGATGAATTGTATATATATATATATATATATATATATATATATATATATATA
The DNA here is from genome assembly GCF_028476545.2 of Physella acuta. Lineage (NCBI taxonomy): Eukaryota > Metazoa > Mollusca > Gastropoda > Physidae > Physella > Physella acuta. Next base: position 1,027,940 of record NW_026731705.1, on the reverse strand, counting down.
TATATATATATATATATATATATATATATATATATATATATGTAACTAGGGGTAGTTACGATCAAGGGGTTAGGGCTATAAAAGGGGCGAGATACCTCGCACACCCGGGGGCCTTTGATTCACAGCTGCCGTTAGCTCTTACAGCACCCTGGGTGTGGCCTAACCATTTAGAGGATCTGCCTCTTGAATAGCGACCTCCCGGTCCAGCGGAAACGTTGGCCAGATTAACAAAGGGACCGGAACCGCCCACGACATTTATTGAAACGGTCAGCTGAATGACAACTCACCGGTCAAGCATGATTGCGGGACGGCCCTAAACAGCCATCCCTGTGATCAATAGCGGAAACGGTGGCCAGGTAACAAAGGGGCGTAACCGCTTAGATAACTTAGTGGATCTGACACTGATTATCGCCCACAAAGTAGCCTGAGTTTGACCACGGGGGGAGAACGGGATCGGTGACTGACAGAGACGGCGGTACGTAATAACAGACTTCCTCTTTGACACCTAGGACATGACGGGTAGGCTATATTAATATATACTGACCCAACGAAACGCGACGGGATTATAACCAGAAGCTACACGAGAGACGGGAGACTAGACTTTGGTCGTGGTACGAGTTGTAAATCCAGACCAAGATAGAAGACACCAGTACTGACGTGTTTACTGTGACCAGACTTAGGGGTGAGTAAGATTGTGTTTAGCTGTCATTGTTAGTGGATATGTTGTAAATGGTGTGTATGAATTTTGTATGTTGTGTGTTGTTAGTTGATACTTTGGGATGTGGAGTATGAATGTAAGTTGTTAGGTTAATAGGTTATTGAAGTGAAAGACTAGATGATTGTGATGATTAACCTTTATTTATTGTTTATTGTTTATTTCTACAGACTTTGGAGGTCTGTTGGGTTTTCGTTTTAGTTTTCAAGTGTTCAGTTTTAGTTTTTGATTTTATTTGGTTTTGCTGGTACAACAATAAAAGATCGAACCTACCATTGAGTAGAAGACAGAAGTTAACTTCATTGGCTATATATATATATATATATATATATATATATATATATATATATATATATATATATATATATATATATATATGTGTGTGTGTGTGTGTGTTTTGTGTATATATATATATATGATAATAAAATAATAAACAACACATTAAAATTAATTTTAAAGTGCGGACGGTAAAAACCAAATGACCTCAATTGAACTGTATTTTTAAAATCCCCAACGCCACCTCCTCGCTTCCTGTGTGTGCTATACGTGAAACCAAGCATGCATATAACACATGTACGTTTCGCAACCCACTGACACGAACCATATAATAAACATTCTAGCACGCAAGGAAGTTCTTTGTGTACTTACATTTTTTTAAACAGCACGCAATAGAACACAGATCACTGGTTACAAATTCTAAAACTCGGCCGTTGAGGCCGTGGGACGTCACAGTTGACTGCTCTAACAGAAAACAGACGCTGAACTTTGATTACCTTACAAGGCGCGAAAGTTTACCATGCCGCCAGACCCCGCAATTCGGGCCAGGGGGGTGGTGGTGGGGAGGGGCAGGCTGTTTGGGCGCCTAAAATCAGACAATAAAAAATAAAATTTTGTAGGCCAAGATACAATTTGTTCATGCATCTTGAGAGTGGTTTTGTAAAAGAGAAATAGAGCTACTGCATTGGTGCTTATTCTACAGTGTATTGCGTAGTGAATTTAAAATTACACGAATTGTTGTCTGAAAGATCGGCAAATGTTCATAAAGTATCAAGACTGTGTGGCTCTTTTTCAAATCGTGTAATTCGGGGGCCCATATAGTTTCTTTAAATAGTCAAAAGGGGGCGCATAACACTAATTTAACTAGTTAAATATGAGGAGGCCCGATTCTTGTAAATAATCTAATATGTGGACAATAGGGGAAAACAACGCTCTTTTAGAAGTCAAAGATTGGAAATGTGGGTATATTTTTTTTATTTTAAATAGTTTTATATTCATTAAAACAAATTACATGTTTGGAAGCGTATATGTTACGTTCTGGGTTGGTTTCAAATTCAAGAACGACTCGGGTTAACGTTCAATACGTTTATTCGGTCTCACATAATCACATTACAGAATAGCCCTCGACCTAACCACTACCAACTAACCCCTGACAATCATTCACTCCCGCTTTTATACCGCATTCGACCTTGGGATAACAATACATAAACACACCAGGCTTGAATTTAAGTGAGAGAGAACGAAAACTTCAGTTAAACTTACAGGGAGTATTGTAATCACTGAGTGTCTAATCAAACATTTTCTTTAATATATATATATATATATATATATATATATATATATATATATATATATATATATATATATATATATATATATATATATATATATATATATATATATATATATATATGTATGTATGTATATAAAAATAATATATGGCTGGAGAAAGTTGTATCAGCTCATATGGAGGTCGCTCAGGCGTGAAGAAGTTGGCGTTAATCTTACACAACGCAGACGACCAGGGGGATGTAGAGAGGCCATCAGCGAGGCGGCCAAGATCAGGTCCATGGTGTCGGACATCTAGCTATCTATTGTGCTTAATTTTTTATTGTTTTCTTCTAGATAGTGCACGTCAAATGGCGTGCATTGAATAGTTTTCCTATGCTATTAAGGATGAAAAAATGCAATTTTATAAAATGTTTTTATTTGTTTAAAATCAATTAGCCGCTGAAAAGTGGGTTTTAAATGGTATGTGTAGAACTACACAAGCAGTTGGAGGTCTCGTTAACTTGATCTTAAGAATGTTTGCTATTTGATAATAATGTCTCCACAGCCGTTACATTCATTCAGTTTCTTAAACTTGTATAACCTAATTTATATATATATATATATATATATATATATATATATATATATATATATATATATATATATATATATATATATATATATATATATATATATATATATATATATATATTTATATATACATACATTGTGTACATCACGAAGATTCCTGCTTTGGCCTATTTTTTTGTAAGTTGACATATTTTGTTTTGTTTCTAAAAGATCTAACGAGGTTGTTTATCAGGCTGTCCGTAGAAAAAAAAACATCATAATTTAATTTTATAAAAATATAATTTAAATAATTTTGTTGCATTGGCTTTTAAAAATACCTGTTAACGTACCAGTAAATGTAGCAATAACAGAAGAATTGCTAACGTTTTGCAAGATATCAATAAAAGTGTTGGATGGCGATAGAGAAAGATTAAGTTAGTTAGCCCTAGTTGCCAGAGAAAAATATGTGTTTAATATTCACAAAAGAAAAGCTTTTAAAGAGTTATTTAATATTTTTACATAATTATACTTCTTATTCCTCCGATAGTAAAAACTTATGGAAAATTATTGAGTGAACTCCAGCAAAGACTACTGCTATTTGATTTTGTACATGTCGCCCTCTTCCATGGCCTATTTTAACACCAATAACTTTGACAAGGGATACAACCAATCTTAAAAGGTTTTGCAAAAATATTATCTGAGTTGTTTCCCTTTGTTCTACATGAGCTTACGGTATATATTAGTTAATGAAAATGATAATACGGTTAGTGATTTTATAGTGGTTTTATATCTTGACATGTTAAGCTAGTAATGTTATCTTTCTTTAAGTCGTGGCTCGTGAAGATATAGCTAGTGATCTTAACCGGAACGACATTGCTGTTCTACAGTTATTCTTGACCCCTTGTCCCCCACAATTTTTAACCTTCCCCCCCACACACACTACTGGCCCCCCATACCCCTGTCCCCCACAACCCTGTCTCCTACACCCTGCCCCCCCACACCCCTGCCCCCCCCCCCCTCCACACCCTTGTCCCCCCACACCCCAGTCCCCCACAGACCCACGACACCTGGCTAAAGTGGACACCCAGCTGATCGTCCCGTCCCCTGGTCACGTGTCCACCTTTAGAACACAGATGGAGTTTGTCGTCAAACACTCCAGGCAATTTGACGTCAACGTTGTGGTGATTATTGTGGGAGCAGTTCATCACAAGAGTGTGGTATCTAGCAACTTTCAGACTCAAACCATGTTTGAACAAGTGTGTACTTTTTATTGGACGCAAGCTTGAAGGAATACATTGACAGCACCTCGCCCCCCCCCCCCCCCCGTCATCTCAAAGCTCAGCTTATTTTAGTGACTGACGACCATCTATCTGGGCCATTGCACGCACGTGTCGGTAGCCTTGAAAGTGGCCAGAGAAAACTACATAAGATCCTATGGTGGCCGCCCAGGGGTGAAGAAGTTGGCCATGATTCTAAACGTGGCCAGCGACTGTGGGGACGAAACCTCGGCTGTTGATGAAGCGAACAAGATCAAATTGATGGTGTCTGAGGTTGTTGTCGTCTCAGTTGGTGCCGCTAACAGGACATTCCTTGACCGTCTGGCATCAAGATCTGACAACGTCTTGACCTTCTCTAATGACCTTGACCTGATTAAAAGAGGCAGTGGCCAACTGAAACAGATCACAGCTCGAGTGGGTAGGTCAGCCTCACGTGCACTTGACCTTAGCCAATGTCGATTAAAGTGAATGTTAATTAATGTTTATAATTATTTCAGATCCGAAATACAATCCAATCGCTGACATTCTCTTCATTATTGATTCATCTCAAAGTATCGGCCCAGTTGATTATGAGAAGGAGCTGAACTTTGTGGTCGGGCTGACAGAACATCTCAACATCGGCGAAAGGGTTCAGGTTCAGTGCTATATTGTTCTCCAGCTGGACACAAACTCTGCTTCACCTGGGGACAACTGATCACGTGACCATCAAACAGGTATCGTGTGGGGAGATACACCAGTCCTGCTCGTATCATTTCCCGTTCGTGCCCAAGACACATGGGGAAGATGAAGGTCAGCACTATGTCCAGTCGCCTGTGTTTCCCTAACGTGAGTTAGATACCCACCAGCGCTGGGTGGAATTAGGGACGGTCCACTCATTTGAACCCGGATTCGAGCTCGAGACTCAGTCTAGCTCTCTACCGCTCGGCCAAGCCGAACCTTGTTGTTAATATGTAGTAATACAACTAATCAGGTCACCAAATGTTTCACCTGTACCTGAAGCTCACACATGTGTTTGACAGGATTAATTAATCATTATTAAATAAAATCAGTTATCTTTATAATTTAGGGCTTTTTTCAAAAACCAATTATCTGTGGTGAAATAATTGTTTAAAGACATCGATTCATAACTCATAAAATAATGTTTTAAATACTAAAAAAAAAAATTGTGTGAATGTATGTACCATGGAAATGTGAATAATTTCTTCAACCAGCGTGTCCTCCAATCGCCGTGTCTACAAGACAGTACAAACACATCAGCAGCTCTGGCCGGTCTAGCCATGATGACCCACGCGAGACCCGACAAGAAGAAGATCGTCATCGTCATCGCAGATGGTTAGTCTAACGACTCGCGTGCCACACAAATAGCGGCCATGACCTTGAGGAACTCGGGTGTGCGTGTGTTTGCTATAGGTGTGGGCAGCGCCAACCAGGTAGAACTGAGGGCCATAGCAACCACACCTGATGACGTCTACTACGTGGGCACGTTTGACGTGTTGAAGACCATCTATGACAAGATCGCCGAGATGACGTCATCTTAAGGTCATAAACAGATTCATGCTCCAAATTGTCGGCACTAAACATAAACAAAATCTGGATCTAAATTGCCCTCCTGGTTTGTTAGATCGTATTTCAGTGTATACTAGCTCGACATCAAGAAAAGTAGAACATACTTCGCCAGGTTCAAGAGTCTACCTACAAATAGCTTCACACCGTCAGGCTTACGGTTAGAAAGAAGAAATGTAGTTGGCCTTGTGTGTACCAAATCTCTTAAAATTTTTAGGATACTAAACCTAATCTACTGCTTTAAGTATTCAGTTAAAATGACTAGATCGATGACAAGCATAGAAACGGTCATAGATGCGTGGTACTCACGCAATCTACAGTGTAATACCAACACGACAACATGTAATGTTAGGGCACCAAATCTACAGTGTAATACCAACACGACAACATGTAATGTTAGGGCACCAAATCTACAGTGTAATACCAACACGACAACATGTAATGTTAGGGCACCAAATCTACAGTGTAATACCAACACGACAACATGTAATGTTAGGGCACCAAATCTACAGTGTAATACCAACACGACAACATGTAATGTTAGGGCACCAAATCTACAGTGTAATACCAACACGACAACATGTAATGTTAGGGCACCAAATCTACAGTGTAATACCAACACGACAACATGTAATGTTAGGGCACCAAATCTACAGTGTAATACCAACACGACAACATGTAATGTTAGGGCACCAAATCTACAGTGTAAAACCAACACGACAACATGTAATGTTAGGGCACCAAATCTACAGTGTAATACCAACACGACAACATGTAATGTTAGGGCACCAAATCTAGAAGTGTAATACCAACACGACAACATGTAATGTTAGGGCACCAAATCTACAGTGAAATACCAACACGGCAATATGTAATGTTAGGGCACCAAATCTACAGTGTAATACCAGCACGACAACATGTAATGTTAGGGCACCGAATCTGACAATCTACAGTGTAATACCAACACGACAACATGTAATGTTAGGGCACCAAATCTACAGTGTATTACCAACACGACAACATGTAATCTTAGGGCACCAAATCTACAGTGTAATACCAGCACGACAACATGTAATGTTAGGGCACCGAATCTGACAATCTACAGTGTAATACCAACACGACAACATGTAATGTTAGGGCACCGAATCTGACAATCTACAGTGTAATACCAACACGACAACATGTAATGTTAGGGCACCAAATCTACAGTGTAATACCAACACGACAACATGTAATGTTAGGGCACCAAATCTACAGTGTAATACCAACACGACAACATGTAATGTTAGGGCACCAAATCTACAGTGTAATACCAACACGACAATACGTAATGTTAGGGCACCAAATCTGACAATCTACAGTGTAATACCAACACGACAACATGTAATGTTAGGGCACCAAATCTGACAATCTACAGTGTAATACCAACACGACAACATGTAATGTTAGGGCACCAAATCTACAGTGTAATACCAACACGACAACATGTAATGTTAGGGCACCAAATCTACAGTGTAATACCAACACGACAACATGTAATGTTAGGGCACCAAATCTACAGTGTAATACCAACACGACAATATGTAATGTTAGGGCACCAAATCTGACAATCTACAGTGTAATACCAACACGACAACATGTAATGTTAGGGCACCAAATCTGACAATCTACAGTGTAAAACCAACACGACAACATGTAATGTTAGGGCACCAAATCTAGAAGTGTAATACCAGCACGACAACATGTAATGTTAGGGCACCAAATCTACAGTGTAATACCAACACGACAACATGTAATGTTAGGGCACCAAATCTACAGTGTAATACCAACACGACAACATGTAATGTTAGGGCACCAAATTTGACTTAAACATCACATTTAATTAGGGAATTATGTTCGATTCCTTTTACACGACCACATTTTTATTTATTTGCTAAGATCATCCACCCTTTATTAAAACGGGGCTAACAGAAACAGTTAAACTCTACTTTATCTACCCCATTGAACCTTTTGAATTAATTACGACTCAATGTTTAAAATAATAGTGTTTCTTTAAATCAAGTTGTTCTACATTATTTTCCATCAGTTAAAAATTTTAGTCAAAGATTTAGTCTACGAATGTACATTTCAGCTCTGAAAAACCTTAAAATTACTGTTTAAAAATTCATTTGATGTCATTACTTCATGTAAAACTTTTTTAGTAACAAATTAAAGTCTAGATTTGTCTTTTTAACAAAAGAATATTAAATTGACACTAAGAAGGTACATAATTCAAGTTTCTTTAGAAGTTTTCAAATTTATTTTTTACTTCCCTTAGGCCGAAAGTTATAGGCTTTATTAAATTACTTGATTTCGTTTAAAACATTAATGTCATGAGAAGACACCTGTTTTAAAGTATTTTTTTAATTTAGCTGCTTTTGTGTTTTTTAATGTATCCATATTTTGATAATATTTATCGAAAGACAAAATATATCATAAATTCACACTTAAAAGTTTAGGATGCGATACAAACAACACACATGTGAGAAATAAATCCATGTTGAATTCGCTATAACATTTTTCAAGCAAAAAAAAAACAACCAAATTTGATTCAAATGTATGCTATTCTACAAAGGTGTACGTTACTACGTTGTTGTTTTTTTTTTAATCGCAATATCTTCTATGCATTTTAAATACAAAATTTTATGCAAAATAATATACAAACTAAGGGGATGACACTACATTAACACACAATTATATTCTAACAAACAGAACAATTTAGATATTGTGATGTTTTACAAATGGACTTAGAAAACCTCAGGGATTTCAATAGTGAAAAATGTGGAAAAAAAAGAAATTGAAAAAAAAAAACGGTGAAGACTAGGAAATGCCACTGTAATGAATTTATTACATAAAACTATAAAATAGCTTCTATAAATAAAGTTTGTAAAGGGCATCTAACCTTGTGTTCTATGGTTAATCCCGTGCGGCGTCAAAACGGCCAATGACAAAACGGCCCCGTCAAAACGGCCCCGTCAAAACGGCCCCGTCAAAACGACCCCGACAAATCGGCCCCGTCAAATTGACCCCGTCAAAAAGGGCCAGCGACATATTGACCTCGTCATATAGGCTCCCGACAAATAGGCTCCCGTCATTTAGGCTACCGACAAATAGACTCCCGTTATATAGGCTCCCAACAAAAGGGCTCCAGTCAATAAGGCTCCTGACAAATAGGCTCCCGTCATTTTGGCTCCCGACATATAGGCTCCCTTCATTTAGTTTTTTCCACAAAACGGCCCCCGTCATTACGACTCCCCACAAATAGGCTCCCGCCATTTAGTTTCTCCACAAAACGGCTCCCGTCATTACGACTCCCGACATATAGGCTAGCGTCATTTTGGCTAACGACAAAAAGGCTGCTGTCTATTTGGCTCCAGACAAAAGGACCACTGACAATACCGTTTCTCTAGAGAATAAGTCTCCCGGCAAAGCTGTCTCATTGAATATGACACCTGCCAGTGGGACCCCTTCATCAATATTCTTTAGTTAGCTTATCCAACACTCTTATGTAATCCAACGTATGCATCTCTTGTTCGGCAGGCCTTATTTTTATATTAGTTTATCTATTATAAAATATAGTATGTTTTAATTTAAGGGTCATCCATCTATGACTTCCATAATTGAGTTGGTTATAGGCTGTTCCAACTCAGTGTGTGGGGAGAAAGGTCCCCGCTGTACCTTCCTACCTGCAGTATGCTTGTAGGTTATCAAAACAAAATGCTGTTATCATGTAAACATCATGTATATCATACATTTACACTTCTGTGCTCGCTATTAAGCAACAGATCTTTTCTGTTGTAAATTAAACATTATCAAAACTTTAGAATCGGTGGAATTTAGCTGTTAAGGGCTCGATTTGTTGGTGAATTAATGTTGGTTCATGAAAAACAATGTCATTCGGGGATTTAAAAGAGTTTTATAGTGGTATTGGAGGTAGGACAAAATGGTTACTTTTATGCCAATAGTGGTCATGCCATTCATTGGTCTAGAGCCAATATGTCGGGAGTCATTTTGTCAAAAGCCAATATGTTGGAAGCCCAATTGCCGGGAGCCAATATGTCGGGAGCCTATTTGTCGGTAGCCAATATGTCGTCAGTCCATTTGTAGGGAGCCCATTTGTCTAGAGCCCTTATGTCGGGAGCCAATTAGTCGGGAGCCGCTTTGTCGGGAGCCAATATGCCCTGAGCATATTTGTCAGGGGTTAATATGTCGGGAGTCCATTTGTCGGGAGCCAAAATATCGGGAGCCCATTTGTCGGGAGCCTATATGTCGCAAGTCAATATGACGGGAGCCCATTTGACGGGAGCCAATAAGTCGGGGCCCTTTTGACGGGGGCTATTTTGACAGGGTCGTTTTGTCGGGGATCGATTTGACGGGGTCAAATTAACGGGGCCGTTTTGACGAGGCCGATTTGTCCCGGGCCGTTTTGAAAGGGCACCGGTTAATTCAGTTATAAAGACCCATAACTACACTGTATTAGAAAAACTTTACAAATGTAGAAAATCAATAGAGCCGGGTAGTTTGCGGGAAAAGAATTTAAAGTATTTAAATAAAGTTTGTCTGACTAACTCTACTGATTAATGACTTCTTTTGAGATCTATTTACATACATTGATATAAAGTAAGTTAAAAACAAAATAAAGCATTTTTCACATACTCTGAGCGTAAAGCACATGCAACAAATTCCCATGGATATGGTGTAGTGTTGAGTGTCTTAGTCAATGTGAATTCAATGGTTTTGCTAGGTCGGTTGTCACTCGGTGCGGCACCTCTTGGTGTCATCCCCCCCCCCTCGAAATTAGAAAAATTATGGGCTATATAATATATATATATATATATATATATATATATATATATATATATATATATATATATATATATATATATATATATATATATATATATATATATATATATATATATATATATATATAATACACTTAGTGTCAGCCCGCCCCCCCCCACTCCTATTTTGTCAAATCGCGTAAATTTGTGAACACATTATGTTAATACAAAACGAGCAAAGCAACATTGTACCCCCCCCCCCCTCCCACCAACTTGTTAATTTAAAACGTAAAAGACTTTTAAAATTCTAATTAATAATTTTTCTTCTATATAATTTGCAAAGTTTTTGTCTTGGTGTCAGACCCCAATTGGTGTCACCCGGTGCGGTCCACCATCCCCCCCCCCCCCCCCCCGTTGTATGCTAACAATTAGATATCTGACTTTGTGTGAAAACAATTAGATATCTGACTTTGTGTGATAAGAATTAGATATCTAACTGTTTTGATAATAATTAGATATCTAACTTTATGTAATAATAATTAGATATCTGACTTTATGTGATAATAATTAGGTATCTAACTTTATGTGATAACAATTAGATATCTGACTTTATGTGATAACAATTAGATATCTGACTTTATGTGATAATAGTTAGATATCTGACTTTGGGAGATAATAATTAGATATATGACTTTATTTCATAAAAATTAGATATTTGACTTTGTGTGACATGAAACAAAATTACATGGACACTATTTTAAATTATTTAAAGGTACATTATCCATGTTTCTTAAAGATATTTTCTATTTTCATTGTTGCTTCCCTTTGACCGCTAACAGCATTTTTTTTGTCCCACCTACTCGTTGGTTCAAGCTTTTATGACGCGACATAAAAAATTGTTTTTGTTTAATATGTTCAATGGTTTTTAAAATATCCATACGTTGATATAATTTTCTTTATAGACCAAAATAACAGAAAGATGTTTCTAGAAGTTCAGGTTGATATTGAAATAATTAAAAGATGAGAAAATGAGCTCATATTCAATTCACTATTACAATTTATAGATCCAAACTTTAGCGTCAATATTGAGAGTAAAAAAGTAAAGTTCCCTTTAAAACCTGACGGTCTACGGGGAAGGTGAAGTAGAGTTTACATGTTTTTGTGACCACGGCATATGAAGAGATAGTGTGGTCAGTAATATGACCAGCCGCCTTTACTTTTTCTAACATGAGTCAGGTACCCATCAGAGCTGGGTGGACTCAGGGACGTTCTACAGGGCAGCTCACTACCGCTAGGCAACTCCGTCCCTTTAATATTCGGAGTCGCTAGATCCAAACTTTAGCGTCAATATTAAGAGTCGCTAGATCCCAACTTTAGCGTCACTATTGAGAGCCGCTAGATCCAAACTTTAGCGACAATATAGAGAGTCGCTAGATCCAAACTTTAGCGACAATATTCAGAGTCGCTAGATCCAAACATTAGCGACAATATTCAGAGTCGCTAGATCCAAACTTTAGCGTCACTATTGAGAGCCGCTAGATCCAAACTTTAGCGACAATATTGAGAGTCGCTAGATCCTAACTTTAGCGACAATATTGAGAGTCGCTAGATCCAAACTTTAGCGTCAATATAGAGAGTCGCTAGATCCAAACTTTAGCGACAATATTCAGAGTCGCTAGATCCCAACTTTAGCGACAATATTGAGAGTCGCTAGATCCAAACTTTAGCGACAATATTCAGAGTCGCTAGATCCAAACATTAGCGACAATATTCAGAGTCGCTAGATCCAAACTTTAGCGTCACTATTGAGAGCCGCTAGATCCAAACTTTAGCGACAATATTGAGAGTCGCTAGATCCTAACTTTAGCGTCACTATTGAGAGCCGCTAGATCCAAACTTTAGCTACAATATTGAGAGTCGCTAGATCAAAACTTTAGCTTCACTATTGAGAGCCGCTAGATCCAAACTTTAGCGACAATATTGAGAGTCGCTAGATCCAAACTTTAGCGACAATATTGAGAGCCGCTAGATCCAAACTTTAGCTACAATATTGAGAGTCGCTAGATCAAAACTTTAGCGTCACTATTGAGAGCCGCTAGATCCAAACTTTAGCTACAATATTGAGAGTCGCTAGATCAAAACTTTAGCGTCAATATTGAGAGTCGCTAGATTCAAAATTCACATACACACACACAAAATAAGAAATTGAAGCAAAAATAAAAATGATAAAGAAAACGAGTTGATTTAAAACTGTTTATTTACGTTTATATTTACAAGAATTTGTGACATTTTTATTCCTTTACTCCCGATCATACAATCAAAAACTTTTTCTCTGATAAAATTAACCAGATAATTAATTAAAAGTTTAATAAATCTCTACAATAATGTCAAGATATATTTTAAGAGCAGACATCCAACAGGCGCCATGTTTGTTTACATTCTAGAAAAGACAGACATCCAACAGACGCCATGTTTGTTTACATTCCAGAAAAGACAGACATTCAACAGGTGCCATGTTTGTTTACATTCTAGAAAAGACCGACATTCAACAGGCGCCATGTTTGTTTACATTCTAGAAAAGACAGACATCCAACAGGCGCCATGTTTGTTTACATTCTAGAAAAGACAGACATCCAACAGGCGCCATGTTTGTTTACATTCTAGAAAAGACAGACATCCAACAGACGCCATGTTTGTTTACATTCCAGAAAAGACAGACATTCAACAGGTGCCATGTTTGTTTACATTCTAGAAAAGACAGACATTCAACAGGCGCCATGTTTGTTTACATTCTAGAAAAGACAGACATCCAACAGGCGCCATGTTTGTTTACATTCTAGAAAAGACAGACATCCAACAGGCGCCATGTTTGTTTACATTCTAGAAAAAACAGACATTCAACAGGCGCCATATTTGTTTACATTCTAGAAAAGACAGACATTCAACTGACGCCATGTTTGTTTACATTCTAGAAAAGACAGACTTCCAACAGGCGCCATGTTTGTTTACATTCTAGAAAAGACAGACATCCAACAGGCGTCATGTTTGTTTACATTCTAGAAAAGACAGACATCCAACAGGCGCCATGTTTGTTTACATTCTATACAAGAGCAGACAACTACCAGTCCTAACACACCCCACTATAATTTAATCCACCAGAGTTAGCTCCACTGTGGGGATGTTGAGACGACCCGCAACACTCCAGTCTGTAGACCATAGCCCCACTGCTGCCTGGGCAGGTACACGTTGTGTACGTGTACCTGGCCTCATACCCCTCCATCCACTGCCTGTCCACCAAGTGACCTACAGAGACCTGCTTAGAACAGCCATGAGGATGTGACACTATAATGGTCAGCTTGTCCACATCAATACGACTCTTGTATTTGTTAAATACTTTCTTACATAGACACTCTAACCGCCTATCCATCTCCTCCAGTTTATCAGCTACATCTACGTCATGTGTCGCACACCACAACAAACACAAGTCTCTCTCAGTGTGTGACAACCAATCCACCGTCCACCCATAAATCTTGACCACTGGACTTTGATCATCATCAAACCACAACCTACAGCTGGACTGTCTCGCCTCACTTGAATCAAAAACCACATGTTTGGCTGTCACCACCTGAACCTTCCACCACACTTTGCTGGGTGTGTCCGAGTGGTCACATTCAGGACATGGACAAGTTCTGTAGGTCTCGTATCTTTGGTCCATCCCCTCTGTGTACTTGTACACCCACCTCACCGTCCCAGTCCCTGTCCTCAGTGAGTTCTGTCCCCTGGTGTTGTAGCAAGGATATGGATCTTTAGTGCCTGGTACAAACTCTGGTCTATCTGGACTGGTAAACTTAACGGCTATCCTGACAGTGACGTCAGCCAGGGCTTTTGTGACGTCAAACATATCGTTGTCATGGTAACCAGAAGGAAAATGTTCAAGACTTAACTGATTTACTGGTACAAAGTTTGTATGGCCAGGATTTTTCTCGCAGTTTGCCAGGTGTGTGTGTAGATCTACTTCACCTTGACCTTCAAGACATTCTTGTACTTCATGTGTACCTGTACAGGTAAACAAAACAATTTTATTACTGTAAACATTTCATTAGCTGTGAAACTTTGACAAACATAAAACATGAAAACTATCTACAACCTCCAACTGTCACAACCATCTCAACCATCACCATCTTAAGATACTCATCCAGTAAACATTTCAAACTACAGAATGTTCCAACATAAGGACCTCATCAGCACAAAACATTTGATGCATGCAGGTAGATACCTTTTTAATATCTTTCATCACAAATGGACATTACCTGTAAAATATGTTGAGATGTCCTCTCCACTGGCCATACTGTTGTGGTCATCTAGACTATCCAAATTAATTCCTGTTAAATAAACCACAACACAAAGATTTGACAAATTGTCTACATCAGCACCAAACCAACTAACTACATAACAATAGCCACTGGTCAATGATATGGCAGACATAATTTTGTATGAGGGTCAGCTTTAGAAGATTATGGTTAAATACATTCTTAGACCAATATGTAAGATAGAGTAAAACTGATCTTTGAACTCCCCACTTCACTTTAACACCAGACAGCACACACCACTATGGAAGATCCTTCAGGCTCTGGAGAGTGAAATAAAATTATAGTGGAACTGTCATTAGCATAGAACTACAGAATGACAACATTTATGATGGAACTTTCATTAGCATAGAACTACAGAATGACACATTTATGATGGAACTGTCATTAGCATAGGACTACAGAATGACAATATTTATGATGAATCAAGAACAATTATAGAAGTGCATAACATGGTTCCCACATGGGAGAAAGGTTTGTATCTAGATCTAGATGGAAATGAAGGTTAAAGTTATAGACCTGCATGGAAAGTTAGAGAAATATTTTCATAGTAATCATGTTTATTCATGTTTTAACAATTGCATCAATTTAGCTACTAAATAATTAATAAGCCTTTATTATTTTGGGATTTGTATGTTTTATTATTGCTTGATTGGGCTACATGTTACTAGATCTAATTATTTACAATTACAATAATTTACAACAGGTTTTTGCTCAAAGAATACTAATATATTACTGAATAGTTTTAAGTTTCCTAAAATTATTTTCTAAAATGTTACTCTTAACTAGTCTAAACCGCTATGCCTAAAGTTAAAAAACAAAGTGTAGGCCTAATCATTAGGCCTATATTTAAAGTAAAGCTAAAGTGCTTTAAAGTTAGAAATTTAATCAAGATCTAGATCCTATATACAATAGGCCTACTATATTTATGTTAGTCTAGATCTAGATCTATATTTAATTAGATTCTAGAGCCAAAGCCAAATCAATCTTCATGATGGTGATTATCCATGTTTTAACAAAAACATGATGGAAATTAGATCTAGATCTAGACTATTCTAGACTCTTAACATAAGAGTCTTAACTCTAAAGTTATAGATCTAGATCTAGTTAAAGTATTTTTAGACCTAGATCTAAATTCTAGATCTAGATCTAGAAATTCCAGAATCTAGATCTAGATAAAATTGTAAAATGCAATGATTTTTATGATTGCATTGGTAGGCTTACACACCTAAACACAATCATAAGCTATGATAGCAGTTAAACTATAGAGCAGCAAAACTAAAATTAGAACTAGACCTAGAATTAGATTTTTTTAGGGGGGGGGGGGCACTTGATATTTTCGGGTGGGGGGGGGGGGGGGGCAGAGGTCAACATTTTCGGGGTCGTTCGGGGGAGGGGTTTGACTTTATTCGGAAGAAACTCTGGTTCTGTGGTACAAAAAAAGAACCCATATTATTTATAAACAGTGTTTTTTCCACACTTTTTTTCTCCGAGGGAAACACTTGAAATTTTCGGGGGGGGGGGGGGGGGGGGGGGTGGGGGGGAGGGATTTGCTTTCATAACCTTTGTTTGCCCATCCAAAAATATTGCAAGGCAGTAGGGGACCTAATTGTTTGATATGTCTCCTCTAGATCGTTTACTGCCACCAGCAAGAAGGACTAGGTTTAAACAAGTTAATAAAAAGTCTAGTGACAATTTAAGCGCAATTTCCGTAATTAATTTTTTAGAAATCACAGATCTACGTAAAAATCCTTTCGAACCTTTGCTCATTCGCTATGGTAAAATCCTTTCGAACCTCAGCGCTTTGCGCTAAAAACCTACACGATGCTCAGTTTAAATTTTTAAAAATCCTTTCTAACCTCCGCTCATTCGTTATGGTAAAATCCTTTCGAACCTCAGCGCTTTGCGCTAAAAACCTACACGATGCTCAGTTTAAATTTTAAAAAATCCTTTCTAACCTCCGCTCATTCGCTATGGTAAAATCCTTTCGAACCTCAGCTTTGCGCTAAGAACCTACACGATGCTCAGTTTAAATGTTCTTAATTAATTTTTTGTGACCGAACAAAAGGATATTTTTGAAAACTTTCTTCGGCAATATTGGTCTAAATTATGGCAGGAATCGATTGGTAAATAATGTTTCAAGTCGCTAAGTGGTCTGGTTGCCGAGATATGGAGCATAAACTGCATTTGTTCGAGGTTTTTTGGCTTTTCCGGGAAATCCAGGAAGAAATTTCGGGATTTTTTTTGGACCACAATCATCCCTGGAACTTGCTTAACATATTTGCTTTTGGAACTAGTCCTCGATATTGTTTCGTTGAGGATGAGATACGACTTAAAGCTGCGGACATCCTTCCATCCATCCATCCATCCATCCATCCATCCATCCATCCATCCATCCATCCATCCATCCATCCATCCATCCATCCATCCATCCATCCATCCATCCATCCATCCATCCATCCATCCATCCATCCATCCATCCATCCATCCATCCATCCATCCATCCATCCATCCATCCATCCATCCATCCATCCATCCATCCATCCATCCATCCATCCATCCATCCATCCATCCATCCATCCATCCATCCATCCATCCATCCATCCATCCATCCATCCATCCATCCATCCATCCATCCATCCATCCATCCATCCATCCATCCATCCATCCATCCATCCATCCATCCATCCATACATCCATCCATCCATACATCCATCCATCCATTCCCAGAAATGACGAGTTAATAATCGCAATTCTCTAGAATGGGAATTGCGCTAAAAAATTGTATTGTTCAAGATGACTTAAATTACTAAAAACTACATTAATTTATCTTTAATTTGTTACCAGTTTTAATTTTCAAAATTAATCGGTAGCTTAGCAAATAATTTGTGAAAAAATGAATTTTGTTTTTAAATGGCGACATAAATATGACGGTAAATTTTAAAGGAGTGTTGTTGTAACGCAATTTACCATTCAGCAGAAATGTGTAGTCTGTTAGATTTCTTCTCACTCAAATACACTGCGGGCAAAATTGGCGGGCTTTGTTAGCTGTTATCTTTATAATGTTATTTTTTGAGGGTTTTGTTTTTATGCTGCATTATTTTGTTTTGTTTTTTAATTAATGAAAATAGTTTAGTGTGACGTATTAAATAGTTTTCTATAGTTCAGAGTATTTTGAATATTTTACAACATTATTAAATACAGTAATTATAATTTTGCTTACTTTATATAATTCTGCTAGATTTTCTCTGTGATTATACCAAACAAATGTACAAATGGCTAGTTTGCCTCAAACACTAATCGCACATCGTTAAAACTAGACTTGTATCGTTGAATAATACTCAAAAAATAACGCTTAAAAGATTATATTTCTGAAAAAACAATAAAGCAATGTTAAAAAACGAAATCACGGAATCGTCGTTTTGTTTTCGGCAGCCATTATTACCATGACGACGGTAAACAGAAGTAGGTCAAGCGACAGACTACATAGAGCCATACGCGCACGGATGTTTAAATTCAGGTTTCTTCGGTTTAGCAACATTACGTTTTACTAGAACGAGCAACGAATCTCTGACTGGCCCGACCAACGAATCTCTGACTGGTCTGTGTTTAAATCTGTCCAGTCGCTTACAAGTTTCCATGTGACAGTGGGCCGATGATTGGGAACTAGAAAATTAACCCCCCCCCCCCTAGCACGGTACTAACTACCGCGGTCACTGGTCTGCCTGCAGGCTAATTTTGTCATGTCCATGCTGTCTGCTGTCCGCTCCCTGTGATGTATCATGTTAGTATGTCTAGCAAATGCTTTAGATGTTTCTCCAATTTATTTTACACCCTATAAAGTTTACATTGAAATGTGGGAGCATAAAGTACAATAGTTCTGCTGAATTATAATCATGGCATTTTTATAATTTTAATAAAAAATTTAGATCTAGATAATTTATGTGGAAATCAAACAACTCATTCTGAATTTTTAAAAATCCAAATAAGATACCGGAATTATAAACTAAAAGTGCATTTGTGAGTATAAAGCATACGCTATTAATACTTTTAAAAAAGTATAATTAAGCCAATTTTACTAATTCGTAAAAATTATTGTCCTGATATTTCCCGCCCCCCCCCCCCCCCGAACGAAATGAAATTTATATAATTTATGTAGAAAATATATACTTTTAACAGTGTCCGCCCCCCCCCCACCCGAAGAAAGTCTACCGCCCCCCCCCCCCCGAAAATTTCAGGTGCACCCCCGGAGAAAAAAGTCTGGAAGAAACACTGCGCATGGCGAGTATTAAAAATAAACTTAGACTATATAATCGATTTTCACAAATTATTACTACGGATATATATTCTTGAACGTATGTTTTATTTAATGAGAACGTTAATCAAAATAAAATTGTTTTCTATTTATGTAAATTTTGCACATCCTACAAATGGCGGGAAAAAACATTAATTTCTATATCGATATTTTACGAGTATCGACTTCGAATCGTCGTGAATTGTTTTGTCTAAATACCGATACATTTAATATCATCGTCTTTTGTTAAAACATTTAAATTATCCTTTTATGTAAATATAAAAAGAAATTAGATTAAACAAAGTACCGATTATCAAAACATAAAAGGTTAATCAATTCTAATTCCGGCCATCATTGTATGTGATCGATTGTTTTACTGTCAATTTCTTTCAGAGAAATTTTTGCTTTAGCTCAACTACTTAAAATAGTGCGGCTAACCTATTAACCAATAATTTAAAGTTAAAATAATTACCGATCAAAATATAAAATCAACAAATGCCTAATTAATTACCTAATTAAGTCGTACGAGTTGAAATTGAATCCCAAACAGTGCACACACCAGTTGTGTAAGGAAGTGATATGTGACCTGAACAAGAAGTCACCTGAGTTATATACCAGACACGGGGTTTTATTTCTTTACACGTCACGCTTGAGTAGTTATAAAAGATCAGTTTTGAAAGAATTACTGGTATCTACTGGAGATGGGTGTAAATATTTTGTAAGAATTTAACATGAGCTTTTCATCCTGTATTTTAAATCGTTGTGGCCACATTTTATGGTATGATATAGACATGGACACCTGTAGACATGGGCACCTGTAGACATGGACACCTGTAGACATGGACACCTGTAGACACGGACACCTGTAGACATCGACACCTGTAGACATGGACACCTGTAGACATAGACACCTGTTGATGTGAACATGTTAACGGTAAATAGTAGATTGTACCGTGTTAGTGATGAACATCCTAATATATAATTGCCCATGTGCGCACTTTTCTCTCTCTCTCTCTCTCTCTCTCTCTCTGTCCGCAAAATATTTTCGCCGGATATTACATCAGAATCCTTAGCGATAATTGGAGAACTTGATACGGGCTTTGGTTGAAAATAATATGGTAGATGTTTTAAATGTATAACCAACATTTTATTTAAAGAAGAAAAATAAAAAGTAAAGGATATTCGAATGTAGAAAAACAGTATTAATTATGCAACAGGAAAAGGGCTTATAGTTGTGAAAAAGAACCCATGAAACAATGACGTCACTAATGTTTATACATTAACTAATGACGTTATCTACGGAGTTTAGAATAAAAAGAAATGAACTATTTCATTCAAATTGGATTTAGATCTAGATTAGATCTAGATCTACGTACGCTATGAAATGTCTACAATACCATTTTTCCGGCCTAAACTTATAAAATTAAATTTGTTTTATCTATTTGGATTCTAGATCTAGAGATTCTAGATCTAGACTAGATCTAAATCTACGCAAAAACTAGACGTAGAAGCTAAGTCGCTAAGATCTAGATTTAGACTCGGATGATTATAGATACCGGTGTTTTGTTAAATGTGTCGGATTTTTAGCTAATTAGTTATTTCTTTGCTTTGTCACTAATATCGTAAAGCACATTGCATTTTGACCAAAAACTATTTCAAAAATTATTTTTCTCAAACAAGTACAACATTTTAAAATTAAAATATATAGGCCTATAATTCACGTGAAACGGGTGGGTACCGAAGGTTAGTCAGTAAATTAATGCAATTAAACGGGAAGGAGAGTCTGTACCACTTCTCTACTGGGGATAGTGTATAATATGTTTAGATGTAGCATCATTAAGGTCTCATGACTAAGTGACAATTCAAAGCACAGAGTTCACAGCCTTATTAGATTGATAATGTTTTTTTACCAGGTCCGATGACCACTTGACTCTGGCAAGGGTTTACGGCCTGTAGTCAAATAAAATGATGCAGTATATTATAATATAGTATCTCCGTGGCTGATACACGTGCAGGGTGAAAGTATTGTAGTAGGTAACTCAAATGTACACTCAACTGCCACGTCGAACTAGGCCACAGACATCAACAGTGTTAAGACAGTGACACCCGTTCAAAATCTTCATTGGTTTATTAAACGTTTTATATTATAAAATATTAAATAAACGACTCCAAAAAAATTAATCGGATGTCTGTCCATATTTATTGACGTCTGCAGACGTTATTTGTCAATTTCCGCCCATATTTGGACGTCTGATGACGTTTAACAAGCAACAGCTGTTTAGTATAGATCACGTGAACATATTAGAAGGATTTGAGCAGATTTTTATTTTGTTTAACTATCTATGATGTAAGTGTAAAAATTTACATTTAGCATGTCTTTCTACTGGTTAGGTAAATATATATACGACTTCATTGCGTCATGTATGCGTCTTATTTACGTCATTTGTACATGTGATGTATGTGTTTTTTTATGATCATCTTTTCACGATCTGAAACTTGACATCTATCGTTACCAACGTTTATCATATTGATAAACAAAACGTGTGACGTCAGTGATGTGAAAACATACAGGTTTATAAACATGATACAACTGTTTGTAATCAAATCAAATCAAATTTTATATCAAAATTTTAGTTAGCCCCCCCCCCTCCCCCTACACCTGTAAATAATCTTATTTGGTGAGTCTAGACAAGTGACACGTATTTAAAGAGATGACAACAACATAGGCTGGTACACACTAAGATTTTCGTTACTTGTGAACAATACGGACAGTAAATTTAGTTAACAATGCAGATAAAGTAGAGTTCATCTGAATGTGTGAATTTGTGACATCACTAGTATAATTAAAGTATAGTCAGGAATACATTAGACTAAAATGGATTAAAGAACGCCCTACACACAATATGGAGAAGTTTAGTGGTATGTGTTCTACCACTCGACCACACCATCCCATCTCTACAGATCATGTAAAGCTTAATTGAGATAACAAAATTATTTTCTTCATGTCACTCTCCTGCATTGTGTCAATGTTGACAAGTATTGCAATAGTATTAAAAAGTTTGTAGTTTAAAAGTCTATGTTTAGACAAGTTCAGATAGAACTAGCGAAAACCAGAGATTTTTTTTTAATAAAATACTGAGTCACATGTCAGAAGTTATATTTTTATTAAACGGCTAGGTCGGTGTACAAATATTGTAATACATATTTTGGACGAATTCCAAAAACTTTAAGTTTAAAACTGTTTTCTTTCACGTCAGCCTTATATTTAAATATATTTGGCAAAGATCCCCCGACATGAACGCAATGGTGAATACAGCACCAACACGACCCGTGTTTTGTACGTGTGGTTTTACACGGCCGTCTGTAGGTTATTTATGTCATATTGATTTATCGATTGAATTGTGAGCGCTACGTTGGTATTAGATGATTGATTTGATAATTTTTGGCTGACGGTCAAATGTTTTTGAACAGTCAACAAAAGTTGGTGACGTCATCACGACAGAAAATAATATTGGAATGTCTTGTATGGATCCGACAACATTTGAAAACACGAGAATAGGTCAACTCTAGCCTGTACTGACGTAGTTTGTGGAACATTGACATTATGGTCCATACAGTAGAGTGTATTGGACGAAATAAATATAATTTAATTTGTTGTTTTAATTACGTTTATAACAGATTCATTTTTCAAAATTGGAGCTTTACCTCTACGATATTTTATTAGATAATGAATGGAACATTTCTTATTTTACATTAAAGACACAACAATGCAAAACAAAAACGTTGAGATTACATTTATATCTATACAGTCCCCTTATATTTTTGTATTAATAAATATGTGATTGGAACAAATAACGTATTGTCTGGTGAATGGGGGTGGGGGGAGGAAGCACTAACGGTCACATAAACATACATATATGTGTATAATGTTTTTGTTATCTAGACATATGGCCTACACGTAGGATTTTCCTGTCAAATATACCTATGGGAATATTGATCATACAAGTGCAATTAAAAATTAAAAACTTAAATGCTGTTATTGAATCGTCTGTGTCAGGCTTACGAAAGCACTAATCGTCACACTTGAGTGAACTTGTCTATGGACGACATCTGCTTACGTTAGCTCAACATTTACAGCTATATCAAGGCTGTAATTTATAAATAAGATTTTCTTGAAAAATCAAATCAAATTTTGAAAAGTTACTCGTGAATAAATACTTCCCCATTACCCGACCACTGACGAAGGTTGTGTAAGTTTTGAAATGAAATGAAAATGTGTGTGTGTGTATCCCTTACTACCCCAAATACAACATTTTGTCCTTAGTCTAAAAATAAAACATAATTCAATATATTATCTAGGAAAGGTTTCTGTTATCAAATAACAAGGTTAGTCTTTCCTTCAGCATTACAATTAATTCAGTCGTTCAGTCATTCAGTCATTCAGTCATTCAGTCATTCAGTCATTCAGTCATTCAGTCATTCAGTCATTCAGTCATTCAGTCATTCAGTCATTCAGTCATTCAGTCATTCAGTCATTCAATCATTCAGTCATTCAGTCATTCAGTCAATCAGTCATTCAGTCATTCAGTCAATCAGTCATTCAGTCATTCAGTCATTCAGTCATTCAGTCATTCAGTCATTCAGTCATTCAGTCATTCAGTCATTCAGTCATTCAGTCATTCAGCCATTCAGCCATTCAGTCATTCAGTCATTCAGTCATTCGGTCATTCGGTCATTCGGTCATTCGGTCATTCGGTCATTCGGTATTCGGTCATTCGGTCATTCGGTCATTCGGTCAATCGGTCATTCGGTCATTCGGTCATTCGGTCATTTGGTCATTAGGTCATTCAGTTTTAATATGAATTTTATTAATCAACTTTGATTTGCGAATACTTTCTGTAAAAACGCGAAACTACTGCAAAAATTGGTTTTCACCCGAACCCCACCTCTCACTCTTATGGTCAACTGATTTTCGAACCCCTCCCCCAAGAAATGTGACGTCATTTATAGACGACTCTTAAACAATTCCTAAATACCGCGAGCGACCGTTCAGATCAGCTCTGTATGTGGACATGTCAGTCTAAACCAACTACTTTCATTTATGTACAGGTGTAACTTTTTTTTTACAACAGTTTGTTATAAAATGAAATCAATATTTAAATCAACTTGTACCGGACCGTTAGATCACGTGGCAATAACACATTAATTCAAAAAGTTATTGATTAATCCAACTCTAAATTCGTCTTCATGTGTTGGCGTGAAAGCGAAAACGTCAGCAAATCTTTTGTTTACATAACAACGGCAGTTAAGGTAAACAAACATGCGGGGGACACTTTTTAAAGATTTACAAGTCACATATGTAAATTATCTTATTCGGTGAGTCTAGATGCTAACACATGTAAATAATGTTTCCATGCAGGCTAATGAATCATAATTTTAGAAGTTTTATTGGCAAACACAATTAATAGCATCAGACATTCTACATTAGTCTAGAACCAGAAACTGTGTGGTATCCTCAAAAAAACATAAGAATTAAACACAAGGAGAAATTGACATATTGGTAGGCCTACGTGTCAAATATAAAACTTACAGGTACTACAACATCGGATACAGCTGAATATATTCAAGAAACAAAGTACCTAAACAACTTTACAGTTGTAAGGATTTACTCAAATGTTGATAAAAATACAACGTGTCATACACTCTAACTAAGTATTAGCAATGCTGTTTATTTTTTTTTTGTTGTAATGACCAACAAAAGTGAACTAAAAATATTTAATATTTAAATGTAATATGTCGGGAGCATATATGCTTTAAGCCCAATTGTCAGGAGCACATTTATTGCGAGCCCTCATGTCGGGAGCCAATATGTCTGAAGCCGATTTCACAAGAGCCAATATGTCGTGAGCCTATTAGTCGGGAGCTAATATGTCGGGAGTCATTATGACGGGAGCCTATTTAACGGAAGCCAAGAAGTCGGGGCCCTTTTGAAAAGCTATTTTGACTAGGCCGTATTGTCGTGGGTCGCTTTGACGGGGTCATATTGACGGAACTGTTTTGATGGGGCTATTTTGTCCAGGACCGTTTTAATAATATACCAATAAAAGTTAAACATAAATTATTTATTATTTTAAAAAAGAAGACGTGTTTTCGGAAAGAATTGAAATGATAAATAAAATGTAGGAAAAGTTACAAATTTAAAACAAATGTTTTCTTCAATTTACCCATAAACGTAATCACAATCGTCAAGTAGACAGTCGCTCTAGATTATCTCCATTTTGTGAAAGTGTACATTTTTGTGAAAGTATTACATTTGCAAAGATATATTGTTTATTTAAGTTTACTGATAAAGTTATTTCGTTAAATAGAAACATGCTTGAAATCCAATTAATAAAACAAAAATCTCATTCAAAAACCTTACGGTCTATGGGGCAAATGAAGTAGAGTTCACCTGTTTCAGTGACCTCTGCATATGAAGGGGAAGTGTGGTCAGCGCTACGACCAGCCGTGTTTAATTACCCAAGCATGTGTTAGGTACCCATCTGAGCTGGGTAAACTCAGGGACGTTTCACTAACTTGAACCCGAAATTGAACTCGAGAATTTCGGGTAAGCATTCTAGCTCTCTACCGCTAGACCACTCCGTCCTATTTAAACTCGTTATTAATGTAAATTTTATTTTTAGTTACATAATTAAATAGTGTATAACATTAGTCAAAGTTTCTGGCAGATAAGATTCGATCCCTTCCAATACTAAAATTAAGAACGAAGAAAAATAAGAAAAATAAGTGAAAGTTTAGACCCGTTGGGATATTGTAACCAAAACCAGTGAAATTATAAGTTACATATTGATAAAATGGCGTATAGGTTTTATTTTTTTAAACGGTATGCGCGGTATTAAAAGCTTGATACATTTATTTCGTTGGTGAAGTCAGCAATACATTTTAGAATGTTTGCATATTTCCTGGGCATTAAATATTTGGCTTTTAGCCGTCAACTTTTATTACAGTTAGCGACGTCATCAATATAGGTTATACCATTTGAATATTACGTGGACATTTAATTATTTGGCATTTAGCCATCAACGGTTCTTACACTTGGTGACGTCAGCTATACGTCAGCAAGACGGTTGGCGATATTTAAATATTTGACAACGATACCTCTACATAACTAAATAGGTGAACACAGCCCTAACTTGCCGCGTGTTTTGTACATGTGGTTTCTTACGACCGTCTGAAGAAGTTAATTTATGCCACATTGAATCATCAAATAAATTCTCTTTAAGACAGGTGTCAGAACTTTTTATTTCAAGGTGTTAGGTGATTGATTAAATAATGTTTGGCAGATGCTAAAAAGTTTGAAACACTTATTCATTTTAAGCCGTCATTAAAACGGTAAAGATATGTAAAGACTATTTAAATGTCTTATGTTTATCTGTCAACATTTCAAACGACGTGGTTTTGTTAAATAAAGTATGTACTGACGTAGTTTTTGGAACATAGACATTATGGTCAATACAATGGAGTGTATCGAAGGAATTGAATTGAATAGAATTTATTGAATTAAAGCAACATTTATTTTATTGCGTTCATCTTACATCCATGTTGAAAAAAAGACATTATGCGTGTTGGCACAAAAAAGAAAAGATTAACACTATGCTAAACGAATGGATAATCAATTATACAACATTTGTAATATATTTCTATTAATACAGACCTCTAATATAATTCAGCATAAAATCGTGATGAGCTATGTATGTGGCTAAATCAACACTGCTAGCTACAGAAACAGGAGGGATATAAATTATTGCTATGTTAATTTGTAGATTCTATGTAGCTTACGGAAATATAATGCTAATTTAATATTTATATTAAGCAATGTGTGGGTGGAGAGTTTTATATTGCGCCATTAATATATTGAGGGAGGATGTTGAATCTGGTTTTTATGATGGAGGGGAGGAGTGGGCAGAGGTGGTTTTAATTGGCAAAAATTGAAATTACTTCAGTAAAAACAATTTCTAAAGACATACACATTGGAGTTTCCTGGAAAACACACCAATGTAAGTATTGTTCACACATACGTCAGTTGAAAACGTAAATACGGTTATAGAATCGTTAGTGTCAGGTTTACGAAAGTACTGCTATAAATATCACGCTCAAATGAACTATGACAATGGACGATGTCTGCTTACGCTACCCACGATCTGCATTTATTTAGCAACAAAAGTTTCTTGAGAAAACTAAATTAGTTTTTGAAAACTAAACATGACTGGCGACTTTAACTTTCTCTTCACTTTAAACAGGAGTGTCGAATTATTTCATTAGCTCACTACCATATACTATACATAGATCGTTATAAGTTTGTAGCATACGATTTGATTTCATATTGATTGGGTTAAGTGACGTGACTTAAGAAATGTTTGAAGCTGTCAAAGGGTGGATTTAGAATTTTCTGAAGTCCAAGTGTGTCAACTGACGTCAGCAAATCGATGAAAAGAATTGATTTTATTTTATTGCTCGTTTAACATTTGAATTGGTGTAAATGACACTAGATTAATATTGTTATAAAAGGAAACGAAATGGTCGCTTGCCAAGTAGAATATAGACAACTGGACGATCTAATATAGATCTACTGTGGTTGGGTTACCTGCTTGTGTGTAAAATAAGTTTATAGCCAAGGTATTTTATAAACACTCAGGTATAGGCAAACAACAATCTGAAATCTTAAAAGTTGATTTGAAATTAATTGTTTTTATCCTGTTCTAATATCACTAGTTGACAAAATAAATGTTTAAACACATGACTAGAAATAAAAACAAAAGGTACGTCTAATCCAACTGAATTGGAACACACAACTCAGCCGGGGTAATGGAACAAGTCTAGTTAATAATGTAAAGCGACGCCAGACAGTGTAGTTCTAACGTCTGTTCAAAAGTTGTTTAATTCCAATAAAAGTGTTGTTTTAGTTTTTAATAAGCATTTTATAAATGAGTAAATAATGATATTTAAAGGTCTTAATATTTTTGCTGCTTTGTTGTATCTAATTGTATCTAATGCCAGATATTGTAGGCCTACTTTCATGTTTTATTCAAACAAAACACTCTTTTTAATAAAAACTTTACCAATATTAACTTAACATTTAATATACAACAAACATCGATCGAATTACAAAAAGGCAAGCAAAAAAAAATTATTTTATTTTATAAAATATTTTCTATTTAGGACGACCCTCAATAGACTGCATGTTAAAAAAAAATATTGTTTTGTAGCAGACATTTGTACGACTAGTCAGTGGCGTAGCGAGGTCGGGTGTCACCCGGTGCGGCACTTAATGGTGTCACCTCAACAGGCGTAGCGACCCTTCCCGGCGCCCAGGGACAAACTTTCAATTTTTGATTTTCACCCACCCCTCAACCTTTCGATTAGCTACCCTCCCCTCCCCCTAAAGCTTTTATTTACACCCCTCCCCCCGCCCCTCCACCCATGTCGGGATTTGTCAAATTTGCTTTTTAACACTCGAATTAATCACTTAATTAAGTGGAAGTATCATTTTTCTCTATATATCTTGCTATTTTTTGACTTGGTGTCACCCCCCCCCCTAGATGCTGTCACCCGGTGCTGTCAGCACCCCGGACCCCTCGCTACGCCACTACGACTAGTATTGCTAACACCGAAAGAAATATTCACTCAATTATCAGCTTTTCACATTCGTTCTTAAGGCACATGGGGCAGATGAAGTAGGTTTATCTGCTTCAATATCCTAGGCATATGAGGGATTGTCTGGTCACCATTATGCTCAGACTTATTTGTTTCCTTAACATGAGCTAGGTACCCATCAGAGCTGAGTAGGCTCAGGTACGTCCCAAATATCAACTGGATGAGATAACACAGAGGGCACAGCACTGTGTTTTATGTGACACGGGATGTTTAAAGGGAAGTAACCGGTAAAATAGAAGTTGTTGTAAAAATACGCTGTTGTCTACCTTTCTACAAGTAGTAAAAAAAAGTTTGAACCAGTGTGAGAGATAAAAACAACTGACAACAGAACTGTGACGTGTCATCTGATGGTCAAAGGGAAGTCACCAACAGGCAGTCAATTGTGAGAATACCGGTGACTTTATTTATTTCTTGTACTGTAACGGGTGCATTGAGGAACTTTGTGTTGAATCCTTGAGAGATTTCTGAATTTTTTACTCAGCCTTGCTTTTCTCTTTAGCTCCTAGGGATCAATTCAGCCGACTTTTGTAAATCTTTATCGTGTACTTCAGCCTTTTCTGGTGTAAATGTATTCTTGATGTCTTCTACAGGACAAGTCTGATATACCCTGGTTATGAGACGATCATTTAGATAGTAACTTAAATCAATTTCCCCACCTATTTTGTTTTATTTCTTGTGGTTCTTGCACATTCCCACTTAATGATCTGGACATTTTCTTCAACGACTTTTAAAAATATAATTTCCTATTTTAGTTTTAATATTGTTTGAAATGTGCGTTATAATTGTATATTATATTGAGATGGTCATATAACTTGAAAGAAAGGGAGATAAGCCATTTTAAAAAGTTGTGATGACCAGTGTATTACGGTTAGTTAAAAAACAGAACTACGCTAGTTGTGGTATGGGGACAGACAGGCTACCAAAACGTTTAGCTAGTATAGACGTGTATTCAATAGATATTTTATATAATTCAAACAACGGCTGCTGTATAAGATCTAAGTACAATTCAGTGACTGCGTCGGATTCCAGACATTTTTATCCTTTTAATCATGTTTACAGGGGAGGATCTTTTAATCTTGTTTACACGGGAGGATCTTTTTGATTCCATGCGCTGTGTCAAGCTGACCAAATATTTTACTTCCTGTTTGTAAAAGGGAACGTACTAGGGTTAAAATTGTATTTTCAATCACCTTTTTACATTCAGAAGATAAACCTAGCTAATGTTTTAAAACCTTACAATAAAAGACTTGACTTCATTTATTCTTAACAAGCAACCAGTACCTCAATTGCCAACTATGGTAACCTGAACAACAACATCAAATAAAACTCCACGCACAGTGTGACAAAATAGGTGATCACACATCAGTAACGAAGTTAGTGAACACGTAATCAATAATACGTGTCTCGTTTAATTTTGCAAACGTTTTTTTTTTACCAGCTGAGAATCTGGACAAGTTGTAATTTAAAACGCCGTGTAAAATATGTTTTCCCAAAAGTCAGCCATCTTACTATCACAAGTCGTGGGGCTATATTTAAATGTATAACGTCTGTACAGTGTGGCAATAAATGTCAGGGTATCGTTATAGATGTAGATGCCACCCACAAAAATATCTGGTCTCCTCAGTGCAATAAACGTGCCATGTTTACAGCCGCCCTTATTTCAAGAAGTGTTTAGAGAGAGCGTCAAGTATTTACATTTCTGGTTCACAACCTTCAGATACATGTAAGCTAACAATCTAATGCATAACGTATGCAAAAAGTCACTGCAAAGTATAGCTCACTTTCTTGTTTGAAAACAGAACCATATAGTAGAACGTTGTTATATTTTATTGACCTTTCAGTAAAACGAGATCCAGTGTCGAGCACTTTGATTAATATAAAATTTAAATGCGGCAGATTTCTCTTAATAGATTCTATGCCGACTTCCATAAGAAGTATCTCTAGGCAACGATTGAGTCAAGACAACGCCCACAGCCCAATGTAGACTGTCCGAACACTGGTAGATTTAACGTCTACTCTGTAAACTGCACATAACTTACAATCAACGCAACTTCTCAAATGATTGTAAATGTTTTATTATCTGTTCACCTTAATGTTGTCCCTACCTCTGTTAGCTTTATGATAACTGGTGCAGTTATAAAATGTATTCGTTGTCTTACCTCATAAAATTGTCAATGTGCTAGTGGTAAAGCAACATTCCGTTAGGACTTTAGACGTACTTGCTCTCGCCTCAGTTTTTAAATGTTCGACTTGAAATTTTGGTTTAAATGTAAATGGCTGACCTCGGGGATTTATTTACAATTACGTCCAAGGATCATCTTAGGT
Organism: Physella acuta; assembly: GCF_028476545.2. Taxonomy (NCBI): domain Eukaryota; kingdom Metazoa; phylum Mollusca; class Gastropoda; family Physidae; genus Physella; species Physella acuta. Next base: position 996,744 of record NW_026731705.1, on the reverse strand, counting down.
TTATCAATAGCAGGATGCACATATGAAGTCTCAACACAATTTTAATACAATAGCAAAGTTATATTTATTGCTGAGTTTAATGCATTTTGGTTAAATCAATACAATGTTATTGAATGCCATTATTAATTTGTATTTATATCATTTAGCTTATTTACAAGCAGTTAATTTTAAATGCACATTTATTACTCTTTAAAGCAAAGCAATACACTTAGTTCTAATAAAACGACATACAAATTCCCCCCCCCCCTCGCTATGTCTCAGGTTAAGGGTATAATTTTCGATGACTAAAACTTTACCCGACGCCAATTAAATTCCGCCCAAGATGCGTTATCCTTTTAAAAAAGATTAGTAATGTCAAAAATAAATCTGCCTCTTTTAAGTTTAGAGGGAAATTTGTAGCAAGCGCTAATTTGTTTAGGCCAGTCTTTTTATGGTCTATCTTTGGAACAGTCTCTGTTATGATATGGTACATAGTTGGATTATAAGTTTGTTAGAATAAGGTCATACAATTGACATACAATAGCTAATTTTCAGAAACATTTATTGTACACATTAGAATACGACATCGGTGTTTCGTTGACTGGTTGATTGTACAATAAAACAATCTAGAGAAAACAAACTGGAATCCAACGGATAAACAAAAGCCCGAAGTCTGGGGTGTGCTTTCTTGCACATAGTCAATAACAATTGCAGAAAATGTGTACTATTTGAAGAAGCATTATTTAAAAAAACGAATAGAACGAGATAAAAAAGGCATGAAGATAATCGTCTGAAATAGAGACGAGGGATGCTGGATTATTAAGGTTCGATCTTCAAAAATTTCAAGTGAGTTGACGACGTTTTGCCAACTGCTATGCACCTTAAAAACGGAAACGAGTAAAAAAATAAAATCAAAAGTGTTTAGAGCAGGGGTTCTTCACCTGGGTCCAATAGAACTTAATAGGATCGCTAAGTGGGTCTTAGGGCTGTGGCGGAGGTTAAGACAAACTCTTCTCACGATCGCATTCTGTCAGTGTGAACGATACAACTATTGAGAAGGGTCCACTGAATGAGCATAGGAAACTAAGGTGGGGTTAAGGACCACTTCTTAAGAGTTTAGTTTGTATAAGGTGCGGGCTTATTTTGTCGTGTTTTCAGAACTTCAGATTATTTCGATAATAGTATATTCTTTTTTTTTCATTTTATCAGTTAGGTTGAATAAAGTAACAACGCAGTACAAGTTTTCACGTTGTACAATTTTTACCTCGCTTAGTAGGTCTAGTGGCCTTAACTAAAGAAAAAAGAAGTATAAGGACTTGTTATGTAACAAGTAAACAAAAAATGATCTATTCGGTACAATACACTAATTTTATTGGCTCTTAAAATTGGGATCCGGACAAAAGGCCAACATGGACAAAAGGCCGACACGAACAAATGGCCAACTTGGACAAAAGGCCGACAAGACAAAGACCGAGTGCTTAAAAGCCGACATCCATAAGGCCGACAAGAGAAAAGGCCAACAAATTTTATAAAACAACAAACTACAATTACAGCCATTTACCAGTTACATAATTATACAGTTATAGCACAACAGAGAAAAAAATAGGACCTAGTATTATAAATTGTATGCTATGCCGGGTAGAAATTCAAGTCTATTTCTGTTTTCACGTTCTGTATATATTGTTTTTTATTCGCTTTTTGACAGCTCACCAAGCAATATACTTCCACTCTTCCTTGTTCTTACTTTAGTTTTAAGATCAAACAAAAGACTCCAGGGTGCTATTTTCTCTCAAATGTGTATGGGTCCTTGAAATCTTATTTAGATAATTGTCATGGTTTCTTTCATTCTTTTTGCCACCTATCTGTTTATCCTTTGTACACTACCGTCATCCCAAGTCGCATGTACCCCATTGTTCACCTTATAAGGATCGCGACTAGCATAGTCGGTTGACGTTCCACCTTGTTGCATGTGGGCGATGATGCCGGCGGCTTTTGACTTGGTTCTTTGATGGTTTTCTCACCTCTTTGACATAGAAGGAGCAATAAAAGACAGTAGTGACCGCAATTCGCAATATTTAAGTGTTGATCCTTTGTGTTTTAGACACTCCCGTCATATTTTGCGATACATGCATTTTTTTATGTTTGTCGGCCTAATGGTCTGTCGGCCTTTTGGATGTCTGCCATTTGGCTGTCGGCCTAATGTCCTGTCGGCCTTATGTCATGTCGGCCTTTCGGCTGTCGGCTTTTTTGTCCATGTCGGCCTTTTGGATGTCGGCCTTTTGTTCTACATCCCTTAAAATTGATATTGATATAAAAAGGATATTGCCTTCCACCCGACCGCTCCGACGATACAAGAATCTGTGTTATTTATTTCTCTTTTATGCAGTGATCTAGGCAAGATATAATGCAATCAAGAAAAAGTATTAAAAGTGTTAGAAAATTTATTTACTCACGTTATAATCATTTCTATTTACCTTACTAAAAAATAAAGCACGAGTGACGTTACTTAAATTTTCTCATATATTCTTATATAACACTACGAGGGACGACAACTCGGTATATAAATATGGTCTTTAATCAATTTGTACTTACTTAAACTTTTAAAAATAAAATAGAATCTCTTAGAAAAACATTTGCGTACCATGTAGGCTAAACAGCAAACAATATGAGTATAATAGTGTTGCTTCCAGTCTCTGAAAATTACTTAAAATTTGACAGATGTCAGAGAAATAGAACCTTTACTAGTATGTAATTTTTGTTATATCTACCTTAAACAGTACTCAACCAAAAGTAGAATAAGTTCCAATTCCGATAACTGCAAATGTTTAAAAATTGTTACAGAACTACAAATTTAGTATTATACTTATATATGAAATTTCATCAACGTACCTGTGCCGGTACATAATTTATTGTGTTCATAAATGGACACGCACATAGACACACGGACGAAATTGCACAACTAAGTTTTTCCGACTCAGTGATGTGTAAAAAGTCGAGATTTGTGAAAATCTTGATTTCGATTTTTTTTTGCAAGATTACAAAATTTTTTCTCTAATTTGTCTACAATAAAAGTAAAAATTATTTTCGTCAGAATTGCTGAAATGTTGATAAAAATATAATTACGGTCCTTATTAATGTTTAGTCAAACTTACTTAAACAGTCCTTAAACTGTCGATATTTTAGACAATGGAAATACGTACGTGTTCTAGATATCGGACACCTTTAAAAGAAATATATATAAATTTACGTATATTTTTTAGTTCTTATACTAATATATGCAATTTGTTTTCTGGAAGTAAAATTGTTTACACAGAAAGTGAGTACATAAGCACTACCGCTTACTGGAAATCGCTATTTAGAGACAGTCACACAAAAAACAGACTGATTAACACGATTACAAAACTTTTCGTTTTTCAGACTCGAATTCAATTTTTCTCAAGATTAAATATACTAAGTTCCTCTATACTCTGTATACTATAAATAAGAACGTGCAATTTTCATTTTATTATCACAAAATAAGTTGTTTTTTTTATTTATGTTCTGAAAACTTTTAAAATTTATATGATACAACAATCTTTATATAAATAACTGTTTCTTATCTGTAATTTGTTGATTTTCTTTTCAATCCGCTGTTTCTCTTCTTTTGGTAAATTAGCCTTGATTTTCCCATATCGCTGTTCCAGGTCTTTTAGTTTTGATTCCAAAGTCTCGGCATTTGCTACTTCAGCAAGTTCAAGCTTCTTGATAAGCAGTTGGTTTTTATGCTTCATTTCTGTCAAAGCTAATTCCTTATCGCGAAGTTCGGTTTTATGCCGCAGACACTGATTTTGAAAATTCGTTTCCAGTTGTTGGTTTTTCTGTTTTGTTTCTTCCAGCTGTTTACACAGATTATCTTTCTCTAAAGTGGTATTTAGTATTCGTTGTTCTAGGTTTTTGCTTTCTTTCTTGTATTTATCCGTCAGTTCTTTGTATTTTTTCTCTAAGGTTTCTTTTTCAAGTTGTATCATTTTTTCTACATTGCTTTTTTCCACCTCAAATTGCAATTTGATTTCATTTATTTTACTGTCAAATTGTTTCTTGAGTTGCTGTTCATTTTTCTGATATTGTTTTTCTATTTCCGTCCTTTCTTTTTCTCCTAATTCTTTATTTTTCTTTAGCTCGTCTCGTTCTTTTTGTATTCTTTCCATCTCGAATTGATGTTTTTCATTTTCTGCTCTTAATACTTCGTTACGTTTCTTCACTTCTTCTTGTAGTTGTTTTTTAATTTCCATTTCTTTTTTCATAGTTTCATTCTCCATTTTTTTTCTTTCTTCGAAAAGTTTTTTTTCTTCTAATTTTTGCTCTTTTAGCATCTTGTTAAGAATTTTTTTCAATGTCTCTTGTTGTTCCTGGTGCATTTTCTCTTCTTTTGTAATTTGTAATTGGCTTCAAGTAATTCTGATATTGAATTAATTCTATCTTTGAACATGGCATGCACTTGATCTATGTTTCTGATAAGATCAGCTAATGTACCAGTCTCATTATCTTGAGCAACTAAATATTCAACTAAATATATATGTTGGGCTTGTTATGTTATGTTTCATTTTCCAAGTAGGGCCTATTTTTTTTTATTTTACTGTTTACTTTTTATGTTTAATCAAATTTGAACTGAGCAAAACTTGTGTTTTAGTATGTTTTAATAAAAAGTTTAGAAATTTTATTTAAAGCGGTAAAAATGGAAATAAAATATTACCATTGTGAGCTTGGGTCGTGCTTGGTATATGCTGCACCTAAAAAGTTTAGAACAAATACGTACATTTGCAAAAAAAAAAAAGTCAGATGATCTAAGGATAAATGACCTTAGGACACATGATCTTAGGACAATTGATCTCAATCACAAATGATCTCAAGGATAAAATATATCAAGAGAGAATATTTCAGGAGAAATGATCTCAGACAAAACATTCAGACAAAATTCTCACTGCAAAATATTTATATCAGTTGGGCTGATTTTAGTTTATTTCATTATTAATGAAAATTAATTGTCATATTAAGTTTTTAAGTTGTACGGTAATGATTGTGAGACGAGTTTTGTCGCATAGGCTTCTAACAACACATTAAACATACTTAAATTGCAATTATAGAAATAATGTGTGCAGTTTAAAACTAATTTTCGATAGACTGTTTATTTGGGTTTGGCGATCATGAGACTGTTTTCCTTGATATTAAGTAGACGCAACTAGATCAAAGGGTTAGATGATCTAATTATGATAGGGCTCTGAAATAACGACTACGCAGCAAGGTAGCCACTTGTTTTATCGGCGGACAGGCCTTAAGGGAGAAGACATCCGCCGAATCACCCAAGAAAATTATTTCACGTGCTTTGAACATTAATGTGGTTAAGGGTTCCATCAAGTTATTTGAAAATATACATTTTCGCGTCTGATACGTTTCATATCAAATTATATTTAAAAATTAATTTTACTTAGTCTTTTGATAGTTTTTATAAGCTTAACGAATTCATTAAGTATATCTCATAATTATATTGGGCAATAAAAGTAAATGAAATCCATATGACACTCAATTTTAAAATATTAAAATCAATTAAACTCATCTTAAATACTATACATAATTAGCTATGAGATATTTCGTCCCTAGATCTTTTGTCCTTGAGATCATTTGTCATGAGATCTTTGTTTTTCTTAATCTTACTCCCTCTCTACAAAAAGTTCAATATCCATCATCACGGGAAAAAAACTATTTAATCACCATGCTGGGACCGTGATATGGTCACTAATATTAACACAGTTTAAATTACTGTTTATGAAAATTTCACAAACACAACCATTCTACATGCCTCCTAGAAATACAACACTACAGGTTGAAGACATAACACAGCAACAAATTCATCCAGTACTGGTAATATAAACTAAATAATTAAAGCAGGCTGATCACCTTTAATTTTTTTCTTATTCAACAATATGGGTTGGGGTGGTAGCCCCCTCCCTACTGCATTCGGTATATAAAAATAAGGTTTATAACAATATCCTTAGTTGTTTTTTTTTGGACTATGTACAAGTGACATTTGCTTAGAATATACTGAACGAGAATGTTACACGAAACTATCAAATTCTAAAGGATATTAAGACATCGGATATTGAGCGAAATACCGGTCCACTCACTTTAACAAAAGTTAAACACAAATAAGCTTTAGTCGCATAGAAAAAAATGTATTGCAAATCAATAGTTATATAAAATCCTAATGTCTTTTTTTTGTTTGAGCAATCTGATAGAGTACTAATAGCTACTTTAGGTCACTGGATGGAATTCAAAATTTGCAAGGAATCTAGAGAATAAAATCTTATTCATGTGTATAAAATGTCCCGTAGGCCTACCTACATGAAACCTTACTTTTGTTATGGATATTTTTGAGACAGGGAATAAAGTACATTTTCCTCCTAAAATTTGAGAGTAATCCAAATATACGATCTTATTGTTAAATTCCAAATTTCGTCTTATTAACATCAATAAAGTTATTTTGTTCAAACAGAAAGTGAGTAAAGTGCATCTTCTGGTTAACAGAAATCGTTCAGAATTTGACAAAAACCTGAGCGAACTATGAAATACTTATTTATAGCCTACATTTGTATTGACCTCATTTAAACGGCACTCAAAGTAAAGGCTCTCCACAACGGGTTACTTTAAATCGCGAAAAAGTTGATCAAAAGCTACAAATGTAATATAACACTTATATAGGAAATTTCGTCAACCTAACTGTTAATCAAGTAGTCGTGTTCAAATACACACACACACAGACAAAAATGATTGCAAAACTGTTTTTCCGGTTCCGGAATGTTGTGAAACGTTAACATTCGTCTGAATTTCAAAATATATCGTTTTGTACGATTACAATACTTCCTCCGAACTAGAAAATATGTCTACCTTACATATTATCAAACTAAAAAAATAGACAAATACCTCACTGCCGCTCTTGCAGTAAACTGTCCTGCTCTGAACCTGCTTGTCAAAAGAATATATTGTCCTGGTCTCTCGACATTAAATACACACAACAAACCAGAGGCGTAGCGACCCTTCCCGGCGCCGGGGGACAAGCTTTTCGATTTGCACCCCCCTCAACCTTTCAATTGATTTTTCCAACCCATTTTGGCGCCCCTAAGGTCGGCGTCCGGGGATATATGTCCCCCGCCCCCCCCCCCCCTCGCTACGTTACTGCAACGACCGGTACAACGCACTATTCCGCTCAAAAAAGGCATTCGTATTTTATCTAGTGTCCTGAATATTTATTACAAGCTAGATAGCGCAAAGTTTTGTCGACTATTTAATTTACTCCTTGTGCGTGTGCTTATCATTCTCCATTTAGCTTTGTTTAAATTTAATTATTTGTTCTCGTGCTTATATTGTCATTTATATTTGACACATGAACTCGAGCCCACCTTATAACACATATACATTATTTAAGGTATTTTAGATAGTAGGGGAGACAAAGCTGATTATTAAAGAAAACAAATATGCATAAGTTGTCTCCCATAAAGATAAAAGATGTGTGTTAAAGAAAACAAGTTAATTAAAAAAGTCTAGTGACATTTATGCGCAATTTCCTTATGTTATCTAAAAATAGCTCTGACGTATAATGCTGGGGTGCGTTCAAGCTAGAAGAACGATCGGTTTGTAGGTGTTTATGTAATTTTAAAATTTGTGACCGAACGAGAGGATATTTTTGAAAACTTTCTTCGGCAATATTGTTCTAAATTATGGCAGGAATCGATTGGTACATGTTTCAAGTCGCTAAGTGGTCTGGTTGCTGAGATATGGGCCAAAAACTGATTTTTTTCGAGGTTTTTTGGCTTTTTCGGGAAATACATGAAAGAAATCCGGAATTTTTATCGCCAATGCTCATTCTCGTAACTTGCTTAACAATATTGCTTTTGGAACTAGTCATCGATATTGCTTCGTTGAGGAGGAGATACGACTTAAAGCCCGGACACACATTCATCCATACATTCATCCATCCATTCCCAGAAATGACGAGTTAATAAACGCAATTCTCCAGAATGGAAATTGCGCTAAAAACATGGATTGTTATTTAAAATTAAAAATACAATGGACTGTCTCCTGTAAGCAACACACCCGCCTTGTGTTAACCTCCCTCAGTTTGTATTGGTAATGTGGGACCATCAGAGTTGTACTGTAAGTGGATATGTGATGCTGGCAGATTTATTGCTGTGATATTCTACCGTAGTCAGCTAGCTTCAATTTAACTGTAGACAGCCAGATATAATGCTTTTGTAGTCAGCTAGCTTCAATTTAACTGTATACAGCCAGATATAATGCTTATGTAGTCAGCTAGCTTCAATTTAACTGTATACAGCCAGATATAATGCTTATGTAGTCAGCTAGCTTCAATTTAACTGTATACAGCCAGATATAATGCTTTTGTAGTCAGCTAGCTATAATTCAACGCTTTGCTTAATTGGGATGGAGGAAAGCAATAGTACAAACAGATGTGGCGTCCTGCCTGTGGAATCCAGCAGCAGGTAGGGGGCCGGGCTCTCCACCTCGCAGGTAGGGAGCCGGGCTCTCCACCTCGCAGGTAGGGGGCCGGGCTCTCCACCTCGCAGGTAGGGGGCCGGGCTCTCCACCTCGCAGGTAGGGAGCCGGGCTCTCCACCTCGCAGGTAGGGGGCCGGGCTCTCCACCTCGCAGGTAGGGGGCCGGGCTCTCCACCTCGCAGGTAGGGGGCCGGGCTCTCCACCTCGCAGGTAGGGGGCCGGGCTCTCCACCTCGCAGGTAGGGGGCCGGGCTCTCCACCTCGCAGGTAGGGGGCCGGGCTCTCCACCTCGCAGGTAGGGGGCCGGGCTCTCCAACTCGCAGGTAGGGGACGGGCTCTACACCCCGCAGGTAGGGGACAGGGCTCTACACCTCGCAGGTAGGGGCCGGGCTCTACACCTCGCAGGTAGGGGGACGGGCTCTACACCCCGCAGGTAGGGGACAGGGCTCTACACCTCGCAGGTAGGGACCGGGCTCTACACCTCGCAGGTAGGGGGCCGGGCTCTCCACCTCGAAGGAGCCCACAAAAGCGAGCTGGTGGTTCCTCTAATCTTGCTTGTGAAGCCAGGGGCAAGGAACAGAAGGATAATTCTTCCCTCATAAAAAATGACATACCAACAACACATATCGTTATACTAACACAACAACATGTGAGATAATGGGTACTAAACACACTCACAGAATGTAACATAAATGTATTCTATCGCTTCGCTCCACTGGACCGCTCTCTACCAAACATCAAAGATTGCCTGTATGTGGAAGACATGAACAGATACTCTCAGAGCTGGGGTAAATTTGACCTCAATGCTAGGGTAACCCTGACCTCAATGGTTTGGTAACACTGACCTCAATTCTGGGGTAACCCTGACCTCAATGCTGGGGTAACCCTGACCACAATTCTGGGGTAACTCTGACCTCAATGCTGGGGTAACCCTGACTTCAATGCTGGGGTAACCCTGACCTCAATGCTGGGGTAACACTGACCTCAATGCTGGGGTAACCCTGACCTCAATGCTGGGGTAACACTGACCTCAATGCTGGGGTAACCCTGACCTCAAAGCTGGGGTAACCCTGACCTCAATGCTGGGGTAACCCTGACCTCAATGCTGGGGTAACCTTGACCTCAATGCTGGGGTAACACTGACCTCAATGCTGGGGTAACCCTGACCTCAATGCTGGGTAACTCTGACCTCAACGCTGAAGGAAAGGAAATTGAAGAATGGCAGGTACCTCATAACATGCTAAATTGGATTTAAGGATACCTACCAACCGCATATCATTCATCTGTATGCTAGGTAACAGAAGCAATACTGAAACTTTAAGATATCATTAAGCTTTATGCTAGGTAACAGAAGCAATACTGAATCTTTAAGATATCATTAATCTGTATGCAGGGTAACAGAACAGTCCAGTGTTTGTGTACGGTTATTTTACCGTCCGTATAAAGCTTGGTCATGTCAGTCTAGTGTTTGTGTACGTTTATTTTATCGCCCGTATAAAGCTAGGACATTCAATTTTCATTAATTTAATTGAGCAATTAGGTATTTACAAATTTCGAATGTTGACACTCAATGTAAAAACTGCCTTGTAACAAATACAAACATTGTATTTACAACGATCATCGGTGTCACTAAAATAATTACATATCTGACTTTGTGTGACAAATAAAAAATAAATATTACATGGACAATAGCTAAAAAAATTTAAAGGTACATAATTCATGTTTCTTAGATATTTTTCTTTTTTAATTGTTATTTCCCTTTGACCATCAAACCTCATTCTTTTATCCCTCCTAGTTGGATCCTACGTTTACGTCTATTTTATAGCAGACACCATAAAAATGTTAATTGCTTTTTTATCTATCCAATTCTTCCTATAATTTACTTCATCGACCAAACTGGCAGGATCTAACAAGTTGCTATAGAAACAACGAAAATATGTGAAATTTAACACATTTTCAATTAGCTTTTAATTAAAATTGATACATTGTTAAGTCGTGTACAGTTATTTCAAGGTATCGATCATGACTTAAGTGTTAAATTGTCAACTTAAGTCAAGTACAGTAAGGAAGCCTAGATCTTGAGATCTATAGGGAAGATGAAGTAGAGTTTCTGTTTCCTGACAAATTTTAACGTCAGTTTTGAGAGTCGCTAGATCCAAAGTTTAGCGTTAATATTGAGAGTCGCTAAATCCCAACTTTAGCGTCAATATTGAGAGTCTCTAAATCCCAACTTTAGCGTCTATAATGAGAGTCGCTAGATCCCAACTTTAGCGACAATATTGAGAGTCGCTACATTCAAACTTTAGCGTCAATATTGAGAGTCGCTAGATCCAAACTTTAGCGTCAATATTGAGAGTCGCTAGATCCCAACTTTAGCGTCAATATAGAGAGTAGCTAGATCCAACCTTTAACGTCAATATTGAGAGTCGCTAGATCCCAACTTTAGCGACAATATTGAGAGTCGCTAGATCGCAACTTTAGCGACAATATTGAGAGTCGCTAGATCCAACCTTTAACGTCAATATTGAGAGTCGCTAGATCCAAACTGTAGCGTCAATATTGAGAGTCGCTAGATCCCAACTTTAGCGTCAATATTGAGTCGCTAGATCCCAACTATAGCGTCAATATTGAGAGTCGCTAGATCCAAACTTTGGCGTCAATATTGAGTCGCTAGATCCAAACTATAGCGTCAATATTGAGAGTCGCTAGATCCAAACTTTAGCGTCAATATTGAGAGTCGCTAGATCTAAACTTTAGCGTCAATATTGAGTCGCTAGATTTAAATTTAGCGTCAGTATTCAGAGTCGCTTGATCCAAACTAGCATCAATTTTGAGAATTAAATAAGTTCTGGATATTGATGTTACGGTGGGTGGTGAGGTCGTTGGAACAGTTAAAGGGATTGTGGGGTTATCATGTCTTAGGGTAAAGTGGATAGAGGGGGGAGAGAGGAGGGGGTAGATTTTTTTTTTTTTTTAAATTTTTATTAATTCAATTGTTTTAAACCAGTGGTTCCCAACCTTTTTCGAGTGGCGACCCCCTTTTATAAAAGTAAGTGACCCGCGACCCCCATAGAATTAAAAAGCCGAAATTAGTATGGAAAATAATAAGCATTAAAATAAGATTTTCTAGTAGACTTTCAATATGAACTACTCTTGATAACTGTTTTAATAGCATGAGTAAAATTGCATACTATTCACTAAACCTTCGTGGTTAACTTTTTAATTTTAAAAAATTTGTGTTAACGCCAACCTAAATCATTATAATTATCTTAATTTTGTTTTTAATCGAAGAATAGTGTTGAAAATATATTATCGAAAAGTCAATCAATTTTACGTTTGGGTATGAATGGTGAATACTACACCAAAATTGTGTCTGCAGTTTTTCATCTTACTCGGAATCATTCTGCAAATCAAAGAATTCATCTTCGGGAATGCTGGCAACATCAAGGGAAGAAGAGAAAATTCTAAAATTTACAATATTTCCAAGATTTATTTTCTTTACCGATTTTGCAGTTTAGATGAAAATGCCCCGAGATTATCATGGAAAAATATAATATTCGTTCATTTTCCCTGAAGCTTCAAGTTAAGCTTATCTTGATGTTCGAACACATCTGCTAGGTATGATACTCTCTCCAACCACTCTATGTCGTTTTAAGTATACCAAAAAGTCTTGTTTCCTTTGCACTTCCAAGAACAATTTGATTTCAGATTTCAATTCAAAAACACAACAATTCGTTTGACAGCCAGCGTACTGTTGTGTAGAAGAGCAGAACCTCGTGATCGATATTAATGTTTTTGCTCAGTTCTTTGAAGGCTCCAGATTTTATATAATTTACGACTTATACTAGCAATGGACTCTTGATGTCGATTGGTTAGTGCAGTGGTTAGGGAGCTAAATCTTTTCTGTTTTCTGAAAGCCCGATTTTGAGCTAAACATAGATGGCGCGCAATCCGTACAAACCCCCACAGCCGTTCTAACCCATTTTAATCATCCAGTTTCAAAAAAGGTATTTATTTTCTCCATGCTATCTTCACAAAAGAGCAACTCTTCTTTGCTATCATCCGCGTGAATATAGACACAGACCAGCAACTGCGAACAAGAACTCACGTCTGTTGATTTATCAACTTGAAAAGCAAACAATGGTGAAAGCTTAATTTCAATAAAAATGTGTTATTTAACATTTACGTACATGCAGCGTTTGATGAGATTTTCTCCTATTGTTTTTTTTTTTTTTTGCTTGGCATTTTCTATCGCGACTTCATTTGATGCTTGCACTAATGCTGGTGAAAACTTCTTGTTCGATCAAGTCTCTGGCGTTTGCAACTAGCTTCTTACCGACGAAAGAACTCCATATAATTTTGGTGTGTTCGGAATGACGATTTAGTTTTGAAGATTTCATAGATTCGTGACTGAGAACAACTTTGTACAGTGCGTTTTGTTTCTTCTCTATTACATTTCCATTGATGTTAATGAAGCCGAAATTAAAAAATTCTTCTAAATATTTATGTTTTGTTTCAAATTACTAAGGTTTAGTATACCAGTTGGCGACCCCCCAGAAAGACCTTCGCGACCCCCAGGGGGGTCGCGACCCCCAGGTTGGGAACCCGTGTTTTAAACATTTAAATCAGTAATAATAATATATTTGATAGATTTTACACAGCATCAAAGACATGAACAATGAACATCAATTGCATATATAATAATCAAAGGGAAAAAATGAAATGGCATAAGAACTAGATTAAAATAAGGTGTGCAAACTAGGTTTCTCATCACTGCTTAGTTTAGTGTGCTGCGGAGTAAAAAGTTCACACTGTAGCCACCCATGGACAGAAATAGAAACGACTGTGGGAGAAGTGTCTCTGTAATCACGTACTGATCTATCATTCCAAAACTTTCCATGACATACAATTGACCCTTAGCAATGAGGGCACGCTACCTTGAAATGTCAGCCAGTCCGGTTGAGTGGGGGGGGGGGAGTGTGTGTGTTGAGGGGGGGGGGGGGGGGGTTGAGGTGGGTATCTCTTTCTACCATTCAGGTTGTGCATTTTAAAACCCGGGAAACAGAAGACTGTTCTAATGTTAATTTACTTGGGGGCTGATCGAGTGATGTTTGGCTTGAGACTGTCTAAATTAAAATTAATACTTTATTTATTTCTTTCCTGTATATTTCTTTTTTTTTCTCAGTTAAGTGAGAGTTCCCAGTCTATGTCTTAGCTTTGCTTGAAATATTTCTTTTAACTCGATGTCCGTGTATTTTGTGAAAAAATATCTGACTTTATTCCTAATTTGCCATATAGTCGATCTATAAATAGCCATTGCTACTAGTCTGTTTTCGTCTTCTGTTCTTTGTCTAGTCGTGTTAATTAAATTAAGTGTGATTGCTTTATTTGTTGTGGCTGTTTGATTGGTGGTGTTTAATATTTTCGCAAGTGTTTGCTTTGTTTTCTGTACTAATATACAATCTAAATAAATGTGCTTCTCAGTTTCTTGTATATTTTGTTTACACGTTTGACATGTTATTTTAACATTTTGATTTGACTTTGTATTTCGTGAAACTGGAGTTGTGTTAAAAATCAGTCTGTATGCTATTTCCCTTTCTTTTGGTGTAATGCGTTTATTATGTAGGTTTCTAAATGTATCTTTAATGTCTATTATATTGTGTTCCCTGGCCCAACTAATTCTCGTGTATAATTAGGGGTTCTAAGCTTAGGATGTATTGTAGGGGAGATAAAGGACAACCTTGTCTAACTGATTTCTGTATGTGAAAAGCGCTTGTAACACTGTTGTTTATTAATAAATGATTTTGCGCATTTTTATATATTATTTTTATCCATGTTTTAAAATAGTGTCCTAGGTTGTAAGCATCTATTGTTTTTATAAACCATGTATGATCTACTCTGTCGAACGCTTTCTGTTGGTCGATGCTAAGAATCGCTAGTTGTGTGTCTTTCTGCGTGCTATAATGTATGATGTCTCTGATTAAGTGCGTGTGGTTGTGTATGTTTCTACCTGGTATGCTATACTGCTGATCGGGGTGTATTAATTTAGATATGAGGGGTTCGAGTTTCTTAACTAAAGTTTTTGTCAATATTTTATAATCACTGTTAAGTAAAGATATAGGTCTGTAATTTATAATTTTTGTCCTGTCCGTATCATTTTTGGGAATGAGTGTTATATATGCCCTGTTAAAATCTGTAGCACAATCCTCTCTGTCATGTATGTCCTGAAATGTAGCGTGTAAAATGAGTATTAAGTCATTTTTGAAGGTTTTATAAAATTCATTGGTTAGTCCGTCTGGTCCTGGAGCTTTATTTAGTTTTAGTCCGTCTATAGTAACTAGGTTTATTGATCAAATCAGTTTGTTTAACAACTAGGTTTATTGATCAAATCAGTTTGTTTAACAACTAGGTTTATTGATCAAATCAGTTTGTTTAACAACTAGGTTTATTGATCAAATCAGTTTGTTTAACAACTAGGTTTATTGATCAAATCAGTTTGTTTAAAAACTAGGTTTATTGATCAAATCAGTTTGTTTAACAACTAGGTTTATTGATCAAATCAGTTTGTTTAACAACTAGGTTTATTGATCAAATCAGTTTGTTTAACAACTAGGTTTATTGATCAAATCAGTTTGTTTAACAACTAGGTTTATTGATCAATTAAGTTTGTTTAACAACTAGGTTTATTGATCAAATCAGTTTGTTTAACAACAAGGTTTATTGATCAAATCAGTTTGTTTAACAACTAGGTTTATTGATCAAATCAGTTTGTTTAACAACAAGGTTTATTGATCAAATCAGTTTGTTTAACAACTAGGTTTATTGATCAAATCAGTTTGTTTAACAACAAGGTTTATTGATCAAATCAGTTTGTTTAACAACTAGGTTTATTGATCAAATCAGTTTGTTTAACAACTAGGTTTATTGATCAAATCAGTTTGTTTAACAACTAGGTTTATTGATCAAATCAGTTTGTTTAACAACAAGGTTTATTGATCAAATCAGTTTGTAAAGGTAAGAGGCACGTTGTGGTCTAATGTGACGTCACAATATTTTAGTCAGTGTTTTTCCAATAAGCTATATGGTGATCTAATACCGTTCGTTTAATATATGCAAGTCTTCCACAAACAAATTACAAACTCACCAACACGCTTCGTTTCATCTTTAGTGTACAGATTCCCATTTAGCAAACCATTAAATCAAACACGCCGAGGCCATGGTTACTACTAAATATATTTTAAAGCAAGACAAACACAAGTCAGTTTTTATTTCATCATACTTGTCGTCACAACAATTATGTAATCTTCTTGTCCTTCCTCTCATATCGCCTTCAAACAGGTGATTCAACTACATAACTGATAACATATACAAAATAAAATTGCCATACTCACTGTTCCATATAGATATCATCTCGCTCTATGACATTAGTAATCCAATATCTTTGTCGTTAGCTGTCAAATTACCGTTTATCTAATCACGTGTATGGTCAGTATTCACAACTCCATGCAATTATTCACAGGAATATATAATTTACTAATTCAAAAACGTAATTAAAAACTTAAGCACAAACTTCACTCAACAAAAAACAATAAAAAAAAACACCAAGAGTTATCTTGCTAGAGTTTACAAGCTATTGGCAGTTGATAACATCACAGCGACATCAATAACGACAATTTGGTGTTAATTTTTAGTTTTAATTAACCCAAAAATAACATCCAAATAACAATAAAAGACCGACCTACAAAAACAGTTACTGTAAAAACATAAGTTTAACTCAGATTTAAAAGTCCGTGAGGCTAAGACTAAAGTGTAATAACAGCCTCCAGTTTCTTTGTCTAAATAAAAAAAAAGCACTTCGAATCATACTAGTCTCCGTTAGGTTATACATATGACATTGCAATACCTTTTTTTAAATACATAAACATTATTGTTTTGTTGTGTGTTTGTGTATTTTGTTGTACTAAAATTGATTATTTTTATGTTAAGGAAGATAAGTGTTGGACATGTAGAAGTTGATTTTTTCCATTTTATTGTTTGTCAAAGGCTAGAAATAATATTTAATTTTAAACGGCATCAGGAAACTCACAAAAGACCTGGCTAAACAAAGTGCAAGTCTTTGTCACCATCTTCCACATTGGCGGTACCAGATACACACAGGAAAAAAATGTTGATGTTTTTTGGCTCCCCATTGTCCCACAGTAAATACACCACTTCTGTCTCATTTTGTCTTAATTTAAAACGCCAGTCTCTCTATCTCTGTAGACTCCGATGTAGACTATCTCTATATCTAACGTGTTGTTTAGGTATGCCTGAACTTGTGTATGAGTAATGGTCATCTATTTCAAGAAGGTGACCACCAAAAACCTAACACAGATTTTCCGCGGCGATGACTTCCATATATGCATTTCTGGAGAGTGGAATTGTCGAGATTTTGTGATGAAAACCTGGTCTAAACATCAAATTGTGCATGTCTCTCTCCCTAGCCGTGTGGTAAGGTTGTATGCCCTGGATCTTCTGTCGCATTGCGTGACTCACGTTAGCGATATCTTGACCAAGATTTGTGAAAGAAACGTTAAACTGCCTGAGTTTTTCATTGGCCAGCTTCAAGCCCTGAGTTTTTCATTGGCCAGCTTCAAGTCCTGAGTTTTTCATTGGCCAGCTTCAAGTCCTGAGTTTTTCAATGGCCAGCTTCAAGTCCTGAGTTTTTCATTGGCCAGCTTCAAGTCCTGAGTTTTTCATTGGCTAGCTTCAAGTCCTGAGTTTTTCATTGGCCAGCTTCAAGTCCTGAGTTTTTCATTGGCCAGCTTCAAGTCCTGAGTTTTTCATTGGACAGCTTCAAGTCCTGAGTTTTTCAATGGCCAGCGATCTACTAATCTTCTAGTTCAGTGTAGCACGATCTACCAATCTTCTAGTTCAGTGTAGCACAATCTACCAATCTTCTAGTTCAGTGTAGCACGATCTACTAATCTTCTAGTTCAGTGTAGCACGATCTACCAATCTTCTAGTTCAGTGTAGCACGATCTACCAATCTTCTAGTTCAGTGTAGCACGATCTACCAAACTTCTAGTTCAGTGTAGCACAATCTACCAATCTTCTAGTTCAGTGTAGCACGATCTACCAATCTTCTAGTTCAGTGTAGCACGATCTACTATTATAAGAGAATATATTCACGACTGTTACGGACTAATGGACAATAAAGAAATCATATAGCGATATCGTAAAATAAGCTGACTAATTAAAAAACACAATGTATTTTTTCACAAACTCGTGTATATATCAACTGATAAATCTATATTTAGATCAACAGTCAGTGGTGTTATAAACGCATATTAATCGCCGCATTGTTTCGCTGCTTATCAAAATGTTTAGTACTTGACCTCATCGTCGTATCAATTGATACATTTATATATGGATTATTATTCAGTGCTTTTCATAAGTTCTATTAATTTACTTGCACGCATAGTTGTAGTTGTAGGTGTTGTTTTGGGTGTGGATGCGGGTGTAGGTGTGCGTGTATGTGTGCGTGTACGTGTACGTGTACGGCAACAACTGGAGCCTTGGTTTCATCCCTGTGTCGTCTAGCGAATTCTAATCGTCTAAGGGACATAACTAAAACATTTTAAATACAATTTTTACAAAAATTATTTTTAATATACCTACTATAGATAACAGTAGGCCTACTAAATAAACATATTAACTGCATTCATGGGAATGTATGTTAAGGAGTGGACTTGTTGGGTGTATGTGTACTAACATTACAATCTATTCAACTTTCCTTATAATATTCCTCAGTGAAACAATTTTAAACTACATTTGCCAATTGTATTGATGTATACTATTAGCTTATGCTTGTTAGAAGTTTATTTTTATTAAAAAAGCAGTTTATAGAAGCAAGTTACCAATGGTCAGGTTATGAATTTCAACAGCCAGTTAGTATCACGAATGATGGGGCAGTTAAGACTCTCAGACGTTATAAATCTCATTGGTCGATGTCAGACGTTATAAATCTCATTGGGCGATGTCAGACGTTATAAATCTCATTGGGCGATGTCAGACGTTAGAAATCTCATTGGTCGATGTCTAAATTCTTTAAATTTAAGCAGTGTCCAGTCAATGAAACCTGGACGTAACCCCCCCCCCCCCTCCTACCAAAAGCCTCTGGACATAAACCAACTGGACAAAAACCCCAATGGTTGTTTATATAAGAAAAATCCAAAATTAATAATTAAAAACAAAAACAAACATTAAATAAGCCGGGAGTTATCTCCCCTAAAGTTTCTCGAATATTCTAATAATATAACATTACGGGGGATGGCAACTCAGAACATAGACAATATTTGTAATCGATTATTAATTACGTAAACTTTTTATAATAAAAATAGAATCTCGTAAAAAAAGAATTGCACACCAAGTGAACGCCAAATAAAATGTGCATAATAGTGCGGGATATTATTAGTACTTTATAAATTCACATGCGTTTTTTGAGAAATCGAAAATAGCGTAAACTACTACTACTTGTCAACGGAAATTACTCAAAACTTAATAGAAGTCAGAGAATTAGATCTTTAACTTACATGAGAAATTTCATTTATCTATCTGAAAAAGGACTCAAGTTATAGGCTTTTGAAAAATTCAAAGTAGAAAAAGTACCACTTCGGTTATCAGAAAATCGCTCAAAAGTTGACACAGATCTACGATTTTGATATAATACTTATATATGAAATTTCATCATCCTAGCTGTAACGGTACTCAAGTTATCGTGTTTATACACACAAAGACACACATACACAAAGACATACGGACAAGATTACAAAACTATGTGGATCTGTGGTCCCAGCCAATGTGCTGCACTACTTTACACACTTCTAGTTGAGATGGATCTGGTCCCAGCCAATGTGCTGCACTACTTTACACACTTCTAGTTGAGATGGATCTGGTCCCAGCCAATGTGCTGCACTACTTTACACACTTCTAGTTGAGATGGATCTGGTCCCAGCCAATGTGCTGCACTACTTTACACACTTCTAGTTGAGATGGATCTGGTCCCAGCCAATGTGCTGCACTACTTTACACACTTCTAGTTGAGATGGATCTGGTCAATGCCAATGTTCATTACAACGTCCAACAGGCTGTTCACCATAAATCTTTATCTTTGTCTTGGATTCCGCCATGTTGCGTATTTTGGCACACTGAAATGACACAACACCGTTCGCCAAATATGTTTGCTTGACAGAAACATAGCCTTAAAAAAAATCACCTTTAAATTGCATTTATTAGACCGAACGAACTCCATTCTAGAATTGTAATAACATTTGTTATGAAATAAATTTGCTGTTATATTTATACCATGCTTCTGTGTGCCAAGGTGGATATGAACCAAGCTTCCATCGGTGAATCTCTCACATCTTTTGTATTGTTAAAATTTGTATGCTTTGATCCGCAATTGTACCTGGTCCCACCCCACATTTCGCCTGTGTACCCAGTGACATACAGAGACCTGCTTAGAACAGCCATGAGGATGTGACACTATAATGGTCAGCTTGTCCACATCTCTACGACTCTTGTATTTTTCCCATACTTTCTCACATAGACCATAAAACCACCCCACCATCTGCAGTAGTTTATCCCCTACATCTAAGTCACGTGTCAAAGAAGACTGTACACGTAGTCAATGAGAAAATTTAAAATACAAAGTTTTAGAATTTAATTGTTTTTTGTTTAACTTCTTACGTAATAAATTGGAATTCAGATGTCTTCAAATAAAGTAGATACAATATGGATATAAAATATCCAAAAACAGTTTAAAGTTACATAATTCGTGTTTCTTAAAGTTCTTTTCTTTTTTCATTGCTACTTTTTTTAGACCGTAAATCACAATGGTTTGTCTCGCATTCTCGCTGAAAAAAAAATGTAGCATATTTCTAGATTTTTAATACAGCCAAATGTTGATAGTATTTTCTCTATAGACAAACAAATCATTTAGTCGCACCTAGAAGGTTGCCATAGAAACTAAGCCAAGGTCATGTACACATCAGGTAATAAATGTATAAGTTTTGAGCATTAAATCTTACAGTAATTAAGTGCTGTTTTTAAGAACATCTATCGACACACCAGACCAAGTTTGTTATAGTCTTTTCATATCGATCATGACTTAAGTGTTAAATTCTCAAGTCACGTCTAGTCAAGTACAGTAAAGAATCCTAGATCTAACGATTTATAAGGCAGATGAAGTAGAGTTTCTCTTTCTTGACAAAATTTAGCGGCTCTAAAAAGAATCGCTAGATCTAAACTTTAGCGTCAATATTGATAGTCACTAGATCAAAATTTTAGCGTGAATATTGAGAGTCGCTAGATCCAAACTTTAGCGCCAATATTGAGAGTCGCTAGATCCAAACTTTAGCGTCAATATTGAGAGTTTCTAGATAAAATAAACCGGGAGCGATCTCCCCTAAACTTTCTCGAATATTCTTATATAAAACAACAGGGGATGGGAACTCAAGTGTAACTACAAAAGGCTTTTAACATAGAATAAGATCTCGTAGAAAAAAGAATTGCACACCAAGTGAACGCCAAATGCAATGTGCATAATAGTGCCAATATTATTAGTACTTTATAAATTTACATGCGTTTTTTGATAAATTGGAAATAGCGTAAATTACTACTTCAACAACAATTACTCCAAATTTGAAAAAGGTAGAAATTAGATATTTTACTTACTTGTGAAATTTCATTTATCTATCTGAATGAGTACTCCAATTATATGCTTTTGAAAAATTATAAGTAGAAAAAGTAACACTTCCAGTTATCGGAAATTGCTCAAAACTTCATACGGATCTACGATTTTGATCAAATACTTATATATGAAATTTCATCAACCTAGCTGTAACAGTACTCAAGTTATCGTGTCTACACACACACAGACACACACACACACACAGACACACAGAGATACGGACAATATTACAACATTTTGTTTTTATTGTATCAGTGAGGTGTAAAACTTCGAGATTTCTAAAAAATCTCGATTTTTTTTGCACGATTACAAGACTTTCTCTATACTTTGTATATACGAGAAATAATAAACAAATAGAACTAAAAACGATTTTGCTTATTTGCTTTTATTCCTACATGAGAAATTTAATTAAAATACTCTTAAAATATCAATAAAGTTGTACAATGATATGTCGAGAAATATTTTTAGAGCTGACAACGAATACACGTCATGTTTGTTTACATTCTAGAAAAGACAGACATCTAACAGAAGCCATGTTTGTTTACATTCTAGGAAAGACAGACATCCAACAGGCGCCATGTTTGTTTACATTCTAGAAAAGACAGACATCCAACAGGCGCCATGTTTGTTTACATTCTAGGAAAGACAGACATCTACAAGTCTTCGCCCCCGAACGTCGCACTAAAATTTAATCCATAAGAGTTAGCCCCACTGTGTGGATGGCCAAAGAACGCGTCAGACCCCAGTAGGTAGACCAGAGACCCACTGCTACCTGGGCAGGTACACGTTGTGTACGTGTACCTGGTCCAGTCTCCCACCACCACCTGCCTGTGTACCCAGTGACCTATAGAGACCTGCTTAGAACAGCCATGAGGATGTGACACTATAATGGTTAGCTTGTCCACATCTCTACGACTCTTGTATTTGTTCCTTATATCCTTACGTAGACTATTATACCGCCCCAACATCTCTTTTAGTTGATCACCAACATCTAAGTCATGTGTCACACAAATCAAATGACGAACATCATACTTAGTTTTTTTTTGAGCATCATACGTCCACCCATAAATCTTGACCACTGGACTTTTATCATCATCAAACCACAACCTACAACTGGACTGTCTCGCCTCACTCTCATCAAAAACCACATGTCTGGCTGTCCACACACAAACTACCCACCACACTTTGCTGGGTGTGTCCGAGCACTCACATTCAGGACATGGACACGTTCTGTAGTGTAATTGAGAGTCGTGATCGTCCATCCCCTCTTCATACTTGGTCAAACCACACACCCTCCCACTACCGTAATACAGACGGTTCTGTCCCCTGGTATTGTAGCAAGGATATGGACCTTGAATATCTGGATCAAACTCTGGTCTGTTTGGACTGGTGAAATTAACGGCTATCCTGACAGTTAGGTCAGCAATGACTTTTGTGAGGTCATACACATCGTTGTTATAGTAACCAGAAGGAAAATGTTCAAGACTTAACTGATTTACAGGTACAAAGTTTTTATGGCCAGGATTTTTCTTGCAGTTTGCTAGGTCTGTGTGTAGATCTACCTCACCTTGACCTTCAAGACATTCTTGTACTTCATGTGTACCTGTACAGGTAAATAAAATAATTGTATTACTGTAAACATTTCATTAGCTGTTAAACTTTGACAAACATAAAACATGAAAACTATCTACATCTTCCAACTGTCACAACCATCTCAACGATCACCATCTTAAGATACTCATCCAGTAAACATTTAAAAGTCAGTGTGTTCAAACAAAAGGACTTTATCATCAAAAAACACTCGAGGATTTGGACCATTTTTTCTACATAAAAAATATAATAGACATTGCCTGTAAAATATTTTGATAAGTCTTCTTCCCTGTCCATACTCTTGTGGTCACGTATACTAATCGAATCTTCACTGGTTACACTGTTCAGTACAATAGTTCTGATGGATTTAAATCATGGCATTTAATAATCAAAATGACAAATCTAGAATATTTCAGTGAAAATCGAACAACTCATTCTGAGAAATTTAAATCTAAAAAAAATAAGTGTAAACTACAAGTACATTAGTGACTATAAAACATAAGTGATTAACACTTTCAAAAAAGCAGAAGTGATCTCCACTAAACTTTAAAAATGTTCTTCTACAACACTACGGGGAATGGCAACTCGGGATATAGACATGATTTTTAATCAATTTTTAATACTTAAACTTTCAAAAATAGAAGAGAATCTCGTAGAAAAAAGAATTGTGCACCAAGTAAACAGCAAATAATGTGTGTATAATAGTGCGGAACATTTGTACTTTAAAAATGAATATTACTTTTTTTCAGAAATGGGAAATAGCGTAAAGTACTACTTTCGAAAATTACTCACAATGTGACAGAAAACTGATAATTAGATATTTTATTTGTATATAAACAATTTCATCTTTCTATCAGATACAGTACTAAAGCTACAGGCTTTAGAAAAACTGAAAGTTGAATAAATTCCTCTTCCGATAACCGGAAATCAGTGAAAAGTTGATATAGAACTATAAATTTGTTTTAATACTTATGTATAAAATTTCATTAACCTTGCTGTTACGGTACTCAAGTTATTGCGTACACATACACAGACACATAGACAGACACATACACACACAGAAATACGTCTAAAATAGGAAAGCTAACTTTTTCCAACTCAGTGAGGTGTAAAACTTTGAGTATTGTAAAAGCTTTACTTTATAAGAACGCATTTAACAATGACGTCACTTAATGTATACACTAAGGAAAGAGCACGAAACTAATGTCGTCATCTTCGAGGTTTGAATAAAATAGAGAAATGAACTATTTAATTTAAATATGATTTAGAGCTACGTACGCAATGAAATGTGGGAGAAGGACGTTTTCCCGAAAGACACTTGCCCGAATGCCGTTTTTCTGAAGGCCGATTTCTCGAATGGACACTTGCCCGAATGCGACAAATGCCCGGATGGACACTTGCCCGAATGCGACAATGTACCGCCGATAAAAAAATGGAATTCTGCCAGTGTATTTTTCCTGGATTTGACCCTCCTGGTAACCCATGAAGAGACACTCATAACTGGGACCCATTTTAGTTCCCATAGCTACCCCACTTATTTGGTCAAAGAACTGACCATCGAACTCGAACGAGTTGAGGTTGAGAACCAACTCGGTTAATCTAAGTATGGTATTACTGTCAATAGAGGGATGGGGGTTCACATTAAAGAAGTGTTTAATAGCTAGTAGACCGTCTTTGTGGGGTATCGAGGTGTATAACGACACCACGTCTAATAAAAAAATTAATCTCGGTTTACTGCTAGTTTGATGGGCAGTTTTTTGACCAAACAAGTGGTGTAGCTATATCAAACAATTAATAAAGTGTTATAAATGTCTTCATTCCTTTAGCTCCAGTTAAATTAAAAGTCTGTATATGCGATATGTTTAAGAAGTGTGACAAACCAAAAGTTTAGGGAATTAAAAGTGTCGGAAGATTTTACGTAACAACCTGTTTATTACTTCCATTCAACCCCATTCCCCCATTACCTCTTCAAAATAATTACTCACTGTACATAACCCCCTGCATATAACCGCGCCCAAACAACTGCAGTAGGACATAATCAACTAACCAAGCATACACCTTTCATGTAGATAAAGAGATAAAGTAATAATTGGTGTAACTACGGTGATATGAATAGCGTTAGGGAAATAATTGGACACGGAAAGATATAGTGGAATAGATGGGGATAATGTTATGAAAAATGAAATGGGATATGGTGGAAAATAAGGATGTGGATGGGTTTAAATAGGGATAACGATAGGAATATGGAAACGAATATAGATAGTTACAGTTTTAGGTAATGGATATAGATAGTAAAAAAAGAAAATTAAATGTGATAGGGAATAGGGAATAGATCAAAATGGATAAAAATTATAGAAAAGTAGGCATACTGCCTAGCTTAGCTTAGGTTTTCAAAAAACATTTGAGAATTTGAATGCTAAATTATTTAATTAGTGATTGGCTGATATGGAGAGCTTAAGATTAAACGGTAATAGTAATTTTAGAGCATTGCTGGAATGTTCGCAATTTATTACTTGTAACGGGGGAGCTACAAAGGTTCTATGAATAGTATATTTTGTATTATATTGTCTTTTAAAATTAACTACTACAATTTAATTAGGATGCATGTGTTAATACTTAACACAAATTACACTTTTAAAAAATGCTATACATTGTTATTTTCTGTTTTTGTTTAAAATAATATAAAATTATTTTAAAAATACTTATTTTAAACAGTTACCTCCCTTGTAAATTGAACGAATAACGTAGTCTTTGTTTATATTCTTTTCGCAAACAGTTGCTATGCTTATATTAGAAAATACGGTATCTGGACATTTTATCTACTATACTGGCTTTTCCCGACGGGAATAAAGATTTTTTGTTACCCCCCAGGGTCGGTCTACGACCTTACAAAATATTCGGGGGATCTTTCGGCATTTTTTTTTATAGCTGATGTAAGGAGAATGTCACTGGTGGTCACATTTTAGCACTCGCCGTGCGAACAGAGGCTGACCGATAGTTTATCCATAAGGCCGATTCATTTACCCAGGTTTATCAAAAAAAATGAGCCAGGTGTACAGAGCCAAAGTTCTAAAACACTATTTTGAAAAGAGTCATCGTTTTTCAAACAAATTAACAATGTTTATGTAGGGAAAATTCGGACTGGTCAGTTCTAAAGACGTTCCGGATTTTTCCGGTACATATCAAATTTTTTTTGCCACTCCCGAGGGTCGGTCTACGACCTCAGGAGTTATGAAGAGGTTCCAACGTGGGAAATTGTTTTCGATGTATAACTCATATAAGGCGCCGGTCAGTCGAGGTCAGTTTTGACCCCCTCATCGTAGACTTTTCGGCCAACCGGCCCCCGTGTTTTGTTGCCCTAAGGCAGGAGCCTGCCAAATTTGAAGCACCTGCTGCGCCGGGAAGTGCCCGATGGGGCACCCGACCACTTTGCTTTATATATATAGATGAAATTGGATATGAAAAGAAATTATGAAACAGATATGTCTAAATAGGGACAGGGATAGTGATAACTATAGCAAGCATGAAACAATAATGTTTTGATGTTCTATAAAAATGTACATTTTATTATAGCTTGTCGCAGACGACACATTTCTGCTGAACGGCTGTTAACGGTCATTCGCGTCACAACAACACTGCTTTAAAATTAATCCACCGTCATATCAACGTAACCATTTAAAAACAAACGCCGTTTTCACAAATCATTTTCTAAACTATCGATACAATTTGAAATTTAAAATTGGTATTAAATTAAAGATAAATAATTGTAGTTTTTAATTGTTTAAGTCATCTTAAACAATAATTAAGTTTACAATCTTAGGCAACAACCCACATAATTGAGCTTTATATATCAAATTAGAAAAAACATATTATGTTCTTGTAATGTTATGGTTCTAGAATTTATAGCGAGGACTGACGGTTGGACGGAATGACAGACACACTGCTTTGACGCTTATATTATATACATATATATAATATTATACTAATATTATTCAGTATTATAATTCGTATTATCTAGTGTGTTGTATTGCATACTATACGTTGTGTTGCCCTTGAATACCCCTAGACTGAAGAAGCCAACAGTTGTTTGCTGTAGTTGTACCATATTCATGACGCGATGTAGGCAGCGCGGCATCTCGCAACATTGAACAAAGACGAGTACGACTAATTTGGCGTGTCAAGTCTGTATTATGTGGCGACAAAATAGCAGAAGTTTCGTGTATTAAAATAATAGGAAAACCATTACTTTATATTATCCTATGCAATTAACATTACAATTTTGTGACATTTCATTAAATAACTACTGCAATTTTACGAAGATTAATAATTACTATCTATTTAACCGTCTAAGACCTTAGATCAAAACTGTTAGCATTTCAATTTTTTCTCACTGATATTTTGTAGTAAATAAACTGTTAAATAACTTTTCAATATTAAAACACTTCTGCTATATGTTATTTAAAAGTAAATACCCACGGAAAATCGCACTAGTTAACGGCATTGTTTATCTTGATGTATTTGCTTTGTTTACATCAGCGATAAATTGTATATTAGTTATTAGTCACTATTAAAAAATTTTGACATCTATTTGAAAATAGTTTAGTATAAATTTAATTTTGCATTTTACCCGAATACGTTTTTTAGTGTCAAGTCATAGAGTTTAAACATTTGAATTCTTGATGTTGCATCATCCAATAAATAAAATGTAGCGGTCACGCAATGTCCATTTTCATCCCCTTAATATTATATTTATGAAAATCTGTTTTTCCAGGTATCTGCAGTATCTAATCTATCTCCTTACCAAAATATACTAAGTTTGTGTCTTGTAGATTGATCTAATTCAAGCACATTTTTTAAACACTTAGTTTATATTAGGCTCGGTCAGTTTAGGTCAGTATTCGGTCACTTTAAGCGCTTTTATTAAGATGGCTCTAATTGTTTCGTTTGATTAAATTTTATTAGCACACTATGTCAAGAACAATTTCAATGCAACTTACCTGCAAGTACTTGATTTAATTCAGTTGTGAGAAACAAACAACCGCCACTTTGCTTTTATAGATATAGAATACAGCCTTACATATCCGCCCCGCATTGTCTAAAATAATGGCGCAATACTTTTGATCACGTGTCATGACAACTGGATAAACAAGGTCTGGTATAATTGTATTTTTACATGACTGAATTCATACAAACGGAGTTTAAATATGGGTTGATTGGCTGAACAAGTGGAACAGGTTTTAGCAGAACTTGACAAGCAAGAACAGAAATAAATAATGAAATCTGTCTATCTTTATACTACTAAAACTCAGTCAAAATGTCTTTTTTTTTTGTTTCTCTGTTTAGCTAAAGGAGAGATTCTGCTCTATGTGTAGAGCTGGGAAATACGAATTTAGGTAGAGAAATCCTTTTTTAAAACAAGTTGTCTTTGATTTGGCGGGGCACTGTGCAGGTGAAGTAGAGTTGGATTGGTGTAGAGTTAAATTGTGACGTCAGAATAAGAAGGGATATTGTGGTCAGACTCATGCTCAGCAGAAATCGGTGTTTTTAAAAGACAAAAAACGTCTTTTTTAAATGTGGGGTCTGGTTTTTTGTGACAAGTGACAGACGTCATGACATTTATGAATGACCCCTGAGACAGTGGCGGAACTAGAAAAAAAGGGCCACCCCGCAAAAAACATTCTGGGCCCCAACCATAAACACACACACACACACATATATATATATATATATATATATATATATATATATATATATATATATATATATATATATATATATATATATATATATATTCTGTGTTTGTATATATATATATATATATATATATATATATATATATATATATATATATATATATATATATATATATATATATATATATATATATATATATATATATATATATATATATATATATATATATATATATATATATATATATATATATATATATATATATATATATATATATATATATATACAAAAACAGAATACAAACGTTGGATGCTCATTACTGGCCTGATCGGGTTTTGTAAATAAAAAAAAAATTCAATCTAAACAAATTATATCATGTTTTGTGTGTGAGTGCATTAGTCTGTTTTGAATTTTTTTTCCCCCGCCTCAGACATGTAATTTATAGCGTCAATTGTGTGTTCGCTTTAGTATTACAGTTTTCAGCATCGGCGTGTGAGGACTGATACAGATTTACAATAGTAATATTTCTTTCTTACTTGTAGCCTGCTTTCATTCATTTAAGATGGTTTACTTATACATAGATCTAATACAAAACGTCTAAATATACAAATAATAAAAAAATTAAAAAATTAAAAATAAAATAATAAAATAAAATAAAAATTTAGAACTAGTTTGCTCAAAATGTTTGCTGTAATACTGCCCACCTTTTAGAATTTAGGCCGGTCAAAAGAATATAAAAGGTGAAAGTTTTGTATGTGTAATGGTTTCTCGTGTTAAGTTTATTTTTATGTTTTTTTGGTATTTATATTATTTGTTTTAAATATATTTCCTTTTATGTTATTCTTTTTTTTAAAATAATAATTAAGATAAGTACTTGCTTTTTAATTTGTTCAGTGCAAGTATATTAAAAGGAGCTTAGGAGCACCCCTATTTAACTATTAAAAATAAAGGAAATAAGTCATGGAAGTGTTTTGAACGTTTGCCTATCTTTCACACTACAGCTAAGGCATATATTTTTTTACGCAACAGCATGTGTTAGCTACTATATAACATCACAACTGTAGTAGATCTGTTTGTTATTTACAAAAGCTTTTACCGTCAAGTCAAAAATGCAAGAAAATAATTTTTTTTACTGTAAAAATTTATTATGGTCGGCTAAGGGCCCCTAAATGGCGAGCCCCCCCCCCCCCCCCCGCATTGCGGGGTCTGGCGTCACTGTAGTTCCGCCCCTGCCCTGAGATCCACAGTTATCCAAAGGATAACGGGTAGTCTTATATCTTTCTTATTCTACCAGTATATGGTTCGTGACGCTATGTTTAATTAACTTGGTGGCCCAATGGTTGTACTAAACGCTAAATTATAACTTAATTTCCTTCTATAGAGTTCCGAGGTGGTTCTTTAACCGGTTCCTTGCTAGATTTTATTCAGTTTGTTTTAGGACACAATATTTTATGTTAATTATCTGTAGATCTTGATTCAAGTGTACGGGGTCGGCGTGGTGGAGTCGGTAAAGCTCATAGTTGCTAAACCGAAAAGTCTCGAGTTCGAACCCTCGGGCAGATGAGGCTCGTTAGCTGGGGACAGCCACTCTTCTAGGAGAGACAACTCCAAAATTAAACAACTGCTGCCTTGTAGATTGTTCTTGGTTGGACAAAGGCTATGGAAGCAAATCCAAAAAGAAAAGCAGGCTGAAATCAGAGTCAATGGCCTCAATGGCGCATAACTAGTTGACACGTAACGCTTAATTGTGTTGGAGGCGTGGTCGAGTCGGCAAAAAGCTCATGGTTGATAAATTCGATCAAAGTCTCGAGTTCAAACCCACTGGCAGATAAATCTCGATCCCCTTCAACACTAATAATTAAGAACGAAGAAGAAGAAGAAGAAGAAGAAGATTCAATTGTAATACTTTATGACAATAGGAAAAATAAAGACTGCTATGGAAGCAAATCCAAAAAGAAAAGCAGGCTGAAATCGGAGTCAATGGCCTCAATGGCGCATAACTAGTTGACACGTAACGCTTAATTGTGTTGGAGGCGTGGTCGAGTCGGCAAAAAGCTCATGGTTGATAAATTCGATCAAAGTCTCGAGTTCAAACCCACTGGCAGATAAATCTCGATCCCCTTCAACACTAATAATTAAGAACGAAGAAGAAGAAGAAGAAGAAGAAGATTCAATTGTAATACTTTATGACAATAGGAAAAATAAAGACTGCTATGCTTGTACTGACCTGTGGCTGATTTAACATGGAAATCTCATGTGCTGTGGGTTGGTAGGTGAACGTTAAACAGGGCATTACAACCTGAGACAATATGGTAGCTTTACTTGGGTTTTTTTTACTTTCTCGTATATACGTAGTATAGAGAAAGTATTGTAATCGTGCAAAAAAAAAAAATCGAGATTTTTACAAATCTCGACGTTTTACACCTCACTGATACGGAAAAACATAATTTTGCAATCTTGTCCGTATGTCTGTGTGTCTGTGTGTGTGTGTCTGTGTGTGTGTGTGTCCGTGTGTAAACACGATAACTTGAGTACCGTTACAGCTAGGTTGATGAAATTTCATATATAAGTATTTTATCAAAATCGTAGATCCGTATCAACTTTTGAGCGATTTCCGATAACCGGAAGTGGTACTTTTCCTACTTTGAATTTTTCAAAAGCCTATAACTTGAGTACTATTTCAGATAGATAAATGAAATTTCACATGTAAGTAAAAGTTCTAAATCTCTACCTTCTGTTAAATTTTGAGTAATTTCCGTTGACTGGAAGTAGTAATTTACGCTACTTCCGATTTCTCAAAAAACTAATGTAAATTTTTAAAGTACTAATAATATTGCGCACTATAATACGCGTTTTTATTCGGCGTTTGCTTGGTGCGCAATGTTTTTTTTATGAGATTCTATTCTATTTTTAAAAGTTTAAGTATTTAAAATGGATTAAAAATCATAACTATATCCCCAGTTACCATCCCCTGTTGTTTTATATAAGAATATTCGAGAAAGTTTAGGGGAGATCACTACCGGTTTATTTTTTGCGTCAGAGCAGCTATATTTAGACTAACATAATCAGATTACGCTTTCTTAGTGCAGTTGAATACAGATTCATGAAAATCGTATTAGAGCTAAAAATTATTTCAAGTATCATGAACTTAGATCGTCTTTTCTTTTTACTCTGAACTTTCGACTTTGCATCTATTAATGCATGATGTCGCAAATGCTATCTGATGAAACATATAGTATACAATGGAATTGAATATAAATTGTGTAAATAAATACGACACATTAAAATGTATTTCGGAATTAAGAACAGACAGTCATATTGTAAAACTGAAAGGAATTTAGAATATAATTCCAGTTACGAGTACAAATATGTTATGCAGGTTTTCGGATCGACAGTTAAATGGTTATCTGAGTTGAGATTAACTCTTTGTTTATCCAGACCGCATTAAAAAAAAATATATATGTATATATATATATATATATATATATATATATATATATATATATATATATATATATATATATATATATATATATATATATATATATATATATATATATATATATATATATATATATACAGTGACGTAGTCTATAGATGTTTCACATTTTGTTAGATGTTTAACATTACACCGTACTGATCCTTATAAAGATTATTTATAATAAAAACCTAAATTTGACATAAATTATATGAATTATAAATTAAACATTAAGATGATAATTTTAAGTAGGCTACACAACTGAAGTTTTTGTGTGAATTAAAAAAAAGTTCTAACTAGTTAGGTCTGCTGTAGATTTTCGCGGTCGGCTTTTGATTACTGCACTAATTGTAATTTGAATTTTCGGTTTAATGATTGTAGAAAGTGATTCCTTACGGTACGAAGTCAAGTATTAAGCTAGTTAAGTCGTGTTTTCTAATGACATGAAAATTTAAACAATTAAACCTGTGCAAAAATCTTGCCTGACTTTAAAAAAAACATACATTTCGTGGAATGAGCTGTAGGCCTACATTACTTATATATAAATTCATGTGCTTCTGTCTTCTTTATTAATTTAAATTGTTTTTTTTTATAATCTGTTGATGTCCGGTTAACTGTTACCCCCAGCCAAACATTACAAAACATTATGTGTAAGTTAGCCTGATTTTCTTCGTCTTGGTGAAAACATGTATGTGAGTTGAGTGCGAGAATATATAAGCAGAAGGAACCTGTATCCCTCTGATTGATTAGCTGTAATCTTTGTTGGCTGGATGATTCGTTGATTCTATCCGTGGTGCCTATCCTTTGGCAATATGTTTGGGAATTTACAGATACTCTAAAACGTACTTTTTGAAATTTATGAATTTATTTTATTTTTGATATGTTACATCCCTGACCTCACCCATGTGTTTGAATGTTTGCCAAATATTGTGTATTTGAATGTTTGCCAAATGTTGTGTATTTGAATGTTTGCCAAATGTTTTGTATTTGAATGTTTGCCAAATGTTGTGTATTTGAATGTTTGCCAAATGTTGTGTATTTGAATGTTTGCCAAATGTTGTGTATTTGAATGTTTGCCATATGTTGTGTGTTTGAATGTTTGCCAAATGTTGTGTATTTGAATGTTTGCCAAATGTTGTGTATTTAAATGTTTGCCAAATGTTGTGTATTTGAATGTTTGCAAAATGTTGTGTATTAGAATGTTTTCCAAATGTTGTGTGTTTGAATGTTTGCCAAATTTTGTGTATTTGAATGTTTGCCAACTGTTATGTATTTGAATGTTTGCCATATGTTGACTTTAATTCTTACACCCACAAATTTGACGCATCATTAAACAGGTTGAGAAATTCCTGAAAAAATCTCTTAATAGCATTGTTACTGTTATCCTTTTTTCTAAGAAACGACGCTCCCACTTAATTTACATTTCTTTAACAGTTCCCCAACACATGTTAGTCACATGAGAATAAATATTTTTTAATCAATTGTTTAGAGCCAACAGCAAGTCTTCCCCCCTCCCCCCCCATGATAAAGTAAATTTACACCCCAAATGTCCAAGAGACCTATACCATCAGGTTCTATTTGAGAGTATATTTAAGTTCTTAACATAAATTTCTCACCTTAAAAGATAAATAAACCGGGAGTGATCTCCCCAAAACTTTCTCGAATATTCTTATATAAAATAACAGGGGATGGGAACTCGGGCTATAGACATGATTTTTAATCCATTTTAAATACTTAAAGTTTTAAAAATAGAATAAAATCTCGTAGACAAAAGAAATTGCACACCAAGTGAACTAGTGAACGCCAAATCAAAAAAGTGCACAATAGCGCGCAATATTATTAGTACTTTAAAAATTTACATCATTTTTTTTAGAAATCGGAAGTAGCGTAAATTACTACTTCCGGTCAACGGAAATTACTCAAAATTTAACAGAAGGTAGAGAACTAGATCGTTTACTTACATGTGAAATTTCATTTATCTATCTGAAATAGTACTCAAGTTATAGGCTTTTGAAAAATTCAAAGTAGGAAAAGTACCACTTCCGGTTATCGGAAATCGCTCAAAAGTTGATACGGATCTACGATTTTGATAAAATACTTATATATGAAATTTCATCAACCTAGCTGTAACGGTACTCAAGTTATCGTGTTTACACACGGACACACACACAGACACACAGACATACGGACAGAATTGCAAAGCCCAGTTTTTCAGACTGGATTACGCATAAAACCTCTTAATTTTGATAAATCTGGATTGATAATTTTTGCCCGATTAAAATAAGTCCTCTATATTTCGGCTGTGATGAAGGACTGAGGTGTAATACGGTGAAAATTGTTAAAATTTCAAGTGATTTTTGTGCACGATTACAATACTTTCTCTATACTTCGTATATACGAGAAAGTAAAAAACGCAAACAGGATTTTTCTATTTGTATATATTCAAACCGTTTATTGTTTAGTTAAATCCTTTTCCATTAAAAAGAATTACCCTATTTTCTTCCCATTTTCAAAACTGTAAAAAAATATTTTTTAAATTCGTGGAAAAATGGACAATAATTGCTGCGTCACGGAATGTTTATTTAAAAAATACGAACAACAAAGCCATCTATAAATAGCTTTCAGGTATTTCACAACCTGTTTTAAGCTGCATTAAATCCATTGTTGAAGTAAAGTAAAAAAAATAGAATATTCAGGCACGTAGGCACGTAAACAACGGGTTAAGGTCAAGGTTGCTTAGAATGTAAGGTGAAAACATAAATAAGTTTCAATCACGTGTACATACCTATGTATGTAGGTATATGTCTAATTAAGTTAGGAGGTTTGTACACAAAGCTTCTTCACATATATTTGCCTATACATTGATATAACAAACACAAACTCATTACATAAGAATGTATGGTTGTTAAAATCGTTCATAAAAATAAAGTTCACATTTTGGTTGGACAATAGAACATCAATACATCAAGAGCTGTCAGGAGCAATACAAGGGAAACAATTGCCAAAAATTGTACCTAAAGGTCTAGCTAGATTAAATTTCATTGTCAGACAACAACACCTGGGCTATGTCCCACACAAAACATCCTACACCCCACCCTGTACCTTATCTACTGCCTGTGGGTGTTCTTTTATCTTCACCCCCCCCCCCACACACACACACGCACCGCCGCCAGACTTAGTGTATTTACATTATTTTTTGCCGTGATCAATCAAGTTTGTGACGAGTTTAGTTGTGTGACAGATATAAAATATAGGCCATCACACGAGTCTATACTAGATATGTTTTAACACAGAACAAGGTGACCTGACACCCCTCTGTATTCTAACACACCACAAGGTGACCTGATAAAAATCCCAACCAAGCGTACACCCACAGTAAAGGACAAAGCGAGTCGTTAAACCGGTTATAATATTAAAAATCCGCATTCTTACAGTTTATTTTTAGTAACATGTAGGACATAAAACATAAAAAAATGCGACAATCATTGTGCGATCGGTGAAAATAGTTGGCGACTAACAACGAAATAATTTGACAATGTTTTTCTTGTTTTTGACTAATATGACGTCATCAGACCATCGCTAAACAATTCTATCATCAATCAGGATATCGCTGTAGCAACGTTCCAAAAAACATGTCGTGATGTCAAGACCAGTCATGTCATCGCACGAGATTGACAATAACAGCGTGTATTTGAGAGCATACGTGGAACATAAGCTCAGGCCAAAAGATGAGCTAAATTGAGCTAAAATGTTGAACAGACAGCTAAGCCGTCAGATCCTGAGGTTACCTTCACGGCGAGTCTTGCCAATTGTTCTGGTAATTTGTATTTGAACTATGTTTGGAGTCAATCGTGTATGACAATGGAATACCTGGCCATTGAAAGTCATTGGGTGAGTTTTTTGGGTATCACTAACAGACTGTAGTACATGAATGGGAGGGTATACAACCTGGGTGAATGGGAGGGTATATAACCTAAGTGAATGGGAGGGTATATAACCTGGGTAAATGGGAGGGTATATAACCTGGGTGAATGGGAGGGTATATAACCTTGGTGAATGGGAGGGTATATAACCTGGGTGAATGGGTGGGTATATAACCTGGGTGGATGGGAGGGTATATAACCTGGGTAAATGGGAGGGTATATAACCTGGGTGAATGGGAGGGTATATAACCTGGGTGAATGGGAGGGTATATAACCTGGGTGAATGGGAGGGTATATAACCTGGGTGAATGGGAGGGTATATAACCTTGGTGAATGGGAGGGTATATATAACCTGGGTGAATGGGTGGGTATATAACCTGGGTGGATGGGAGGGTATATAACCTGGGTAAATGGGAGGGTATATAACCTGGGTGAATGGGAGGGTATATAACCTGGGTGAATGGGAGGGTACTGGGTGAATGGGAGGGTATATAACCTGGGTGTATGGGAGGGTATATAACCTGGGTGAATGGGAGGGTATATAACCTGGGTGAATGGGAGGGTATATAACCTGGGTGTATGGGAGGGTATATAACCTGGGTAAATGGGAGGGTATATAACCTGGGTGTATGGGAGGGTATATAACCTGGGTAAATGGGAGGGTATATAACCTGGGTAAATGGGAGGGTACTGGGTGAATGGGAGGGTATATAACTTGGGTAAATGGGAGAGTATATAACCTGGGTGAATGGAAGGTTCGAGAAGCCTCCAAGATGAACGCAATAGCAACTATCAGAATTTAAAATGTATCCAATATTATTCCTGTGATTTTATATTGTGTATTCATGAACTTTTACTTTAAGGGCTATATCAAACGATGGAGGTTTGGGTAGTGAAATGAACTGTATACATTTGGAGCTGACTATTGTAAATAAAGTTGTGAAATTAACTGTATTTCTTGTTTATTTGACTATTTTAAATAAATTCGATTACCAGGCACAACTTGGTGTCTTTATTAAAACTAGTTGTCGTCTATTTTTAGATCTTTGCAAACAGACAGTAAAAAAATGTCATCCAAGGTTGTGTCAAGGACTTTTAGTCACGTGACATAGAGCTGGATAAAACAAATCAAATATAACGATGGTAGAAATAGGTAGAGCACTAAACAACAGCAAACATTGACATGCTTATTCCTTTTTTTCCTGTCCACTAACAACATGATCAAACAGAACCACCTACCAACAAACAGACTAACCAACTGCCAACTACCAGAAAACAGACCTATCTACAGTCCACCAACAATAAACAGACCCACCCTCACCACCACGAACAAACTGTCCACTACCAACGAACAGACCCACCCTCACCACCACCAACAAACTGTCCACTACCAACAAACAGACCCACCCACTGACCACTACCAACACACAGACCCACCCACTGACCACTACCAACACACAGACCCACCCACTGACCACTACCAACAAACAGACCCACCCACTGTCCACTACCAACAAACAAACCCACCCCTGTCTACTACCAACAAACAGACCCAACCCTGTCTAATAACAACAAACAAACCCACCCGCATTTAGTTGTGTTTTTAACAGACTGTTCCTAGAAAAGTCGACAACACAGGTTCCCAGAAACACGGATACGAACAAGCCTAAGCCATCTAGACTATAAAAAACTTCCAGGTATTTCACAACCTGTTTTCAGCTGCACTAAATCCATTATTAAAATAACTTTTTAAAATCCCACCTTATTTAGACAAGTAAACAACGGGGTAAGGTCAAGGTTGTTTAGAATGTAAGGTAACAACTAAAATAAGTTTCAATCACGACTGGTACAATGTATATACCAATGTAGGTATATGTGTAATTAAAAAAAAAGGTTACGTATACATAGCTTGTACACATATATTTGCTTATATATTGATATAAAAAAACACCCACTCATAAAATAAACGTGTACGGTTGTTAAAATAAAGTTAACATTTTAGTTGGACAATAGAAAATCGATTTCATCATGAACCGTCAAGACAATACAAGATACACTGGCGTGTGACAATAAGGCGGGAATAAACATTGTCGACTCAAATCTAAAAATGTTTTTATACAATTGCCAACAAGAGTGAGTGACCATGTACAGAAAGATCTACACATGGTTAAAATGTCAGCGATAAGCCACAACACCTGGACTATGTCCCGCACAAAACATCCAACACCCCACCCTGTATCTTATCTACTACCTGTGGGTGTTCTTATATCTGCCCCCCCCCCCCCACACACACACACGCAGTGCCGTATTTACATTATTTTTCGCCACGATTAATGAAGTTTGTGACGAGTTTAAATGTGTGACTTATATAAAATATAGGCTATCACACGTGTCTTTTATAGATATGTTTAACAAACTACAAGGTGACCTGACACTCCTCTGTATTCTAACATCATCAGTGGTTAACTAACACCTCGCTGTATTCTAACACACCACAAGGTGACTTAACACCCCTATGTATTCTAACACACCACAAGGTGACTGACACCCCTCAGTATTCTAACACACCACAAAGTGTCCTGATAGCAATCCCAACCAAGCGTACACCAAGCGAGTCGTTATACCGGTTAGAATATTAAATATCCGAATTCTTAGAGTTTATTTTTAGTAACATGTAGGTAAATGTAGGTCACAAAACACTACAAACAAGACAACCATTGTAGCAATCAGAAAAAATAGTTGACGACTAACAACAAAATAATTTGACAATGGTATTATTGTCTTTGACTAATCTGATGTCATCAGACAGTGGCGAAACTATTCTAATGGCAATCAGGTTATTGCTATAGCATCGTCACAAAAACCATATAAAGCAACGTCACAAAAACTATTTCGTGACGTCAAGAACAGTGACGTCATGGCACGAGTTTGACACTAACGACGTCTATTTGTGAGCACACGTGGAAAATAAGTTTAGGCCAAAAGATGAGCTACATTTAGCTAAAATCTTGAAGTCATTTAGTGAGTTTTTGGGTATCACTAACAGAATGGGAGGGTATATAACCTGGGTGAATGGGAGGGTATATAACCTGGGTGAATGGGAGGGTACTGGGTGAATGGGAGGGTATATAACCTGGGTAAATGGGAGAGTATATAACCTGGGTGAATGGGAGGGTATATAACCTGGGTGAATGGGAGGGTATATAACCTGGGTGAATGGGAGGGTATATAACCTGGGTGAATGGGAGGGTATATAACCTGAGTGGATGGGAGGGTATATAACCTGGGTGAATGGGAGGGTATATAACCTGGATGAATCTGAGGGTATATAAACTGGGTGAATGGGAGGGTATATAACCTAGGTGAATGGGAGGGTATATAACCTGGGTGAATGGGAGTGTATATAACCTGGGTAAATGGGAGGGTATATAACCTGGGTAAATGGGAGGGTATATAACCTGGGTGAATGGGAGGGTATATAACCTGGGTAAATGGGAGAGTATATAACCTGGGTGAATGGGAGGGTATATAACCTGGGTGAATGGGAGGGTATATAACCTGGGTAAATGGGAGAGTATATAACCTGGGTGAATGGGAGGGTATATAACCTGGGTGAATGGGGTGGTATATAACCTGGGTGAATGGGAGGGTATATAACCTGGGTAAATTGGAGGGTATATAACCTGGGTGAATGGGAGGGTATATAACCTGGGTGAATGGGAGGGTATATAACCTGGGTGAATGGGAGGGTATATAACCTGGGTGAATGGTAGGGTATATAACCTAAGTGAATGGGAGGGTATATAACCTGGGTGTATGGGAGGGTATATAACCTGGGTGAATGGGAGGGTAAATAACCTGGATGAATCTGAGGGTATATAAAATGGGTGAATGGGAGGGTATATAACCTAGGTGTATGTGAGGGTATATAACCTGGGTGAATGGGAGGGTAAATAACCTGGATGAATGGGAGTGTATATAAACTGGGTGAATCGGAGGGTATATAACCTGGAAATGTGATAGAGAAGAAACAAAGCGCACTGTACAAAGTTGTTCTCAGTCACGAATCTATGAAATCTTCAAAACTTAAACGTCATTTGAGACGAGTGAATCGAAACACAAAAAAAAAATATGTGGAGTTCTTTCGTCGGTAAGAAGCTAGCTTTGCAAACGCCAGAGACTTGATCGAACAGGGAGTTTTCATCAGCATTAGTGCAAGCATCAAATCAAGTCGCGATAGAAGATGCCAAGCAAAAAAAAAACAGGAGAAAATCTCATCAAACGCTGCATGTATGTAAATTTTAAATATCACATTTTTATTGAAATTAAGCTTTCACCATTGTTTGCTTTTCAAGTTGATAAATCAACAGACGTGAGTTCGTGTTAGCAGTTGCTGGTCTGTGTCTATATTCATGCGGATAATAGCAAAGAAGAGTTGCTCTTTTGTGAAGATAGCATGGAGAAAATAAATGCTGTGGGGGTTTGTACGGATGGTGCGCCATCTATGTTTAGCTCAAATTCGGGCTTTCAGAAAGCAGAAAAGATTTAGCTCCCTAACCACTGCCCTAACCAATCGACATCAAGAGTCCATTGGTAGTATAAGTCGTAGATTATATAAAATCTGGAGCCTTCAAAGACTTGAGCAAAAACATTAATATAGATCACGAGGTTCTGCTCTTCTACACTATAGTACGCTTGCTGTCAAACGAAATGTTGTAAATTATGTTTTTGAATTGAAATCTGAAATCAAATTGTTCTTGGAAGTGCAAAGGAAACAAGACTTTTTGGTATACTTAAAACGACATAGAGTGGTTGGAGAGAGTATCATACCAAGCAGATGTGTTCGAACATCAGGATAAGCATTACCTGAAGCTTCAGGGAAAATGAACGAATATTATAATTTTCCATGATAATCTCGTGGCATTTTTATCAAAGCTGCAAAGTCGGTAAAGAAAATGAATATTGGAAATATTGTAAATTTGAGAAACTCTGCGGTGTGGTAGATGAATCTGATTGTGAGATAAATAAAATTTTGAAAGAAGCGATTTCTGGGCATCTTGAATCTCTTGAAAACGAACTGCATCGCTATTTCTCTGAGCTGAAAAAAAAGAAGAATCTGCATTTACGCATTACCCATTCTCTTCTTCCCTTGATGTTGCCAGCATTCCCGATGAATTACAAGATGAATTCTTTGATTTGCAGAATGATTCCGAGTAAGATGTTATGGTTCATTAGAATGAATTACTCCCAGTAACTTACCACCTCGTCATCTTTCGCCAATCTTCAAGGCCGTTATTCGGGACAAAGACTTTATCCCCCACCCCTCATTATCCAATACCTACTGGATGCCCCACACTATCTCATTAATCTATTGCTCCTCTGTATAATTACCTCGGTCAAACGCATCACGGAAAATTACCCACCCCTCTTTTATCCAGGAAAAAAATATTTTTTGTGACAAAACGGACATTCTGTATAATACCGAAAATCGAAATTGCTTTTTTTCAATTTATGGTGGTTAATACAATGTATGTTATTCGTTATTTCGTTTAGCATTATCTGTTTAGTTCTAGAGCCCTTGTTCATTGTTTAAAGTGCATGCAACAAGGGCAAAAAGGTAGATGAAAGAAATGTCTTTTTGCATTCCTTATTTTAATGTGTTGTGGTTTTGAAGTTAAGCGTATTTTTGAAAGTGCAACTAATTTTAGAAGTATACTGTATGTAGTGGTAATAAGTCAGCAGGCTGTTACAAATTAAGATGGAAGAGAAATAGACGGAAGCCTAGTTTTTTTAATACCCAAGTAAATATGACATATTTTACTTTTAGGTAATCAATGGCAGTTTAAATTACCTACTCTAAAATAAAACAATGTATTCCAATAGTAACAGCAAATATTTCAATTCCATCTCCTAATTTTACCTTTTAAAATTGTAATCGTTAATTAAAAATAATTAATCTCGCCACAACAAGTTCTGTCGGCGCAATATATTTCTGGAGGTACAGACACCGCCGGTGCTCTTAAGGAGGCCAGACTTAAAGCCTTCAATGTGGGGGAGCGAGGGTTGAGTAAATGTGAATATGAACACTGGGTTTATTGTTGAGATGGATAAGTTCAAGCGTAGGCTGTTTTGAGACTGAGGTAGCGAATGTCTCTCTGAAGAATCTTCATAAGTAGGAGTGACTGGTCACTGTCACTAGAGCTGTTTTTTTTTAAAGCATGACTAACGATCAAGTAAAACAGAGACGATATACAAGATGCAATCAAATTAACAAATATGCGAATCGTGGTAAACAAAGACGGTGGCGCAGATGTAGATAAAGTAGTATAAATATGTCGGATGTCCCTACACCCAGTGGCGTAGCGCGGTCGGTTGTCACCTGGTGAGGCGAATAATGGTGTCACCCCCCCTTAAATATGTATATATATATATATATATATATATATATATATATATATATATATATATATATATATATATATATATATTCCATATTCAGTTGTATGTGTATACGCATGTGTATATTTGCTATTTTATGCCTTGGTGTCATCCCCTCGAATTGTTGTCACCCGGTGCGGTCCGCACCCCCCCCCCCAATACTCCCTAGCCTACACCCAGCAGTATAGATTTCAACTGCAACGACCATCCAGAGCATGGTAAGAATCTACATTACTAAAGGTAAGAAATTATTACTATCTTCGCGGACTTGCCAAGGGGTACAAGGTTTAGGAAATAATTATAAGCAGAAAGAATTTTTCTAGGCACATCTATTCGAAGAACAAATCAGCCTATTCAAAAAGACATCAAAAGCAGAATGTAGCGATGGTTCTGTTATTCTGCTTTTGATGTCTTTTTTGTAAAGTAGGTACTATACTGAAACAAAGTTATGATATAATTTAATTAAACTCAACTTTGGAATAGGTTAAATGATGATGCTAGATATAATGTATTC
The DNA here is from genome assembly GCF_028476545.2 of Physella acuta. Taxonomy (NCBI): domain Eukaryota; kingdom Metazoa; phylum Mollusca; class Gastropoda; family Physidae; genus Physella; species Physella acuta. The sequence goes on along the minus strand of NW_026731705.1, from coordinate 953,848 downwards.
TAGATTTAAGAGTACTCAATCAGAGTTTCTTCCAGACATCTCTTCGAGGGGGCGAAGCACGCCCCCCCCCCCCCCGGAAAAAAAACTACCGCTCCACCGAACGAAATGAAATTTATATAATTTATATAGAAAATATATACTTTTAACAGTGTCCGCCCCCCCCCCCGAAGAAAGTTTACCGCCCCCCCCCCCCCCCGAAAATTTCAAGTGCCCCCCCCCCCCCCGGAGAAAAAAGGTCTGGAAGAAACACTGTACTCAATTTTAGCGGTTCTAGATTTAAATCAGTTTTTTACTGAAACATTTCAGGCTTTAAATATTTCATAATAATTCTTGCTAACATTGAAATAGGTTACAGTAAGATATAATTTAATTAAATCAAGATTTTACTTTAAAACTAAAATTCTATATGTTTAACAAAAAATTGGAGAGTTCCTAGCCAAGATGAAAACGCACTAATTAATCACTCGGGTATCATGGGTACGGAACCTTAGTAGTCATTGCTATTTTTTGTTTCATGTTCCCAGCTGTAAAGTAGACAGAGGAAAATCTCAAAGCGCGCGAATAGCTCTAAATCATCTGTAATAGTGTTATGTTTGGTTTAATGTTTTTTTTAAATTAATTATTCATGTGAGGTTCGCGCTAGAAAGAAGTCGCCTCATACATATTATAACTCTGATTAAAATCAAGTGAATCTCGGCAGTGGTGGAGGCAGGGGGGGGTTAGGGGGGGTCATAACCCCCACATAGACCACTCGGTATATATATATATATATATATATATATATATATATATATATATATATATGTATATAAAGTATGAGGGGGGTGCAAATCGAAGAAAGGTTGAGAGCGGCGGTGCAAATCGAAATTTTGAGGGGGAGGGAGTGCAAATCGAAAGTTAGAGGGGGGGGGGGGTTGCAAATCGAAATTTTGAGGAGGGGGTGCAAATCGAAAGTTAGAGGGGGGGGGGGGGGGGTGCAAAACATTGTTAACCTTAGCTACTGTTGTCACGTAGGCCTAAATAGAAGAAATTAAGAAATGTTTTGCACGGTTTTCAAAACATTGAAACATTTTTTACAGTAAGGCGAAAAGACCGGATATAGAGATCGATCAGTCCTTTCAATCAATTCTTGGAGGTCAAGTAACCATCAATTCTTGGAGGTCGAGTAACCATCAATTCTTGGAGGTCGAGTAACCATCAATTCTTGGAGGTCAAGTAACCATCAATTCTTGGAGGTCAAGTAACCATCAATTCTTGGAGGTCAAGTAACCATCAATTCTTGGAGGTCAAGTAACCATCAATTCTTGGAGGTCAAGTAACCATCAATTCTTGGAGGTCAAGTAACCATCAATTCTTGGAGGTCAAGTAACCATCAATTCTTGGAGGTCAAGTAACCATCAATTCTTGGAGGTCAAGTAACCATCAATTCTTGGAGGTCAAGTAACCATCAATTCTTGGAGGTCAAGTAACCATCAATTCTTGGAGGTCAAGTAACCATCAATTCTTGGAGGTCAAGTAACCATCAATTCTTGGAGGTCAAGTAACCATCAATTCTTGGAGGTCAAGTAACCATCAATTCTTGGAGGTCAAGTAACCATCAATTCTTGGAGGTCAAGTAACCATCAATTCTTGGAGGTCAAGTAACCATCAATTCTTGGAGGTCAAGTAACCATCAATTCCTGGAGGTCAAGTAACCATCAATTCTTGGAGGTCAAGTAACCATCAATTCTTGGAGGTCAAGTAACCATCAATTCTTGGAGGTCAAGTAACCATCAATTCCTGGAGGTCAAGTAACCATCAATTCTTGGAGGTCAAGTAACCATCAATTCCTGGAGGTCAAGTAACCATCAATTCTTGGAGGTCAAGTAACCATCAATTCTTGGAGGTCAAGTAACCATCAATTCTTGGAGGTCAAGTAACCATCAATTCTTGGAGGTCAAGTAACCATCAATTCCTGGAGGTCAAGTAACCATCAATTCTTGGAGGTCAAGTAACCATCAATTCCTGGAGGTCAAGTAACCATCAATTCTTGGAGGTCAAGTAACCATCAATTCCTGGAGGTCAAGTAACCATCAATTCTTGGAGGTCAAGTAACCATCAATTCTTGGAGGTCAAGTAACCATCAATTCTTGGAGGTCAAGTAACCATCAATTCTTGGAGGTCGAGTAACCATCAATTCTTGGAGGTCAAGTAACCATCAATTCTTGGAGGTCAAGTAACCATCAATTCTTGGAGGTCAAGTAACCATCAATTCTTGGAGGTCAAGTAACCATCAATTCTTGGAGGTCAAGTAACCATCAATTCTTGGAGGTCAAGTAACCAAGTTTAATATTGCATGTAGACTGTAGGGTTTACAGTTGTTTGAATTAGACTCGAATGTATCACAACCTTGCGTCTAATGTTTGTAAGAGTCGTGATGGTGTTACTAAAAAATTTGACTCGAATGTATCACAACCTTGCGTCTAATGTTTGTAAGAGTCGTGATGGTGTTACTAAAAAATTTGACTCGAATGTATCACAACCTTGCGTCTAATGTTTGTTAGAGTCGTGATCGTGTTGATAAAATTGCTAATAAACTCTATATGACTACTTACCAATTAATTTTTACTTAGGCTAACGCTGGTGCATATGTCCATTTATAGAAAAAAAATTACAGATTTTACCTCTGTTTCGTTAACTGTGGACAAATATTCGAGTATAATTACTTAGAAACTCAGAGGAAAACAGGTTGGTGGCTTATTAAATGTTGCGAAAGGAAAATTTAACAGATATCGACTACTATGAAACCAGTCGGCTAAGTAAAATGTTTCTTGTATACTGATTGCTAAAGTATCCATTGAAGTTTCATAAAGGAGAACAATATTTTCTCGACGTTCTGATTTTATTCATACATCTGCTCTTCTCTAGTGGACAGTTACTTAGTAAATTCCAGCCACATGCACGTGATCTAGTGACTAGCCTGCATGTTATCTAGTGGGCTGTAACTATAACATCTTGAATATAGTGGAGTCTAGGTCATCATATCATATTCACCGGCAAGTTAACTTTGGTGTTTTTATAAATGAGATATTATTGCATTATTTTTTAATCACGTCTTATGCACATTGATTTGGTCTAATCTATTCGCGACACTTAATTTTTTATATCGACTATCTTTATTTTTATTTTTCGTGTAATTTTTACTTTTTATTTTTATTTACTAATTCAGGCATATTTTTCCGTAGTTTTATCTTACATTTAATATTTTATTTATATTTTAAGCCACACATAAAATATTTAGATCTAGATTCAAATATTAATATATATGTTTAAAATATTTCACTAACAATAACTAAAAATCTTAAAAACATTATATAACACACACATTTTTAATCGTTGTCCCAAACCCCGACCCAATTTTGTAAGGTCTCCTAGTCTATATGAATCCAAAAAACCTGGCATAAAAATTCAATATAAAAAAAAAACTATTAAAGTTTAGACAGTATAATACTACGATAAAATAAAACGCAACTGCCCAAAGTGTACTAAAGACTTGCAAAGTAGATATATTTGACTTGGATGTAGTTGACAATGTCGACTGTTGGCGCAATATAACGTTTTAATTAAGAAGTTGTTTTTCTTCAGGAGCCTACCCCCTTAGGCTGTACTTGTCACCGTTTATCGGATGATCCACCTGTCGCCAGTCACTTGAACTGACTTAGTTGGTCGTGAGAAGTGTGGAGGAACATATTTGTTGTTATAAAATAATTATTATTACATAATTGTCAACATAATTATTATCACATACATGGAACATTTATATGTGTATCGTCTAGTGACCGTAATGATTGTAAAATGTATATATATATATATATATATATATATATATATATATATATATATATATATATATATATATATATATATATATATATATATATATATATATATATATATATATATATATATATATATATAAATATATAAATATAAATATAATTTTTCTTAATTTTACTTTCTGTTATAAATTTAGATGTTTTTTTTTACTTCTGCTTAAGCATCTACGTTAAACACTGTAGATTTGTAGGACAAGAAAATTGCCATGGAACCTTCTTAGTCAACTAAGCCTCAGTATAGAAGTAAGTACACTGAACAGCTGCTTGCACACCTGCAGGATATAAGCAGGCTATAAGCAGGATATAAGCAGGCTATAAGCAGGATATAAGCAGGCTATAAGCAGGATATAAGCAGGCTATAAGTAAGCTATAAGCTATCTATAAGCAGGCTATAAGCAGGCTATAAGCAGGCTATAAGCTATCTATAAGCAGGCTATAAGCAGGATATAAGCATGCTATAAGCAGGCTATAAGCAGGCTATAAGCAGGATATACGCAGGCTATAAGTAAGCTATAAGCTATCTATAAGCAGGCTATAAGCAGGCTATAAGCTATCTATAAGCAGGCTATAAGCAGGCTATAAGCAGGATATAAGCATGCTATAAGCAGGCTATAAGCAGGCTATAAGCAGGATATACGCAGGCTATAAGCAGGCTATAAGCAGGCTATAAGCAGGCTATAAGCAGGATATACGCAGGCTATAAGCAGGCTATAAGCAGGCTAAAAGCAGGATATAAGCATGCTATAAGCAGGCTATAAGCAGGCTATAAGCAGGATATACGCAGGATATAAGCAGGCTATAAGCAGGCTATAAGCAGGATATAAGCATGCTATAAGCAGGCTATAAGCAGGCTATAAGCAGGCTATAAGCAGGCTATAAGCAGGCTATAACTAAGCTATAAGCAGGCTATAAGCAGGCTATAAGCAGGATATAAGCATGCTATAAGCAGGTTATAAGCAGGCTATAAGCAGGCTATAAGTAAGCTATAAGCAGGCTATAAGCAGGCTATAAGCAGGATATAAGCATGCTATAAGCAGGATATAAGCAGACTATAAGCAGGCTATAAGCAAGATATAAGCATGCTATAAGCAGGATATAAGCAGGCTATAAGCAGGATATACGCAGGCTATAAGCAGGATATAAGCAGGCTATAAGCAGGATATAAGCATGCTATAAGCAGGCTATAAGCAGGATATAAGCAGGCTATAAGCAGGATATAAGCATGCTATAAGCAGGATATAAGCAGGCTATAAGCAGGCTATAAGCAGGATATAAGCAGGCTATAAACAGGATATAAGCAGGCTATAAGCAGGATATAAGCAGGCTATAAGCAGGATATAAGCATGCTATAAGCAGGATATAAGCATGCTATAAGCAGGCTATAAGCAGGATATAATCATGCTATAAGCAGGCTATAAGCAGGATATAAGCATGCTTTAAGCAGGCTATAGGCAGGATATAAGCATGCTATAAGCAGGCTATAAGCTGGATATAAGCATGCTATAAGCAGGCTATAAGCAGGCTATAAGCAGGCTATAAGCAGGATATAAGCATGCTATAAGCAGGATATAAGCAGGCTATAAGCAGGCTACAAGCAGGCTATAAGCAGGCTATAAGCAGGATATAAGCAGGCTATAAGCAGGCTATAAGCAGGCTATAAGCAGGCTACAAGCAGGCTATAAGCAGGCTATAAGCAGGATATAAGCAGGCTATAAGCAGGCTATAAGCAGGCTATTCTATTCACTATGCTGGTTGTGTTTGACGATTTGAATTTAGTCAACGATTGTAGGCTGGTTGCACACGTCATTGTAATTTATATAGTTTACAACAAATACATTTACTTAATTAATCCACACGATGATAAAACTTTTATACCGCCATCTTGTTTGGCAACTTTGATTTCTTTTCGGTGCTTCTATGGGGATAAAAAAAAAAACTAAACTTTAATTCATAGGCTATCAACTTTACAAATTTTAATATAGGCAGTAATCTACGTGCATTGAATTGTCATTGAAATGGTTATGATTACACATTACTGTTGCTGGAACTAGTTACTGATTTATTTTTATTTAAGACTGTTATCCTACCCGTGACCTAGTTTCACGTGGAGTTGAAAACATTAGCTTTATTTAAACGCCTGCTTTGCCCGTGATCGTTTACATAGCCGTTGATCATTGTTTTTTCTTTATCTCTTCCCGATGAAGATGTTTATTTAACCCTCGTACGGTTGATTTTATAATTGATTAGATATTATCAGTTATACGTTGGACGATCATATTAGAAAAATAAAGTTTCTATCAAAACCTTGAACATTAATATGTTTACTTTTGACGAAATGCTGAGAGTCGTTTTTTGTTTCAGCAGATGAAATGGACGCACTACGGAAAAGAAACATTGCTTATGAATATCTGTGTCATCTGGAGGCAGCTAAAGTGTTAGTTGTTTATTAAAAATCTATCCACCCAGCAATATTTTACTTACACCAGTAAATACAATTTATTGCTGTGATTTAATCGAGTCTAAAAAAAAGTATTCAATAAGTTATGTAATCTGCATCCCGTGTTAAAGTTTCAGATTAATACAAGCCGAAAACATTTGTAATTTTATTTTAGAGACTAATTGATGATTGCATGTGAATTCCCACTCTATGTCTATTTTCCAATTAAGTTATCCGTTATTTTTATGAGATAATCAATAAAAGTACGTTAATTTGATAACTGTTTGAGTTAGGTAGACAAAATTTCATACATAATTACTTTGATTATTTTCAATTTTTCAGTAGACTCTGAAAATTGGAAGTTGTACTTTATTTTGTTGCTCATTTCTGATATACCATTCATTTAAGTACCGTTTCATATAGATGGACTAGGTTTTATGTTTAGATATAAGGTCTTATTTTCTTGATATTGCCAAACGATAACTTCTACCGGAAGGATTTCTTTTAAAACTTTCAAGTTGGTCAAGACTCAACGACCATACACTGCGACATACAATACGACCATTTTGATATTTAATTAACTTTGCTAACGATGAATCAGTGTTTTTTTTTTTCTTAAAGTACTGACTTTCCGTGGTAATATATGCACAGTGTTTGCTTTTATTCTATGCGCAGTATTTTTTTAGTATTCAAAGAAATAAGTTTAAAAAAAACATTGCTATAGCGAAATTTCATTGAAAGTGCCAACTCCCTTAGTGTTATATAAGAATATACAAGAAATTTTAAGGGTATCTCTCCAGTTTTATTTTAATACTTTAAAACTTTAAATATAAAAGACTTGCATCATTTTTAAAAAGTGTGCACCAAATTTTCGCAATCTATATGCATATTTTAGCTCGGAAACATTTCAATTGGAAACTGTTATTAATTCTTTAAAAGTTAATTAATTATCGGAAAAAGTAAAATGTTATGTCGCAATGCATTGTCATCCAGTCTTGACTAATTGTCAATGTTTAAGGAAAGTTCATTAGGAAGTGTCAAAATTTCTGTTGGTTTTTTCGACCTAAGACGATAAAAGCTGGAGATATAGCAAGCAATATAAAAGCTTGTAATAAAACAAACTACCGCTCAAAACGTTGAAATTATGTATGCCTATAAGCTAAATATGGAACAACCTTGAGAGAAAATACGCACCGTGCGTATTTTCTTTATCATTGCCAGAAATAAGCATTTACCTTAGTTTATGACAGAGGCCAATAATCGGTTGGTATATTTCGGGGTCAGAGTTCAGGTTAGTCCTCGTCTACCATGCACAAGCTATGAAAATGCTCGGTCAATTTGCTGTTTTGCTGCAGTAGTTACACTTCGAACATAACACACGATTAAGTTCGGATCCCGTTTGGATGAAACCAATCTGTGTGTGTAGTTAAATATTGTAACACTAGCAAGTAAATTGGGTATCAGAATTGTAAGGCCTAATAAATGAGACATTAGGTTTATCCCGGTATTCACCTCTCTTGCTAATTAAAGATGTGTAACTTCAGTTTGCTGTATAAGCCTGTTAGACATCCCCCTCCCGTCTCCTGAATTCTTGGAGACTATTTTTACTAACCAACCCACAAATGAGCAAATACGAAACACACATTTAATTATGCATCCAGAAAAGCTTATGTTTTCGTCTCTGTTTGTGTATTTTTTGTTTATGTTTGTGGCCAAACGCTTAATAACAAAGCTCAAGAGAGAAAATAAGTAACACAAAAACTATCACTGGCAAAGAAAATGACGTCACATGCATAGGAAAATATCATAATGAAACAATGTTAATAAAATGTGTAAACTACGGAAAATAGACAAAACAAATGACGTTAAATGTTCTAAAATAAAAATAAAAGAATTAAAAATCCAAAAGGATACAGAAGCAGCACTCTGTATTTGCTGTCTAATGAACACAAGCCACAGTCCTTTGTAGATCCTATTTTACACAAAGGCCAGTGCAAGGCCTGGCCTGGACGGCTAGTTTAAAAATAAACGTCGCAGCACGTTATAATTGTTGTTGTTTTTTGGTTATTTTATCCAGAAATTACAGACATCTATGATAGAAGGAATATGCCCCGTGCTGTGTATTGTGTTCATGCTCTGAGGTAAACCCTGCTTCTTTTGTCAATAGACTTTATATTTTACATGTATCATGTTTAATTTTGAATAGTTTAAAAAAAAAAAAACTTTCTTTAGGTGGTTATTTATCTGTATGTCTCTCTGTGGTGTATGTGTTTGTGTGTGACCGTGGTAACCTCTGTTTGATTGGACGAAACGTCATAAATTATTTTTAGATCCTGTACTTAGGCTTCAACTTTTGATACGAATATGGTAAACGAAAGTTGTATTTTACTATTGTCGTTTGAACACGTTAACTGGATTACAGTTTTCAATAGACAGAGGAAATGTTCAATACCTGGACTAGACCTTTAATTCTCTTTTTTTTAATCCCGATTACTTGAACACCGTTGCAGTTAGGCGGACGAAATTTCATCTACACGGAAGCTTCTGTCCCCTTTTAATTAATTTTCGGTATACAGAAGTTGTATCATTGAGACCGACAAAAAAAAACGTTCAGTAAAATGGGCGCCTATTACTTAATTCAACGGTTTAACTGCAATAGAGGCGATTTCCGGCGCCCCGGCATTCGATTGACCCAGATTGACCCAGGTCACTATAAGCACTAAGGCGCCTACATCCGTTTTAAAGAGCGTCCTACACTAGGTGCACATTTGGTAATTACATTCGAGAAATAAACGAAAACCAGGGGTCGCCCCGGCTCCCCAATGGCACTGTTAGCTTCAGCTCCTTACACATGTGCGGCTGCTGAATGGTGTCCTACATCACAATTACGACGGGAGATCAACCTGCACTCAATTTTTCCATACATCACTCAGGCTTTAGAGTAGCAATCTCGCACCCCAACTACTAATATTCCTACTATTTAAGAATTTATGAACACCTTTAGCAGACTTCCCTTTATTAACCTGATTCGTATGAAACATCTTCAGCCTTTTTCTCTCTAAGTTGGGGTTGGCACCACACATTCAAGACCTGTGTGGAAAAAAGAAATTTACAGGTAAGTGTGAGTTGACAGTATGTTGTAGATACGCCTCTTTTATACTTTTTCCTTAATCAACATTGAAAGCTAATACCACTCAACTTTTTTGTTTTACAGAAGATGAAATCAGCGCCATGGGGAGAGATATAGAGGAATACGGTATCAATATACCAGCATTTAGCGAAATTGGAGGCATTCTTGAGAATGAAGTAGGTGAAATTTAGCTTCATTATTTTTATTGATATTCTTTATAGGGATTGCCATACATTTGTGTTATTCTTATGCTATAAGACAGACATGTTATTCATCCACTGTATGGCATGTATTTACCTTATCACTTGAACACTGCATGACATATACCCACCTTTGTTTCAGCAGACAGCACATGACGCAGCATGTAAGTTGTACCTTCAGTTTTTTAACACCTGTTAGAGGATTCTCAACCACAGATATTTGCTCTGTTTGTAGTTTACGTGCGTGTGTATCAGATACAAGTTATCACACTCGGGAAATATTTTATCCTCATCCTAATTACCTTTTATTTTTATCCTAATTTACTAATGATTTTACTAGATTTCTATTGAATTTTCAAGTTGTCTAATGATTACACCACAAGTTGTTTCATTAATTAATGAAATGTTAAGTGGCACTTTTTAAAGCATTGTCCCATTTATTACATAATGCATGCAATGTTGTCGTCCACTTGTTGAATGTCCACTTGGGGATGTTGTGGTCTACCTTTCAGTGCATGCAGCTATTATAGCCATCAATGAAGCCGTAGACCAGCAAGTGGAGCAGACACATTTACTGCACTAAACAACCCGTCAGCCATGTTGGTGAACCTTGACCCCAGCAGCCAGCAGCAATATCAGCTCGCACTGTTTGAAGCCAAGGCTGTCAAAGCTGAAAATGCTCGGAACAAGGTTGTTGACATGTCATTTATATATATATATATATATATATATATATATGCTATATATGACATATGTCACTGCTAGATATGTCATCTGTCATTAATATACATGTCATCTACTATTGCTATGCATGTTATCATCACTGACAGAAACAAGGTTGTTTGCATTTGATCTGTCATCGGTATAAACGTCATCTGTAATTGCTATGAACTGAATCTTAATGCAGTCTGTTAAATCTAGGACTATTGTTGTTAGCTTGTCATATGTCTCTGTAAGTTACATGTTGTCGCATCTGTCATAGCTGGAGAAAAAGTTGTTACCAGGTCAGTCCTATTTTCTATGACGCTGTTTTTATTAAATTTTGTATTCTCATGTGATTCATTTACTATAATCTTCCCTTCAGAACAGTGATCAAGCAAGGTCATCTAAAACTGATGTCTATGGACAGTTACTTACTCAGGCAGAAATCCAAGGCAACATAAGTAAAGTCAACAGTAAGTGATCAATGGGTTGTCTACTTTAGCTGCCGTTTAGTCCTACACAGGGTTTCGCTCAACATCTGTAAAGAGCTATTATACACCTTTTAAGATTTCGTTAACAGAGTAACATATTTTATCTGGTTGATAGAACTGTTTTTTGTGGATTATTTATATTAACTTAATAGAAACACTTCTTGCTGAACTATATAGCTTTATTACAAATATTTACACGTCTTGGAGTTGAGACAATGAACAGAAATCCATAGTTGAAATAATCCAAGAACAATGCACGAACAGAGTGACGTTGTGTCGGCTTATATTCTTCTATACAAGTACACACACTTGTCCACCTTACACTCCACTTTTATATCCTCCATTCTCTAACCTAACGTCAGTGAGCGATATAACAAAAAGCATGGAAAGACATGATTAGTCGCTTACATAGTCCTTCTGTTGGCCAGGTACTCAACTTTCATACACGTTCATGCTAAATACAATATAGATACACATTACCAAAAGTACAGTCTGTTACAAATAAGTCATTTGATTATATGTCTGTATAATATTTCATTGAGATTTTTTATTATACAGAATTAACTCAACAAACTCTGACTGAACTTGTTGAAGCTGTGGCTAACGAGGACGAGAGTGCTGTGTTAACTGCCTTACTGTCGCCTACCCTTGGCTTAGAGAACGTCAACGATGAAAAAATAAAATTGTATGTTAAGGCATTATCACATCTGTATCGGGAAAAGCCGCAGGCAAGTGATGAATATTTGAAAAAAGTGCGTCTTTTGCAATACCTTAAAGACCTTAATAAAATCGGCCTAAGAAGAAATTCGAGGAAATAAAAAAATTGTTTCCGTCCTCTGACATTGAAGCAAGTGACTTGGGTTGTATAAGAAATGTTCTGTGTTCTGATTATGTAAGTTACATCAGCAATCTATGAAACGTTCTGTTCGTTGACCTTTTAATAAAATGCATTACCATCTTAGAAAAAAGTCAGTTAATTTTTTTTATTATAAGAATGGACGGTCTTAGAAAATTCCGTATTTTGGCCCCAAAATCAGTGACCTAATCGATCTAAGATATTTCGTGTTCTCTGCAGGATGGTCTGGCAGATGAAGCTTTGAGTAAAGAAGAAATACAGATGGTTGTGAATGAAGCAAATTCAGAAATTGATGATAGAAATGACGAAAGTTATGAAAGTAATGAAAGTGATGAAAGTGATCAAAGTGATCAAAATGATCAAAGTGATCAAAGTGATGAAAAGGATCAAAGTGATCATAGTGATCAAAGTGATCAAAGTGATCAAAGTGATCAAAGTGATCAAAGTGATCAAAGCGATCAAATTTTTATTATTTTTTGATATGGTTTAGCTTTTGGGCACTGAATGAAGGAATGACTATGGATTTTTTTTTAAATCAATAGTTTTTTAAATATCGATTTTTTAAAAAACGTCCCATAAATGGGACGCTAGCAACGAACGGCCCCATGTACATTTATTGAAAAATAAAATCATTTATCACGAAATTTGGCTAATCACGCGAAAATTAAGCTGTATACTGATTTTTTATTGTTAGACCAATGATTACATTGTTTAGGACAGCTAAAAATAATGATAATGATCAATTGGGTTAGCCATACCATGGTCTAAAATGCAGAAATTTTGTTTCAAAAGTCTAGTTTTCTTTCAATCTACCATCCATCAAAGTGAACAACACTTGGAAATAAGTAAAGCTATGACTAGTACATCTAATTATACACACATGATCACAAATATTGTTATTATTCATCGAAACTGTAATATAATTAAATATAAATAATTGATTTTTTGGGGGGCGTACTTGAAATTTTCAGGAGGGGGGGGGGACTTAAATTTCAGGGGAAGGGTGGACATTGGTAAAAGTATGTTTTGTATATAAATTCCATTTTGTTCTGCCCCCCGCCCCCCCCCCCCCCCCCGCCCCTCTCTGAAATGATGCCTAAAAGAAACTCTGCCCTCAGTGAATTTGCAAAAGACGATCCGGTTCAGTCCCAGATGTTATCCAGCCATCTTCTTTTTTGTTACCCTCGCTATCCCCCCCCCCCTCACAGGCGTACATTAGGACATCCGACATCTTATTTCTAGGGCCCGGATCTGTCTCTGGGGGCTTGTATTGAGTGTTCATGGCTCTCATCCATGTATGCACCTCACTATGCGAACAGCTCCCAATCTAACACCAGGAATCTCCTTAAAAAGTTAACAAAGTAAAACTGGTATCGGGAACCTTTGGAGGGGAATATTATTGGGGCATGACAACTGTACACAGCTAATTCACCTTTCTGCTATATTTAGCTTGAGCTCTCTTATATGAAGAGAGTTAACCAACCCCCTTGACTGAATCATTGCACCTCAATCGTGGCCATTGTTATTATTCAGGTTTGTTATAATTTTAATATCACGCGCTAGTAAATTTACAGCAGTACTAAATTAGTTTGTATTCAATGGTATTAAATACTTCAGTAAGTGTAATTCTGAAAACTTAAAAATAAAATGTAAGTTTTTCAATATTTGCAATTTTTTAATACAATAATATATAAGAAAATATACCTCAAGGTCATAATTAAATATCTACTAATACTACTTAACACCCTAAAGTCAACAGTTAACAAAGTCAGCAATTGTTTCACCATAATTATCCATTTAACATAAATATTTGCATCTGTGTTTCTCGCTAGTGTCCAATAAATGTGTCGTTTGTGTAACAATCTGCATAAATATAGGTCAAGGTCATAATTAAATATCTATAAATACTACTTAACACCCCAAAGTCAGCAGTTAACATAGTCAACCATTGTTTCACCATAAATAACCATTTAACATAAACACTTGCATCTGTGTTTCTCGCTAGTGTCAAATAAATGTGACGTTTGTGTAACAATCTACATGGGGCCATTCGTTGCTAGCGTCCCACTTATGGGACGCTTGTTGTACACTTGATATTACGAAGTAGTAAAAAAAAATTGTTATTCTTAAATTTTTATCAGATAGAAATATGGTACTGCTACAAGTTTCAAATGTATTTTGCACTTAAAATGTTAATATTTTAGAAGATATGCATTTTCCTGTGCGCATGTTTTCTTTTTTCCGCCATTTTGACAAGTCCTGCAAATCCGGCCCTATAACATTTTTCTAAGTTAATTTTTTTCACAAAACACACAAAAATTCAATAGTCTAACCATTTTCAAATACAATGAAACATAATTTGTGTTTTAACTAGTTTTTAGTAAATTTTAGCAATTTTTTTTACAAGCGTCCAATAAGTGGGACGCTAGCAGAATATGGGTTAAAAATTAAATGTAAGTTAAAAGTGCAAGGGTTAAATGAACTTATATCTATGTTTGTATATATATATATATATATATATATATATATATATATATATATATATATATATATATATATATATGTTACCAAGAGTATCTGAATTCCACTGCCGACAGCGCCAAATGTTACCAAGAGTATCTACCGGCAAGCCAAATGTTACCGAGTGTATTTACTTGTGCTATCTTTGACCAGCACACAACATCGACCACAATACAGATACTCGAAAGCACAGGGTTACATTGATCTCTTTATTACATGAATCAATAGAAATGCTCCACATAGCAATGCATCAATGTTCCACAAGAATACAATGAACCAACTGACCCCCACTGACCTCACTAGTCCTCACATATCAGAATGCACGTGTCCATCGTTCCTATCCTCACAAATAACAACACGTCTACCCAGTTCAGTCTCCAACTCAGTTCTGCCGCTTACTACCAGTCGCCTTCCCATATATCCCCTCGTATAGCGTAATCCTTTCCATTCGTTGCATCAGACTATGAACTACGCAGTTCTGTCGTATCGCTTCCCAAACTACGCCATGGCTTTGTGTTCGTTATCAGTCCACACCCCCTGTATCAGTTGCATCAGACTGTATTGCGTTCTTATCAATAGTCTCTAGTAACTACACTAGTTACATATATATATATATATATATATATATATATATATATATATATATATATATATATATATATATATATATATATATATATATATGTATCTATGTATTTTAACAGATGATGTTTATTATCCACCATTAACGAGGGCGGTACGTTGGGTTTTTTTAAAACATTACTTTGGTTTATTTTATTACAGTAAAAGGGTGTATCTGCAATTAGGGAAACAAATAATAATATATCATAAATTGTACGCAGCGTAAGAATTGATGTTTTTATCCCGAGCATTCGTTGGCACACACCATTGAGCTAACAGATAAAAGAAAATTGATTAAAGTTTGGATTTAGCACGATAGTTAAAACGTCATAGAACACTTTAACAGTGTAAGGTGTGGGTTATGTAAAGGTTGTGTTTCTTTTACTTTTGGGAGCTGGAGTTCCTAAATATTATGTGGACCACAGCATTTAAGTTTACTATTCCAAGCTACAGTAGAAGAGGGCAAAGTTCGACAATATACTAAAATTAAGTATATATCGAAATTAATCCTTAGGCCTAACGGTGCAATGTTTTACTTTATTTAATTTTTTTTTAAATTTAAATTTTTGTATTTATATTTCACTTTTGTTTTAGCTAAATGAACCGGCGTTGTCAGTTAGTAAGTTTTTTTTATACTTTAGTTTATCAGTATAAGCAACGTTGTCATTGCATTTTCTTTAGTACCCTTTAATTCAAGACATACAATTTAGAACTAAAACAAAAACATGATAAAAGTTATTTGCCTCGCTATTTAACAGAAGAGATTAATTGTAATTCAAGATTTTAGTGTTAGAACTCGTGGTTTAAAAATAAATCTTTCTTTTTAAAACTACAGACCCACGACTTCTAGCTAAAGCCGACACCCAGCTGATCGTCCAGTCTCCCAGCACTGAGGCCGCCTTTAGAACACAGATGGAGTTTGTCGTCAATCTCTCCAGGGAATACGACAGGAATGACGTCAGCATAACGGTCAATATTATAGGAACCGTACAGCACCGCTCTGTTGATTCAACATCATTCCCGGAACAGATTACGTTTGAGCTGGTATGTCTAGCAAAAAAATGTAATTGAAAAAATAAATATATAAAATAAACATATATATATATATATATATATATATATATATATATATATATATATATATATATATATATATATATATATATATATATATATATATACAGAGAGAGAGAGAGAGGGTAGAGAGAGAGAGAGAGACATAGAGAGATTCATTCTTGATTGTACATACACATTAATTTTTGCACGATTACAACCGTTCCTACTATACTCTGTCTACTAATGTTTTATAATATTTCCTCTACCAGATAGTCTTGCAGGCCAAGTATTTGGCACGCCGTACAAACACTGCCGCGGCGCTACGAGAAGCCGGGGATACTCTGACATTCCGTGCGAGACAGAACATGCAGAAGATCGCTATTGTCATCACTGATGATAAGTCCGACAACCCAAATAAAACGCAGACGGCAGCAGTGGCGCTAAAACAGTCCGGCGTTAGGGTCATTGCTATAGGTGTGGGTGACGCCAACATGGGGGAGCTGAACGTCATAGGATCCACACCTGATGACGTCTACTACGTGGACACATTTGACGTCCTGAAGACGATATATAAAAAGATTGTGAAGCTGACTGAGGTTTGTATAATTAATTTGAATAACCGTTATTGATCGGTTGCATGTTTACACCCTATATAATTTATATACTCTCTCTTTAAATACTATACTGTTATACTTACTTTTTATATACGTTTTCAAATAGGAGCAGTAAATGTGAACTTAAAGCACCAACTGTGAATACCAGTTGTACAAAAATAAATGAGAAGGCGCTGCAAATATTTGTTTTATTTAGATATTTTACAATGTTATTTTAATGTGTGTGACGGCAGACTAGTTACAGGAGAAATAAAAAGTTTTGAAAGGTTTAGTTAAATCAACTTTTTTTGACGTCGTTGTTGTACTGACCAAGGTTGTTGCATGAAAGGATACTTCACTCATACAAACATTATGAAATATGCTAAAAGTACAAAAAATAATAATATAAAAAACAGATAATGATTCCTAAATATCAAAAAATTTGATTTCAAAATTGTATATATATTTTTTTTAATTCAATACATTTTACCATATTTCTAGGAATTAGAAATGTATGTGATTTTTACAAAGTATCAATTATATAATATAGTGACCCATGGTTTTCTTTATAGTTATTTAAATAGTAGTGTATTATATATTTAAAGAAAATCTTTTATTTTCTTCTTTTTGGTGCATTATTACACAAAAGCTTATTATTAAAACGTTTTTTATGCATTTTATTATTATTTTTTCAACATAAACACATTTTTGTGTAATACTTGTTAAACTTAGATATGGAGGAATGTATACACAAGATATTTGACACTCTTGTAATTGCACAATTTTACTTAGGTCCTTTAATTTTTTCATTATGCATCAACGTTCTGTTATGTCAAGAACACTAACTGAACAATTGCATTACGTCTGCGAAAAATAAAACCCATTGGAACCAAAGTTTGTTTTGACCTTGTTGCTATGCAGGTATCTAGGTCACCCGCTAGTGAAAAGAATCTTCATGAAATGATAATGTTAGAGTTGTTTCTATCACAATACATTGAAGCTATAATTTGGAAAACAGTCAAAGCAAATGATGGCACATTTTCTGGAATTAATCAAAATACTGTAAAAATAAATGTACGTTTTAAAATTAGATTTCTATGTTTCCTTTTTTTTGTTGTTACATTTTTTTTCACCCCAGCATCGATCTGGAATTGATTTGTTAGCGAATTTTAAATCATCTCGTCGGCAGCCCGCACTTCAGTTGTTTCAATGTCAAGGTCAAGATAATTTTCCTGGAAATCGTAAAATACGTTAGGTGTACCTACTTATTCAAGTGGACTTGGGTGTTTCAAATGCTTATATTTTAAATGTAATATATGTCCTTATATTTCCGGCATGTTGTTATTTTCTTGTAGCATGGCTACATCCAGTATTACCAGCAGACCAACAATTCACGGTTTGTATACTCGTCGAATATTGATTGGACACTGGCTTTCCTGGAAATCCACAGAACCTAGAAAACTAATATGGTATTGATTACTCACTCGAGCGAAGCGAAGGTCAAGGTTAAATGTGCGAACTGGCTCAAAGACAATCATAGAATATTCATAAAAACTTAGTGTATTCAGCTAGTGGTGCACTTAGTTGTGCATTTTCTTATTTGTGCATTCAGTGGTGCACTAAATTCTGATCGTCAATGGTGCACTCATTATTGCTTTTAATTAGTAGTGCACTCATTTATTGCTGCACCTATTAGTTTTCATCAATGGTGCATCTATTGTTGCACTTAATTTTTATTTCAATCATCGATACATTAAGCTGTGACATTAGTAGTTGTCAATAATAGTGCACTGATTGTTACACTTAATTAGAAGTGCACTCAGTTACTGTTGCACTCAGTGGTGCACTCGGTTGACGATGCACTCAGTTTGTCCTATAAGTTAATGTTCCAATGATCAAGTGGAGCACTTTTGCTTCTGTGCGGTGCATTCGTGGCACATATTGCTTGCAATCGGCGCAATTTAAAGTTTCTCTAATTTTCTTTAGTGATGATTTATTTCTTTATCTATAAAGCTTACTATAACACGAAAAAATGGAAAATCAATTCTCTAAACTTGTAAGGAAATTAGAACTACTTATCTCATGTGAATAGAAACATCACTCAATCCAAAAATAAGGAGGGAGTGGTAAAGGCTGGTTATAAATATGGTAAAAAAATGTTGTTGGTGGAAAATTTCCACACAAATACAGTTTCAAGCAAGATTTTTAAATACAGGCCTATTTTCTATAAATTAAGAGATACTATTAGCACATTTGCATGTGGCATCAATCATAGTTCATCATGTGAATTCTCCATCTACAGACTTAAATAACAACTACACAATTTGTTTTTATATTATCACTAATACTGAAGGAAATTATTGTGTGGACCCGAAACACGCATGAATTAAAACCTATATTTCATCAAAATTATTTACTATATATCGTTTTAAATACACATGTTTAAACTTTAACCATCTCAATTTATGTCTGACTCTAGAAACTGTCTACTAGCATCGTGATTTCATACCAGCCACCATTCTCTGTTGATTCACTGCTACTAGATTTAGTCTACTACAAGCCTACCGCACACGACAAGAGTAAGCTGTATGTTACGTGTATAGTAAGAAATTACACAGCAAGATTTATATTCTGTGATCGATCCCAAAACATACTTATCGAATCACACGATTTTAGTAACAACTTGAATAATCTCAAAGTAAAATAGGCCTGTACGTGTTACAATCGTCCTCTTCCTAATGTGTCACAAGGATGAAAGATTCAGGCATCTCTACCCCCACCCCCATCGAACAAAAAGGAAATATACCCCCTCCCCCCAAAAAAATAAAGTGCCCCCCCCCTTAATGGAGAAAAAAGTCTGGAAGAAACACTGGATAGATGACACAACAAAACTAGTCAAATGTGTGATGATATACTGCTAGGTAAGACAACTAAAGCCTTTACAAAGACTAGATGCACGGACTAGTCTAGAGCAGGGGTCGGCAACCTGCGGCTCGCGAGCCTCATGCGGCTCTTTTGATATCGAGACGTGGCTCTCCAGCTCCATTCACAAATATTAATAATTGTTTTATTTTATTTTCAAAACTCATCAAAATATTTTTCTGCAACACTCGGTAATGAACGATAAAATAATAAACATAAACAATAAACACTCGCTATTCTATTCGAATAGTTACGCCCTATATCAATGTACTTCCTATTAACTTGTCTATCCTATATCGCAACATTCAACTTCATGGTGGATATCACAAAGAAAATAAACGAGCTAACTGCAATACTGCATGGAAAGCAAAAATCCAGCCCATGCCTTGCTTAAAGAAGATGATTGTTTCAAAAAAAAAAAAATCATTTTGTTGAAGACACGGCGAGCGGTAAATTACCTTACTTCGAAAAATCTGGGGAAAAAAACATGCTAAAACCAACGCTACAATTTACATAAATCGCTTCAGCATTACAATAAACACAATGAAGAATGGGTTCACTGAGAGATTTGAGAAATTCAAAAGAACTTTGACGTTCTTCGTATATTCTCTCAACACAAAAACAAATAAGATTAACTTTGAGCTATTTGGAATTGATGCTGGTTTGCTTCAAATTAAATTGTTGAATTTGAAAACCAAACATTTGTTGAGTGGTAAGTTTATATAACTCTAGAGCACGTTAGAAGATTTGGAGATCCAGGAAAAGATGCACTTTTCACTGTACAACTGGACAGCTCTAAAAGAAATGCAGCGAGTTGTTGCACGATTATGTGACGCATGGAATAGTCTTCCAGGATGCTACCTAACAAATAATAATCTAGAGGCGTGCGTGGAACTGAAAACAAATTATGAGCCAGGTTTAGAAAAACTCTCAAAACTAGTGTGAATTAATATTAATTCATTTTTAAAGCTATTTATTTTAAATTATATATATATATATATATATATATATATATATAATAAAAATCAAATATAATATTAAAATAAAAATGTGTGTGGCTCTTCAAGAACTAAGAAATTTTGTAAGTTGTAACTTTTGGCTCTTCCGTCTCCAAAGGTTGCCGACCCCTGGTCTAGAGCATTTCATTATGCTCTAAACTATTTTAATTTAAAGATTAGTTAGGAGGCCGAATTATTTAAAACATGTTTTTGAGTATCTTATGTATCTTACAATACTTCCATCAGTTTTAGAAATAAAATAAAATAATTATTAATATGAGTGCATCGAGTTGAAGAGCCGCATCTTGACGTAGTGAGCTGAGGATTTTGGGCTATTAAGTTCAACTAAAACATGGGTCGACAACCTTTTTAGACGGAAGAGCCAAAAGCTACTATTTACAAAATTACCCAGTTTTTAAAGAGCCACAAACATTGTTATGTCGATAGTATAATCAATTGTATAGTGTTTGTTAAAAATTATATATATATATATATATATATATATATATATATATATATATATATATATATATATATATATATATTATAATTTTAAATAAATAGCTTTCATGATATGAAATAATCTCATTTGTTTCTGTGCTGAAAGGGTCTACTATAAAAGTCAGAGTGCTTGAATTTGTTTTGAATTGCTCAAATCTCTCAATGAAAACATCCTTCATTTTGTTTATAGTAATACTGAAGTGATTCATGTTAATAGTAGCATTGGTTTCATCACGATATTTTTTTTCCAGATTTTTCGTAATTAAGTAATTTACCGCTTTCCATGTTTTTAACCAAAAAAAAGGTTTTTTTTCTGAAACAAACTACTTCTTCAAGCAAGGCGTATGCTGGGTTTTCCTTTCAGCTTAACATTTAGCTCATTTGGTTTATTTATGATATCCACCATGAAGTTGAATGTTACAATTCCGAATGGACAATTTCATATAAAGTACATTGAATTAGGGAGTAACTAAATATTCTAATATATTAGCGAGTATTCATTGTTTATATTTATTATTATATCGTTCATTACCGAGTGTTGCAGAACAATATTTTCATGAGTTTTAACATTAAATTACAATAATTATTAATATTTGTGCATGGAGCTGAAGAGCCGCAACTTGACATCAAAAGAGCCGCATGCGGCTCGCGAGCCGCAGGTTGCCGACCACTGAACTAGAACAATAATTTTTTTAGATTATTTAGATTTAATTATGCGACAGAGAATGCGGTTTCACAATGCATCATGCAGTGAACTTTAAGACGTCTACACATTAAGTACTTTATAATGTTAAAGGTTTTGTATTTAAATTATTCATTTAAAAATAAATAATTCAAATATTTTTGAGCAAAAAGTATAAATACAATTCCTAAAAACATTAAAAAACACTTGATCAAATGTATATTATACAATATCTTATATTAGCATTAATTAATTGTAATTTAGAAGTATATTTAACAACTTTTGTGAGTACAATTATGGATTATTTCTCTTGAATAAAATAAAATGTATAAACGGAAATACTACCTACTAGAATCGGCACGTAGTTGCTGCATATTCATACTTAGGCTCAAACTTGACAAAAGTCGCATTTTGAGTTTCTTTCAGGCGACTATACGGTTGGGGGAGGATGGGGCGAGGGGGGGGGTGGTTGGCGGGTGGACTCAGGGACGTTCCTCTAACTTAAAAACAGCGTTGAACTCGAAACTATCGGGTTAGCAGTCTATCACTCCAACGCTAGGCCACGGAATCCCTTATTTTTAATGTAGTCAATTTAAATATAGAATGGTGTATTTGCGCATTATTTATAAGGAAACATTTAAAAAAACCATTTATAATAAAAGAAATTTAAATCACAGAAAATAATTAAAGGATCGGCATATCTATAACACGTGTAACATTTTAAAAATAGTATTTCACAGTGAAAATACTTGAGAATTAAATACAATTGTAATGGAATTAATCAGATTTTTTTCAATATTGTATTTTTTTTTATTTATCTACCTTGGATATGATTAAACTGAGACACAAAACAAGTATAAACAAGTAAACAATAATTATCATTAAAATTTTTTTTAAAAACCCACGTTTTCTGATTGAACTAAAAAGTAGAAAATAAATGCTATACATCACAATAATGCAAGCGATTGCTCTACTATAAGCGATCGCCAACTGCGTGCGCATAATGACAAAAAATGAAAAACGTGGGGTGCCAAAATAAAAGTTTTTTTCGATCATTGTTAATATAAGATGTTAAAGTTATATTACTATTGATTAGATAATACTATTGAGTTTTATTAAGGAGCTTGTAGAGAGTCAACAGTATTAGAAGCTGTAAGAAAATCACGACGCCCCACGTTTTTCATTTTAAGTCAAGATATCTGGTTAGGGTCGAGAGCAAACCCCTCTTGGTTCCCGGCAGTCTTGCACCTCTCCTCCCCCACGCTAATATGTAGGGGACTTGGGAGTCCGACATACCAGGCTCTTCTCTTGTATGTACTATCTGATTGGTTTAATTGGAATCACAACATGGCGATTTAATTTTTACGTTATTCAAATCAGCGAGTTAAGGGACTGCTAATTAGCGTGTTACTTCAGAAAGGAGAAAATATGCAGTGGCGTAGCTACCGTAAATCGAAAGTAAGCAAGGCATAGAGGCCCAATGCACATAGGGGCCCTTATAAATAAATTGGAGCTATTCCATTGGAATTTTAGTATTTGTTTTAGGTATATATAATTTTAAAAAGCAAACAGAAATCCAGTTTATTTTGTACTGTAGAAATAATTTAAGGGCTCAAGGTATTTCTTACTGCACCGGCAGTAGCATTTGGGGGGGGGGGGGGAAGGGGTGGGGGGCGAACAGTTCCCTAGTTTAATAATAACACTACAGGCGTTGCTGCATGGTTGGGCAAGCCATTGAGAGAATTAATCTATACATAAACTTGAATTTTGTCTCTTTTATGAGATAAGCATCCGGCACTCGTAAGTTTACATTTATCGCTACAAACTTTAACTGACTGGGAAATTCTCTACCCCACTTAACTGACAGCAGATTTCCCTCCCCCCTTTGGACCACGCCTTTGGACGCTACTGTATTTGGTTACTTAAAAAAAATTAACTCTAAGCCTGCAACATCTTGACAAAATTGCGGGTTAGTAGACCTACATAATAATATACTATAAATACACAATCAGAACGTATATAATCCTGAATGTACAAAATGTTATAATATTTTTTAAAACCTTCTTTATATATATATATACTAGCCGTCCCGGCCAGGCGCTGCCCTGGCCAGTTCAAAAGAAAAACAACCTGTAAGTAAGTAAAGAGCAAGGTGACTACTGCATGCATCGAGGTTAATTATAGATTTATTTCAATGAGCAACATTGACACAATCTTGTGAAAAAAACATTTATTTAGATTTAAAAATAATTTTAAAATATGCATTCAGTTTGCAAAAGGAAAGATTTTTATACAATTTTTTTTACATGAAATACGCTTACAATTTTCTTCAATTTTTAGATTTTAATATATTAGATTGCTATTAATTTATCAACAAAATGTTAATCCACAGATTTTACGAAAAATTGATGTATTTAAATTAACATTCAACTACAATAAAACAGCTTATATTATAACTTACCTAAATATATATCTAATACATATAAAAAAGAGTAAATTTTAAAATAATCATTTTACAATTTCTTTATTATTACAAAATATAAATGCTGGTAAAGCTCTCCATACTGTGTATTACCTAAGTTAAAGTTAACTTTAATTATCAAAAATGCGTAACTATGAAATACATCCTAGTTTAATCAACGGTAATAACATTAATAGTGAGCGTTTTACCGAATTTGAATAATTTCTACGTTAGATCAAATGAGTGTTATTTCATGCTATTTTACTCAGTCTTTATTATTTACAGATGATACGTAGCAAGTCTCTTTTTATTAAATGTCCGCAATATTTTCGATTTAAATACTTATATTTTCCTCCAAAGATTACATTTTACACCCATAGCAAATATATAGGTTTGTTTGTTTGCTTAAAATAGCTACAATGCATTTGAGTTTAATTATAAGATACGTATCATTTTGCATTAGATGTAGTTTTAATATTTTTGTAGAAACATAACCATACGCATTACAACCAGATCACTTTTAATCCATTTTATGTAATAACGTACATATAAAGTAATTTTCAAATTAAAGCATCACAATACAAAATAATATACACAAATCTAAGGTATATACATAAATAGGTATGATTTAATTTAAGGGTTAGAGGTAAGTTACTAATAACTGTTAAATAAAATTTCCATAGATAATTCTCTTTAGGTTCCCGTAACCGTACACACGATGGCACGAAGAATGTGAAAATATCGGCTTAGTACTTATTTCACAATGCTTTGGTTTCCAAATCGACACAGCTTATACTACTTAATTTAGAACCATCTGTTGTTTTCTTTTTTCAAATACGCAGTCCATGCGCTAAAAATAAAATAGAAAAAATAAAGAAACACCTTCTTAACTCTTACATTTTACATTGAGTTAAAAAGAAAGAAAAGTGTTTAGTGTAGACTATTGACATTACCTAAATCTTCCAAACATTATAACAGCGAACATGAGCTCACACTCAATACTAAAACATTTAAAAAGTTATGTTCTTTAACATTGATTTAAAAAACTGTATTACTTAAAACTTATATACAGTGTACAAATGAAGAAACAATCCATAATTTACACAAAGCAATTACTTATTGATTTGTAGATAAGGCAAATTATTTGAATAAATACATAGCTGATAAACTTTAATTCATTGGTTACACATGCAACGTACAGAAATTGCTCTGACAATTTTATCTGCCCTGATATGTTCTAAATTCGAACTTCATGCAGCGCAAATAGAATTTGTTGAACTGCAAGTCAAGCTGTTGGATATTTATATTAGATAAAATGGTATATTTTCTTGTATTTTGGTGCAGTTGTCTATAAAAGAGCTTTCTGGTAAACTATATTTTTCGTCTTTCCTTCTGTTGTTAGAATAAAAAGGTTGTTTGGATTTCCGACCCTCGAACAGGCAACATACAATTGTCCATGAGGGAAGCAAGGGGTTTCCAAATTGACTCCTACCACGGACATTGACTGTCCCTGGGCTTTGTTCACTGTCATGGCGAATGCCAACTGAACGGGAAATTGTAACCTCTTAAAATCAAAAGGAAGGTCTGTGGGAATTAGTGGAATTCGTGGTATAAAAACATCCTCCCCTTTCCCAGATCCATTCATTATAGTAGCTTCGATTATATGTGAATACATTTTTTTTATGCTTAGTCTGGTACCGTTACATAACTTTGGCGGATCAAGGTTTCTTAGTAGAATAATAGGAGATCCAACTTTAAGTGTCAACTCATGCAGAGGCATTCCGCTGGGTTGCAGGGAGTTTAAAAATTCGGTCGGATAATGTACAGCCTGGTCAGGATCCAGCACAGTGTCTACAGACTTATAAATCCTGGTATCTCCAGGTAGCAAGTTTTGAATTTCTATGTTAAGCTTGAAAACCAATTCATTTTTTGGAGCCAGAATTACACGCTCACAAAGCCATTGGTGATTTTTGAAATTTGCTTCTAAATTAGGATAGACGCTGTCTTTAAGTTCGTCACAGGTTCTCACTAATTTGCAGAAATCTTTTGAAAATTCAATAAGTCCGGTTATTTTGTCTTGTTTTATTTTGCCGTTTCCGACATCTAAAAGTTGCAAAGCAAATCTATTAGCAGAGGAATCGCCGCTTAATTTTGCCCTCATGTTTTGCTTCAATTTAAGCTCTGTTATATCATTCCAGAGGTAGGACGCCTTGAGGCAGGCGTTTAGCTCGTCGGCCATTGTTGATCTGGGAATTACGGGCAAAGTTTGCCTGAAATCCCCAGCCAAAACTAAAACGACTCCGCCCATCACGGCTTTATTTGATCTTAAATCTTGGAGTGTCCTACCCAGGGCCTCCAGTGCCTTTTTATGAGCCATTGTGCATTCGTCCCAGATGATAATGGCACACTGCTTAAGCAGCTTTCCTTTTTCGGATTGTTTAGATATGTTGCAAATAGGAACATCTGAGTGAGGAATGTTCAAAGGCAACTTAAATGTTGAATGCGCTGTGCGGCCTCCTGTAAGTAGCGTAGCTGCAATACCCGATGACGCTACAGCTATGGCCAACTTTTGCTGTTGACGCACTTTTGCTAAAATGAGATTTAAAACAAATGTTTTCCCAGTACCTCCAGGGGCGTCGATAAATAAAATACCTCCTTCGTTTTGTCGGACACGTTGTAAAACTGTTTCGTATGCTAGTTTTTGTTCTGGTAGCAAAAGAGGTTCATTGATTGAAACGTATTCAGCTAGTTCTGCGACGTTGTAATTAGTTTCGCGAACTATTTCGGAGCAGGCCGCTAGATCCCTGTCAGGTGATGGTAGACCATATTCTCTGAGCAACTTACCATTGATTGAAGCGATGTGTTCTTCCAGCGCACATAGGGTTTGGTTGAAACTTTCTTGATTTGAATTCAAATCAACATTAAAAGTAGTTTGTCTTCTGATTTGAAAATCTTCGCTCATAGAAGTTTTGTATTTTTCCCACAGGTTGAGTGGATTTGACATTGAGCAAGATGTCAGAAGCAGACAAAATAAATGTCTTAACTTTTTGGGTGATTTTGTAGCACTCGCTTCTTCAAGCGCAGTGTCCCAATGTTTGTCATTTTCTAAGAGCCCTTGTCTCTCGCATGCCTCTCTAAACGTCTTGCACATTTGTCCATTCACATTTTTGAGATCGAGAAAAGATGTAGGTCCATGTTGCACATGAAGGAGTAAACGCAAGAAAAAGCATTCATCATTTGATGGGTGTACGGTGTACACGCGACCGAGAGCCGCGCAAGACCGGATTTCTGGGTGACCTTCAACAGCTTTACCCTGCTTGCGTCTAATAAATTTTTTTTTGGAATAGTTCCAAGTATAATACTGAGGAACGTCGCAGTACAAAAGAGTTTTAGCAAACGGGTCATTTTGGCACAGTTCAAAAAATGCAGTTAAGGTTGTTGCTGGTGGACTATTAACCTTATGCAGAAGATTGTCCGGCTTAAAATAAACTCTTTGTCCGTTCTCTAGATGTACGGTTAGATGCACAACTGTTGGTTCACGTTCATGAATTGGCATGCCTAAAATCCGCCACACGGCTTCATTACTACTTATATATCTGCCTAACTGGAAAGCAGTAACTTCATCAATTGAGGTTCCAGATTTCTTAAGTTCAAATACAGCCTGGTCACTGCCTTTGTGTATGTATTTGCAGATGTATTTGATGGACTTCACACTGCTGCACAGTTCTACATTTATATGTGCCTGAAATACTCGGCATAGAAAAGGGTTGTAGGGCACCACCCACCTGTTATCTATTTCAATTTCTTGATAGCCAGATGCACAGCGGGTGTTTATTTTTCCAGTGAATCCGCCATTTTGAGGCGTTCTTCTTCTGTAAAGCGGATAGCTGTCTGCTCCTGTCTGGGTCTCGTCCAAAAAACTCCTCGGATATCGTTTCGAACAATGACCGTTCACCATGCAGGGTGACATGTTATTCAGGACCCCACATGGTCCATGGATCATGTGCTTTAGAACTATTTCATATAAGATGGGATCTTCTACTGGATTTGGTAGTTCCGCACGTATGACTCTGTCAATGTCATTCGGTCTAATTTTCTCTTGCAACCAGACCAAAATATGTGCGTGGGGAAGACCTCTCTTTTGCCATTCAACTGTGTACACTGAGTTTCTCCGAATATGCCTGACTTGGTTATTAGGTTGATCATTTTTACCAGCTTCTGCCTAAAAACCCGAGCAATCAGGTCATGTCGATCAGTGGCGTTCTGTCCAGGCATTAAATTATTCCGTATTTCCGACCAACTTTTGTTACACGTGAATGTGATAAATAAATCTGGTCTTCCATACCTTCTGACATACGCCATGGCATCTTGAGAATATTCATGCATGTGGCGTGGACTACCGGTCACAGATGACGGAAGTATCACCATTTTTCCTATTTGATTCGGGTCAAAATCCATGGAGTTAATGTCATCTTTTAGATGAATGTATTCTTCACTTCGAAGTTTCGCTTGGTTGTAACGAATATACATCAAGCGCTCGCTTTCTATTTTAGCGTACATGTCAACAATAAATTGGTGAAATAGTTGTCTGCATTTCAAAATGTGGTTTTCCTCATTCTCTCGCAACATTATGCGGTAGGCATAAAATGCCATAGCTGAAACTTTCTTGTGAGCCAGAGCACTGCTCGTTAGAGGATCCACTTGCGGGATGCCACAGAAATAGCCATCTTCTCCTTGCCAGAAGATTAAGGGGTACTGAAGGGCATCGTACGACCTATGTGTTTCAACGACTCGCTGGAGCGTGTCGTTTCTTTTATGAAGAACTATATCTCTTCTTTCGAAATCGTTCCCAACCATCACGATGCCGACTTCATTCATTGTTGGTGCATTAAATCTCCCTGGGTGCTGACCCTGTGGCACTTTATCTGCCTTAATGATTATTTTATACTCATCCGTTGGCATTTTTTCAAGTGCGTTTTTAAATAGACGGATATATTGATTATTCTGGTGTAGAAACACTTGAAGGCTCTCAATAATAGGTTTTCTGACTTTTTGGACAGCTGCACATCTTTGGTTCACTTGTTTTTCTTCGTCTCCCATAAAGTAAATTTGAAGAAACTTTGATTCCTCTTCTTTTGCTGGAAGAAGTGACCCGATAAATTGGTGCACCTGCCCTTGAACTTTAAAAGTTGGCATGAACCCTTTTTCTCTTATTTCCTTAGTTGCTCCAAATGAAGTCATCTGGAAGCAACTGTTATATTTTCTAATATTTAATAAAAAATGCCGAGAGTGAGAGGTATCGCCGGACATTAAAGACTTGAGTGGCTCTGGGGGAGATTCTTGCTGAATCAGTTTGATTTTCCCATTAGAACAGCACATACCCGGTGGCTCTCCTTTCCACTTGACAGCTTTGCAGTGAGGACAAACAATTGCCATTTCTCCAATCATTATGTGTGGGTTATTGTCGTAGCTATTGTTTGCTTCGTAGTTTAGGGCCATCATTTTAAACTGCGTTTGATAATCTTCTCTTTCATTCAGCCTATTTCTGGTACTTTTAGCATCAAGTCGGGCTTCTCTCTCCTCAGTATTCTCATTATTTATTTTAATGGTCGTCCGGAAATTATCTGCCGTTAATCGAGCTTGCTTCTGAGAATCGTTTTCTGCGCTTCTATCTTGATTCCTCATTGTTCTCTTGGCAGCAAGCCTAGACTCAACATTCTCTGTAATTTCATGTAGTGCAGCAACACGATGCCTTAATAAATCAGTTGCAAGTCTTGCTTCTCTAACTTCAATGGTTTCGTTTGATCTCGAAGTTGAAGCTTTATCTCTCATAGCTTTTAACCGAGCCTCTCTGACTTCAGGTTTTTCATTTATTCGTGCTGCAGCAGCTTTATCTCTCGCAACTTTTAACCGAGCCTCTCTGACTTCAGGTTTTTCATTTCTTCGTGCTGCAGCAGCTTTATCTCTATCTGCATCTAGTCTAGCTTTTTTGGATTCTGGGGTCTCATTTTCTTTAAATGCTGCAGCTTTCTCTCTTTTATACTTTAGTCTGGCTTCTCGTTGCTCCAATATTTCAAAACGTGCAATATTTTTCGGAGGCATTTATGTGATAACGTTTAAACCTTAGTACATGATCTAAGCAGCTAAGCTGAAACGCCTTAGGTAATATGGTGAAACCTGGCAATCATTAAGGCCCATACCATTTACGCCACGTAGTGCCAGAAGAACAACAGCTATCGACGTGAGTCGTAAGAAAACGTGAGGACGATAGTAATGTTATTTGGCTGTCACAACTGCGACACACTGTAAAGTCGACACAGATGGTATTTGGCTGTCACAACTGCGACACACTGTAAAGTCGACACAGATGGTATTTGGCTGTCACAACTGCGACACACTGTAAAGTCGCCACAGATGGTATTTGGCTGTCACAACTGCGACACACTGTAAAGTCGACACAGATGGTATTTGGCTGTCACAACTGCGACACACTGTAAAGTCGACACAGATGGTATTTGGCTGTCACAACTGCGACACACTGTAAAGTTGACACAGATGGTATTTGGCTGTCACAACTGCGACACACTGTAAAGTCGACACAGATGGTATTTGGCTGTCACAACTGCGACACACTGTAAAGTCGACACAGATAGTATTTGGCTGTCAAAACTGCGACACACTGCTGTAAAGAGGGCAGCAAACAGTCTGATTTGAAAAAAAAAACAGTATTTTAATTTTCGTGTGCAGCTCATTTCAAGAAAATAACTAATTTTTTAAACCTTTAATTTTAATGCAACATGAGGTTATTAATCTATGTAACATAAGAAATTTAGAAACCTATATATACTCATTAAGTAGAGCATGTACATATTTTTTTCGCTACTATCGCTTAGCTTTGAGACTAAAAGTAATCGTTACCCCGACCTTAACCATAATACCGACAGAAACAAACTTTCATGCTACACTTAATTACCCTATCACTTATCATTAATGATAACTGTAATCTGAAATCTAATGTATTGTAAGCGTTTAATATACGACAGAAAGTAGGAAACTAAAAAGACACCCCACTTTAATGATAAACTGCATTCCCACAGAAGAAATACACACACACACACACACATATATTTTCTTTAAAAGCATAACTTAAATGCAAAAACTACTTGCTAGATCTAGATCTCTAACATATAGATCTATCTAAATGCATAAATATAAGTTGATAGGACACAAAAAGCTTAGAAACTCACCTGCGGTAGTAAAACTTTACACTGCTAAATGTACTGTTGTAACGTCTGTTTAAAAAAAATGTACGTACTATTGTGACGTAAAAAAAAGACAGCGTTCATCGTGTTTGGTGCGACCGACAAAAATGAATTCCACTCCGTGCGAAAAAGGACAGACAAAACGAACGCGCAAATGAAAGGAACAAATATTAACCTGCGGGAATTCCCGTTCCCGAATAAAGATGTCTTTTGTTACTTTACCTGTCTTTAATTAAAGGGAAGCTACTGTCATAATCTTTTCTACAAATGCAATGTGGTTTTATAAAGGGAAGTAATTGTGGTTTCCCTAATTTATCAAAGGGAAGTAAGTGCTATAGGACTAAATAAAGACATAATTAGAATTTTTGTAAAAGATGATATTTTTTTTAAAACTTGTGTTTAATGAACATGCCGACAATTATTACTGTAATTTGAAAAATGAAAATGATTTCCCAACACTTTCAATGGTAATTTTTAGCTCATAAATTTAGACAAATGCGCACGATAATTTTCTAACTTTTAAATTCGTACAATTCCAACGATATACAAATGCATTACATACAGAACTGAGCTTTATATATTAGATATATAAAGCTCAGTTCTGTATCGTGTGGCAAAAAAGTTTGTCGTTGACACTTCTATGGATTTAAGTGTTAGATTTTTTATCGTGCTCACAGTCTAAATTTACGAGTCAAAAAATTACCATTGAAAGTCTTTAAAAACAATTTTCATTCTATTTACTTAGAAGAATAATTTTCAATTATGAACGCGACATAAAATTTTTAAAAAGTGTATCGACGTTTATAAAATTTCTATAATTGTGTCGGAAATGTATTGACTGCACAGTTACTTCCCTTTAATAAAAAAAATTCTTAAGAAGAAAGAATTTACATTTTATTACTTTGTTTTTGGTGTTAAGAAAAAAAAATAATTTCATAATTAGCGGGGATTGATTAAGTGCAATGTCGTTAGGTATTTTTAACACTGCCTTTTATTTATTCTATACACTGTACATACTGTTCAATATTTTTTTTTAATCAATAACATTTAATAAGCTAGGTCCTTCCTACAAATCCTATATGTTTATTTCTTTCCATTTACGGATAAGCTTGGAGTATTATCATTTTTGTTCACTAAATTGAAACAGGCGCGTCCGCCGGCGCCCTTGCACGGTTCGATTTGGCACCCTGGGCTATCATGTGAGCGCCATGCTGCATAGTTTTGTTTTTAACAGTGCGATAGACTATGGGTAAGAAAGGTTACTATAGTCTTTAAGTGAATCAAATCCGGGCGTCCTCCGGCACCCCGACAGGGTGCTATTTGGCGCCCCGGGCCTTCCGGTGTACGCTATGGTATATACGTTCGCGTGAGTTCAAAAGACTATGAATAAGTTATGTACTATAGTCGTTTATTAAGTTCAATCAGGCGGTGACGTCATGGTGCGTCCTCTGGCGCCCAGACAGGGTGCTATTTGGGGTCCCGGGCCTCCCGTGTTCGGTTTCGCGCCTACGTTCATTAAAGTGAGTGCAAAAGACTATGAATAAGTTGGGGTACTATAGTCGTTTATTAAGCTGAAACAGGCGATTCCGCCCCGGGCTAGACTCTGAGCACTGTGCGTTTATGTTCGCGTTTGAGTTATCTTTGTGTTTTGGTTTGGTTTGCGTTATTGGTTGCGTTTTTGATTTGGTACGTTTTTGTTCTTTCTTTTTTCGTTTTCGTTTGTGTTTTATTTTCTTTGCGTTTGTATTTGTGTTTGTGGTTGGTTTTGCGTTTGTATTTGGTTTGTTTTCGTTTGTTTTTTCGTTTGTGTTTTTTTCTTTGGGTTTGTGGTTGGTTTTGCATTTGGATTTTGTTTGTTTTCGTTTGCTTTTTCGTTTGTTTTTTTTCTTTGTTTTCGTATTGGTGTTTGTGGTTGTGGTTGGGTTAGTTGTTAGGTTTTTGTTTTCGTTTGTATCTGTAATTGTGTTAGCGTTATGTTTGCGTTTTGTTGTTTTGGTTTTGGTTTGGGTGTGCAATGCCGGGTTTATGATGATTACTAAACACACAGGCAATGGTCTTTAACAAAAAGGTTTTTCACAGAAGCCAGAGCAGGGCCTGGCCGGGACGGCTAGTTTATATATAAACTGTCCGCTATATGGGCTAACAGGCTGTAACATGGAGTAACTGTCCGCTATATAGGCTAACAGGCTGTAACATGGAGTAACTGGCTGCTATATGGGCTAACAGGCTGTAACATGGAGTAACTGGCTGCTATATGGGCTAACAGGCTGTAACATGGAGTAACTGGCTGCTATATGGGCTAACAGGCTGTAACATGGAGTAACTGGCTGCTATATGGGCTAACAGGCTGTAACATGGAGTAACTGGCTGCTATATGGGCTAACAGGCTGTAACATGGAGTAACTGGCTGCTATATAGGCTAACAGGCTGTAACATGGAGTAACTGGCTGCTATATGGGCTAACAGGCTGTAACATGGAGTAACTGGCTGCTATATGGGCTAACAGGCTGTAACATGGAGTAACTGGCTGCTATATGGGCTAACAGGCTGTAACATGGAGTAACTGGCTGCTATATGGGCTAACAGGCTGTAACATGGAGTAACTGGCTGCTATATGGGCTAACAGGCTGTAACATGGAGTAACTGGCTGCTATATGGGCTAACAGGCTGTAACATGGAGTAACTGGCTGCTATATGATCTAACAGGCTGTAACATGGAGTAACTGGCTGCTATATGGGCTAACAGGCTGAAACATGGAGTAACTGGCTGCTATATGGGCTAACAGGCTGTAACATGGAGTAACTGGCTGCTATATGGGCTAACAGGCTGTAACATGGAGTAACTGGCTGCTATATGGGCTAACAGGCTGTAACATGGAGTAACTGGCTGCTATATGATCTAACAGGCTGTAACATGGAGTAACTGGCTGCTATATGATCTAACAGGCTGTAACATGGAGTAACTGTCTGCTATATGGGCTAACAGGCTGTAACATGGAGTAACTGGCTGCTATATGGGCTAACAGGCTGTAACATGGAGTAACTGGCTGCTATATGATCTAACAGGCTGTAACATGGAGTAACTGGCTGCTATATGATCTAACAGGCTGTAACATGGAGTAACTGTCTGCTATATGGGCTAACAGGCTGTAACATGGAGTAACTGTCTGCTATATGGGCTAACAGGCTGTAACATGGAGTAACTGGCTGCTATATGGGCTAACAGGCTGTAACATGGAGTAACTGTCTGCTATATGGGCTAACAGGCTGTAACATGGAGTAACTGGCTGCTATATGGGCTAACAGGCTGTAACATGGAGTAACTGGCTGCTATATGGGCTAACAGGCTGTAACATGGAGTAACTGTCTGCTATATGGGCTAACAGGCTGTAACATGGAGTAACTGTCCGCTATATGGGCTAACAGGCTGTAACATGGAGTAACTGGCTGCTATATGGGCTAACAGGGTGTAACATGGAGTAACTGGCTGCTATATGGGCTAACAGGCTGTAACATGGAGTAACTGGCTGCTATATGGGCTAACAGGTTGTAACATGGAGTAACTGGCTGCTATATGGGCTAACAGGCTGTAACATGGAGTAACTGGCTGCTATGTGGGCTAACAGGCTGTAACATGGAGTAACTGGCTGCTATATGGGCTAACAGGCTGTAACATGGAGTAACTGGCTGCTATATGATCTAACAGGCTGTAACATGGAGTAACTGGCTGCTATATGATCTAACAGGCTGTAACATGGAGTAACTGTCCGCTATATGGGCTAACATGCTGTAACATGGAGTAACTGTCTGCTATATGGGCTAACAGGCTGTAACATGGAGTAACTGTCTGCTATATGGGCTAACAGGCTGTAACATGGAGTAACTGGCTGCTATATGGGCTAACAGGCTGTAACATGGAGTAACTGGCTGCTATATGGGCTAACAGGCTGTAACATGGAGTAACTGGCTGCTATATGGGCTAACAGGCTGTAACATGGAGTAACTGGCTGCTATATGGGCTAACAGGCTGTAACATGGAGTAACTGGCTGCTATATGGGCTAACAGGCTGTAACATGGAGTAACTGGCTGCTATATGGGCTAACAGGCTGTAACATGGAGTAACTGGCTGCTATATGGGCTAACAGGCTGTAACATGGAGTAACTGGCTGCTATATGGGCTAACAGGCTGTAACATGGAGTAACTGGCTGCTATATGGGCTAACAGGCTGTAACATGGAGTAACTGGCTGCTATATGGGCTAACAGGCTGTAACATGGAGTAACTGGCTGCTATATGGGCTAACAGGCTGTAACATGGAGTAACTGGCTGCTATATGGGCTAACAGGCTGTAACATGGAGTAACTGGCTGCTATATGGGCTAACAGGCTGTAACATGGAGTAACTGGCTGCTATATGGGCTAACAGGCTGTAACATGGAGTAACATGCTGCTATATGGGCTAACAGGCTGTAACATGGAGTAACTGGCTGCTATATGGGCTAACAGGCTGTAACATGGAGTAACTGTCTGCTATATGGGCTAACAGGCTGTAACATGGAGTAACTGGCTGCTATATGGGGTAATTGGAGATAACGTTGTACATACAGAAAATGTATACATGAATTGATTTGTTATATTTTATTACTGTATATTTTAACTAGTTTGAAGAATGTACGATTTAAAATACCGCTTTACATCCTTCGGTGGCATTTTCTTGATTTGGATGATCTTGGGTTTTATACACGTATTGACATGTCTTACATGTTGGCGACCCACATCTTTTTATAGGTGGTAGCACACAACTGGCCTGTGTAATAAAATTTTGTTTGAGTTGTGGTTAAAATAAACATGAAATAAAAAATTAAATTAACAGATTCGTAACTCGGAAAAGGAAAGACGCTCCCCCCCCCCCTGCTACTAGCATAATTAGCCCTATATTTAGTGATTCTGGCTAGTCTTTGTATTGATCTCTAAAAGATAAAACTGAGACAAACTCTGGTAAGGGTTAATGTTTGTTTATGTTTGTGTTTGTGGTTTTTTTTGTATTTGGTTGTGGTTACGGGTAGAAACGGTCATAGATGTGCGTGCGAGATACTCAAGCTACACGACAATATGTAATGTTAGGAAACCAAATCTACAGTGTAATACCAACACGACAATATGTAATGTTAGGAAACCAAATCTGACTAACATATCACATTTAATTAGGCCAACAAATCTAACTAAAAGATCACATTTAATTAGTGCATTAAGTTCGATACATTTTCACGACCAACTTTTTAATTATTTGCTAAGATCCTCCACCTTTCATTAAAATAGGGCCATAAAAACAGCGTAACTCTACTTCATCTACCCTATTGACGTTTTGAATTATTTACGACTCAATGTTTAAAAAAATTGTGTTTCTTTAAATCAAGTTCTTCTACATTAGTTTCCATCAGTTAAAAAGTTTCCACAAAGAATTAGTCTACGAATGTACATTTCAGCTCTGAAAGAGAAAAACCTTAAAATTAATGTTTTAAAATTCATTATATGTCATTACTTTTATGTAACACTTGAGAAGCTATTTATAAATCTAGATAACTTTTCACAAATGAATATTAAATTGACTCAAATAGGTACATAATTCAAGTTTCTTAAGTAGTTTTCTAATTTAATTGTTACTTCCCTTAGACCGTAAGGTTATACTTTTTTTGAAATTACTTTATTTCGTTTAAAACTTTAATGTCATGAGAAGACATCTGTTTTAAATATTTTTTATTTTAGCATCTTTTGGGCTTTTAAATGTATCCATATTTTAATACTATTTACCATCTTTTGTGTTTTTGAATGTATCCATATTTTAATAGTATTTATCGTTAGATGAAATACTAGCATAAACTCGCACTTAAAAGTTTAGGTTGCCATAGAAACAAAACAAATGTGAGGATAAAACTATGTTGAATTCCCCATAATTATAACGTTTTTCACGCAAAAAAAACAAAAAAAAACAAATCGAATTTGATTCAAATATAGGCCTATGCTTTTCTACAAAGATGTACGTTACCACGTTGTTTTTTTAATCGCAATATCTTGTATACATTTTAAATACAAAATTTTATGCAAAATAAGGGGATGACACTACATCAAAACACACATATATTCCAACAAACAGAACAATGTGACAATTACTTACAGAACCTTAGTTCTTTGAATTGTGGAAAACGTGTAAAAATAAGAAATTGAAAAACGGTGAAGACTAGGAAATGGAATTGCTATGAAAATATCACAGGAAACGATTAAAATAGCTTGTGGTCTGTGGACCTTAATAGCTGCATTACACTTTACAGGTTTTTATTTGCCTGATGTACATTGTTTGTGTTAAAAAGTTAATTCAGTTATAAAGCCCCATAACTACACTGTATTAGAAAAACTTTAATTCAGTTATAAAGACCCATAACTACACTGTATTAGAAAACTTTACAAATGTAGAAAACCATTATAGCCGGGTAGTTTGTGTGATGAGGATTTAAAGTGTTTAAATTAAGTTGGTCTGGCTAAGTCTACTGATTAATGATTACTATTGAGATCAATACACACACATTGATCTAAGTCAACTGAATAATGATTACTATTGAGATCTATGAATCTACCCCCTCGAAATTAGAAAAATTATGGGCTATATATAAATAATATAATATATATATATATATATATATATATATATATATATATATATATATATATATATATATATATATATATATATATATATATATATATATAATTTATTCATTTTTATTTATATATATATATATATATAAATGAATAAATAATATATATATATATATATATATATATATATATATATATATATATATATATATATATATATATATATATATATATATATATATATATATTATTTACTTATTTATATAATATAATTAGTGTCAGCCCACCTCCCCCTTTTAAAAATCTAATTAATCATTTTTTTTCTATACATTTTGCAAAGCTTTAGTCTTGGTGTCAGCCCCCACTTGGTGTCACACGGTGTGATAATAATTAGATAACTGGCTTTGTGTTATAATAATTAGATAACTGACTTTGTGTGACGTTAAACAAAAAAAAATTACATGGACGCTATTTTAAATTTTTTAAAGGTACATTATTCATGTTTCTTAAAGATATATTCTATTTTAATTGTTATTTCCCTTTGACCGCTAAGAGCATTGGTTTATCCCACCTACTCGTTGGTTCAAGCTTTTATGTCTGTTTACAACAGACACGACATAAAAATGTTTTTGTTTCATATGTTCAATGGTTTTTGATATATCCATATGTTGATATAATTTTCTTTATAGACCAAAATAGCAGAAAGACTTTTCTAGAAGTTCAGGTTGCTATTGATGTGAAAAATAATTCATATTTAATTCACTAATATATTTTATAGGTCCAAACGTTAACGTCAATATTGAGAGGAAAAAGTAAAGTTCCCTTTCAAACGTGACGGTCTACGGGGAAAGTGAAGTTGAGTTCACTTGTTTCTGTGACCACGGCTTATGAAGAGATAGTGTGGTCAGTACAATAACCAGCCGCCTTTACTTTTCCTAATATTAGTCAGGTACCCATCAGAGCTGGGTGGACTCAGGGACGTTCTACAGACCATGTTCAAATTCGAGACTTCAGGGTTACAAGTCCAGCTCACTACCGCTAGGCCACTCGGTCACTTTAATTTTCAGAGTCGCTAGATCCAAAGTTTAGGGTCAATATTGAGAGTCGCTAGATGATAACTTTAGCGTGAATATTGAGAGTCGCTAGATCCTAACTTTAGCGTGAATATTGAGAGTCGCTAGATCCAAACTTTAGCGTCAATATTGAGAGTCGCTAGATCATAACTTCAGCGTCAATATTGAGAGTCGCTAGATCCTAACTTTAGCGTGAATATTTAGTGTCGCTAGATCCTAACTTTAGCGTCAATATTGAGAGTCGCTAGATCCAAACTTTAGCGTCAATACTGAGTCGCTAGATCCAGACTTTAGCGTCAATATTTAGAGTCGCTAGATCCTAACTTTAGCGTCAATATTGAGAGTTCCTAGATTTTAACTTTAGCGTCAATATTGAGAGTCGCTAGATCCTAACTTTAGCGTGAATATTGAGAGTCGCTAGATCCTAACTTTAGCGACAATATTGAAAGTCGCTAGATCCAAACTTTAGCGTCTATATTGAGAGTCGCTAGATCCAGACTTTAGCGTCAATATAGAGAGTCGCTAGATCCAGACTTTAGCGACAATATTGAGAGTCGCTAGATCCAAACTTTAGCGTCAATATTGAGAGTCGCTAGATCCAGACTTTAGCGTCAATATTGAGTCGCTAGATCCAAACTTTAGCGTTAATATTGAGAGTCGCTAGATCATAACTTTAGCGTCAACATTGAGAGTCGCTAGATCCTAACTTTAGCGTCAATATTGAGTCGCTAGATCTAAACTTTAGCGACAATATTGAGAGTCGCTAGATCTAAACTTTAGCGACAATATTGAGAGTCGCTAGATCTAAACTTTAGCGACAATATTGAGAGTCGCTAGATCTAAACTTTAGCGTCAATATTGAGAGTCGCTTGATCCAAACTTTAGCGTGAATATTGAGAGTCGCTATATCCTAACTTTAGCGACAATATTGAGTCGCTAGATCATAACTTTAGCGACAATATTGAGAGTCGCTAGATCTAAACTTTAGCGACAATATTGAGAGTCGCTAGATCTAAACTTTAGCGACAATATTGAGAGTCGCTAGATCTAAACTTTAGCGACAATATTGAGAGTCGCTAGATCTAAACTTTAGCGACAACATTGAGAGTCGCTTGATCTAAACTTTAGCGACAATATTGAGAGTCGCTAGATCTAAACTTTAGCGTCAATATTGAGAGTCGCTAGATCCTAACTTTAGCGTCAATATTGAGAGTCGCTAGATCCTAACTTTAGCGACAATATTGAGAGTCGCTAGATCTAAACTTTAGCGACAATATTGTGAGTCGCTAGATCCTAACTTTAGCGACAATATTGAGAGTCGCTAGATCTAAACTTTAGCGACAATATTGAGAGTCGCTAGATCCAGACTTTAGCGTCAATATTGAGTCGCAAGATCCAAACTTTAGCGTCAATATTGAGTCGCTAGATCCTAACTTTAGCGACAATATTGAGAGTCGCTAGATCCAAACTTTAGCGACAATATTGAGAGTCGCTAGATCCAAACTTTAGCGTCAATATTGAGTCGCTAGATCCCAACTTTAGCGTCAATATTGAGAGTCATTACATCCAAAATTCAAACAAACAAAAATGAGAAAGAAAACGAGTTGCTTTAAATCTTTATTTACGTTTATATTTACAACAAAATTTGTGACATTTTTTTTCTTCACTCCCAATCAAACAATCAACAACTTTTTCTCTGATAAAAATAACGAGATAATTAATTAAAAGTTTAATAAAGCTCTACAATAATGTCAAGAAATGTTTTAAGCAGACATCTAACAGGCGCCATGTTTGTTTACATTCTAGAAAAGACAGACATTCAACAGGCGCCATGTTTGTTTACATTCTAGAAAAGACAGACATTCAACAGGCGCCATGTTTGTTTACATTCTAGAAAAGACAGACATCCAACAGGCGCCATGTTTGTTTACATTCTAGAAAAGACAGACATTCAACAGGCGCCATGTTTGTTTACATTCTAGAAAAGACAGACATTCAACAGGCGCCATGTTTGTTTACATTCTAGAAAAGACAGACATCCAACAGACGCCATGTTTGTTTACATTCTAGAAAAGACAGACATTCAACAGGCGCCATGTTTGTTTACATTCTAGAAAAGACAGACATCCAACAGACGCCATGTTTGTTTACATTCTAGAAAAGACAGACATCCAACAGGCGCCATGTTTGTTTACATTCTATACAAGAGCAGACAACTACCAGTCATACCACAGCCCACTATAATTTAATCCACCAGAGTTAGCTCCACTGTGGGGATGGTAAGACAAGCCACCCCCCAGTCTGTAGACCAGAGCCCCACTGCTACCTGGACAGGTGACCGTTGTGTACGTGTACCTGGTCAAGTCATCATCCACCACCTTCTGCCTGTGTACCTGCCTGTGTACCTGCCTGTGTACCTGCCTGTGTACCTGCCTGTGTACCCAGTGACCTATAGAGACCTGCTTAGAACAGCCATGAGGATGTGACACTATAATGGTCAGCTTGTCCACATCTCTACGACTCTCGTATTTGTCACATACTTTACCACGTAGACCTTCAAACCGCCTCCACATCTCCTCCAGTTTACCAGCTACATCTACGTCATGTGTCACACAAGACAACCAACACCAGTCTGCCTCAGTGTCTAACCCAACCACCCTCCACCCATAAATGTTGACCACTGGACTTTTATCATCATCAAACCACAACCTACAGCTGGACTGTCTCGCCTCACTCTCATCAAAAACCACATGTCTGGCTGTCAACACACGAACCTGCCACCACACTTTGCTGGGTGTGTCCGAGTGGTCACATTCTGGACATGGACAAGTTCTGTAGGTCATATTTGTCTGGTCCATCCCCTCTGTGTACTTGGTCACATCCACCACCCTCCCAGTCCCTGTCCTCAGTGAGTTCTGTCCCCTGGTGTTGTAGCAAGGATATGGAACTTTAGTGCCACGTACAAACTCTGGTCTGTCTGGACT
This sequence comes from Physella acuta, assembly GCF_028476545.2. Lineage (NCBI taxonomy): Eukaryota > Metazoa > Mollusca > Gastropoda > Physidae > Physella > Physella acuta. The sequence continues at coordinate 911,830 of NW_026731705.1, read as the reverse complement.
GGTCATCTTAACGGCTATCCTGACTGTTAGGTCAGCCAGGGCTTTTGTGGTGTCATACAAATCGTTGTCATGGTAACCAGAAGGAAAATGTTCAAGACTTAACTGATTTACAGGTACAAAGTTTTTATGGCCAGGATTTTTCTTGCAGTCTGCCAGGTGTGTGTGTAGATCTATCTCACCTTGACCTTCAAGACATTCTTGTACTTCATGTGTACCTGTACAGGTAAACAAAACAATTTTATTACTGTAAACATTTCATTAGCTGTAAAACTTTGACAAACATGAAACAAGAAAACTATCTACAACATCCAACTGTCACAACCATCTCAACCATCACCATCTTAAGATACTCATCCAGTAAACATTTCAACCTACAGAATGTTCCAACATAAGGACTTCATCAGCACAAAATATAGTAAGCATGCAGGTAGATACCTTTTTAAAATCTTTCCAAATGGACCTTACCTGTAAAATATGTTGACATTTCTGCACAGGCCATACTGTTGTGGTCATCTAGACTATCCTCTCCACTGGCCATACTGTTGTGGTCATCTAGACTATCCTCTGCACAGGCCATACTGTTGTGGTCATCTAGACTATCCTCTCCACTGGCCATACTGTTGTGGTCATCTAGACTATCCTCTGCTGTATTTGCTAAACTGTTGTGGTCATCTAGACATTTAGTAGGTGATGAGTTACTTATACCTGTCAAGAAATTAGTTCAGTTTAATTTGTTTTTCTGAGAATCTAAACTTACCGACAATAAGGAGAAATATAATTCTGTATGATGGTCAGTTTAGAAGATTATGCACAAACAATATCTCAGATTAACATATCAGATTACATGAAACTGACCTTTGAACTCCCCACTTGACTTTAAGTCATCAGACAGCACACACCACTATGTAAGATCCTTCAGGCTCTGGAGAGAGAAATAAAATTATAGTGGAACTGTCATTAGCATAGAACTACAGAATGACAATATTTATGATGGAACTGTCATTAGCATAGAACTACAGAATGACAACATTTATGATGGAACTGTCATTAGCATAGAACTACAGAATGACAACATTTATGATGGAACTGTCATTAGCATAGAACTAATGAATGACAACATTTATGATGGAACTGTCATTAGCATAGAACTAATGAATGACAACACTGTCTAATCAGTAATTAGGCTGTTACTAATGACTGCACGGGGTCCACCACTTAAAGACCTAAAATAAAATAGCATTATTTTCTGCAATAAATTTTATCTGGATTTAGTCAGATTTAATTCTAGTTTTGCTGCTAGTTAGTGCTATACATCATGGTAAAATATGATTTTCTCTTAAATCTATAACTTTAGACTATAATCTTTATCTTATTTAATATAAAATCTAGATCTAGATTCTAGATCTATTTAATAAAAATAATAAAGCATGTCAAAACGTAGAGAATTTTGTAGAACCTTTCGCTCTAATCTAGATTAAGATATGGCTTCTGCTACGCTAGCCGCTAGTGCTAGCTTAGCTAGAGTCTACACTCTATTTTTACAAGCTTTTATTTAACTCACTTCCTCTGTCGTCAGTCGTCAGTCTGTCTAGATAGAAACGCCGGAGTGAAAATTCGGAAACTTCTACTTGACCGATACGATTCACATTTGACACGTGGGTCAAGACATGAAGACAATGCAATCTGAAACTAAATTTGACTTAATTGGATGCCTAATTAATTTTTTATGAATTAATAAAAATTTGGACCGAATTAGTAGGCATGTCTAGCTAACCACACCACACGCGTCATCACCTTCAATAGCTGCGCCATCACTTAATGGCTGCGTTCAAAAACCATTGCGCGCCTACTGAACGTGATGTTTAGGAAGGCGCGCAATGGTTTTTAGTCATGTAACTTTATTGTAAATAAAACATGTAAAGTACTGAAAAAAAATTCATAAAAAACGTTTTAATAACAAGCTTTTATGTAATGATGCACTAAAAAGTAGAAAATAAATTATAGACTACTATTTAAATAACTATAAAGAAAAGCGTGGGTGTCTTCCTTAACATTAGTAAAGGTATCCAATAGATACTAAAGTGACCCACGCTTTTCTTTATAGTTATTTAAATAGTAGTCTATAATTTATTTTCTACTTTTTAGTGCATCATTACATAAAAGCTTGTTATTAAAACGTTTTTTATGAATTTTTTTTTAAAGTCTAGATTTAATTTATCTTTAGCACTAATTGCAGCAAAACTGGAACTAAATATAGTGTTCGAGATCTAGATCTAGATCTAGACCTGTGTTGAGACCGGACTCCTTGGGTTCCAAAAGTTGAGACCAAGCGAATCGCAAGCTAGAACCAACAGGCCTAGATTTACTATCGCTAGCAGAAATGAAGATCGGATTTCGATAGCCAGAACAATTGTAACTTTTATTGCCGTAAACAACATTAAAGCAGCCAAATTATAAAGTCTTGTAGAATGATAACAATTTCAACACATACATAAGTAAAATAAGAAGTGACGTGTCAATGGGGAAATGGGACGACGCCGCTCCAGTCCCTAGGCCGTCCTTACGAGTTTGTCAACTTTAATAATGTGTTCTGAAGTAAAAATAGGCACTATTGAAAATTGGTGTTTAAAGTGCTCTTTAAATGTATTATTCTTGATAAAATTGTAACACATACCATGGTTACCAGTCAGGGGGATAATTTATAATTTATTTGGTTGTGGCCCTTCTGTGAGCGATTTTTACCAGTGTTTTCATGTCATGTGACCTCTGGGACTCTGGGTAGTTGTACCTGTGTCCGCGACATTCAAGCCCCAGGTTGCTAATGATACGGACCGTGTAGTTGTTTAACTTGGTTATGTTAAGGAATTGTTTTTTAACATACCATTGCCGCATGTTGCAGATTAGACATGTGAAGTAACTTATTTAGATTACTTGATTGTATTTTTCCTACTAGTGTTGCATGTTGCGGACAAGTTAGGTGAAGTTTTTAAATTTATAATACTGGTTGGCAGTATTGTATACTGGTCGTAACCTATTTTATAACACCTGTATATTTATGTAGCCTACACGTTATAGTGTGTTCAGCGATGTAACCTGTTTGTTGTTTACATTTGTTTTAGGGCTATATGCCGTTGATGGCTTTTTGTGTTCATGAACTAGCCGTGTAATGATTTGCAATAAAGCCAGTATCTCACAACCAAAGCTTCGTTTCGTTGTGAGGGAGTTGTATTTTTTTTTTAAATAGTAGGCTTTTTTGTATAAAAAATGTAAAATTTGAAAAAAGAGCAAAAAGTAACAGAAGGTAGGTGTCAAAAGTACATATTTTGTGTCATTTGTAAAGCTATTTTAAAGCTTTTGGTGTTTCTGATTTAAAAGGAAAATACGATTATATGGATACGTTGTTGTATAATTTTAAAACAACAAACAAAAGAGTATATCATACCGACTAAAGTAAACAAACGAAGACAGGAGATTGTTTACATAGTAAAAAAAAAGACTACCCATCCCTGTGGTTAAACGCCAACTTATCGTAAAGTGTTTTGATTTCCTGTGCCGTAATATGTTTGGTCAATCATCTCAATGTATCTCTACCCCAGAGGCGTAACGAGGGGGGAGGGTGGCGGGGGTGCGGACCGCACCGGGTGTTTGGTCAATCATATCAAAGAATCTCTACCCATTTATTATTTTTACGCTTATGCCCTTATATGGCCTTTTATTGAGTATTATGTGAAATTTTGCTTTCAAGCAAACAATGCTTATCCAACTTATTTTTAGAACAAAGAAAAAAAGTCGCTACATCAAGGTGCTTACGAGAGTTTGGCCGATAGATTGATGTACAGTTTATGGTGCCGCGTAGTAGTGTGAAAATAAGCAGCGGGTACCATTTTTTCATATTGAAATAAAAGGATAGCCGGTGGCTGTATTTGTTTGAAACGTTCAGGTTAGATAGCTAAATGGTGTTACTATCAGAATTAGTGATAAACCCTTGCTAGCAGAAAAAAAATTAACCATCGAAAAAAAATGTATTTTGTCTGGCCTTAATAATCGTATTTTACATATGAGATCCAGCTTTTCAATGATGCCAAATACAGTATAGTGGTGGACATTTTTGTGTAAATCGATCAACTCGTTATAAAGTAAAACATATTTGTGAATATGAACACATAGGTGATTAATAGTTTAAAAATTCAATAAAACGCTGATAATTTTTCAAAATAATTTCCAATAAGAAAAAAAAATGTTTCTTAATCGTAAACTTCGAATGTTCTGATATTTTACCCTACGTATAATATGAAATCGACCTGTATATTAACTCAAATAGTATCTATGTAAATGTATATTTGTGTTTCTTGTAATACGACAGTTAAGTATTTTTATATGAATAATTATGCTAATTATATGTCATCATACTGAATTTACTTCTAATTTAATTGTAAATTAAATTTGTCAATTTGGCAAGCCTTAACTTAAGATGGTGTCGGTGTTTCCTTTTCCAACTAGTATCGAATCTGATACTGGGTAACTAATAAGATTTTTAATACTATAAATGTTTAAGCTATTTTAACAAATAATTATTGCGAATATATATTATTGATTTAATGATTTGTTTACGATAATGTTAATTAAATTAAATTGTTTCCTATTTATATAAATCTGTGCATTGCATTAGAAAGGCGGGAAAATTGGTCAATTCCTTTATCGATATTTTAAGAGTATCGATACCAAATCGTCGACAATTGTTTTGTCTAAATACCGATCCATTTAATTTCATCGTCATATGTTTTAAAATTAAATTATCCATTTGCACCAATGTAAATATCAATCAGATTAACCAAATTATCGAATACAAAAACATGGCGATTCAAAGTTAATTTTAATAGCAGAAATAATTAGAGGTGATAGCTGTTATTAATTTACATTTCATTCATAAAATTATTTTACATTTTGTTCAAAGGAATAAATTTTTTGCTGTAATGAAATACTTAAAATAATGCGGCCGATCTATTTAAAAATATAGTTATAAATTGAAAATTACCAACAAAAGTATAAAATTAACTTGTTGGACATAGGACCAGTAAAACATAGTTCCAGTAAGATATTAAACCTAGAATATAGGACCATGAGAACATTAGACCAGTAAAACATAGTATCATGTGTAATATATCAGTACACCTACATGTTGATGTAATATATCAGTACATGTACATGTGTAATCTATCAGTACCTGTACAGTCGGTCTATAAATGGCTGAGACAAGGGAGTGAGCAGATTGATGGTAGTTCAGACCCACGGGCGATGACATTTAGGGGGGGGGGGGGTTGGGTGTTAATGCAAAATATAAGCAAAAAATATGGAAAAATATACTCATTGCAGTTTATTTAGGAGAAGCAATGTATTAATAAACAATTATAGTTAAACATCGTTACTGTTATTTTTGCCCCGGGTGGGGGGGGGGATATTTACATAGAAAAATAGTTGTGTGGATAATTTTAACAACTCATACGTCAACCAACGACTGGGGTTAGGGTGACACCAAATTGTATAATTTACTAAGAAAACAATTATTACTCTACTTGAATTAATAACGGTTAGAGTTATTTTTTTTTCTAAAATGATTAATATAATACGTGTACAAATTGTCCCAATTATACAAATGGAAAAGGGGATGACACCAAATACACTTCACTTATAAGTAGACTGGGGTGAAACCACATTGGAAATTTGCAAATCAACTTAATATTCGAAGCTTTGAAGTGACTGCTACGTAATGTGTCAATGCCAATTTCCTTATCTAACATATTATTATTATAAAAGATCATCCGAGTGTGGAAGTGTGTGGATATATGTGTGAGTGTGTTAACGTGTGTGCAGGAGAGTGGGTGACAAAATGAAAACAAAAATTGTAAATTGGATTGAGCTAGTTGGCTTAAAAGTAATTTCAATACTTTTACATTGTTTTGTAATGTTTCGTTGTGTACAGTTTGTGAAATGTTCAATGAGATATATTTCTGTTCCTATTAAAATAGTTATATTCTGCCTGACAGTAAGTATGTTAAGACAGTGAATGAATCTAGGGTTAATCGTAAACTGTTTGACGTTATGTATATTGTTTAGCATTATAATTAAGAGGGAAATATAAATTAAAGAATCGATATATAATTATACTTACATATATATATATATATATATATATATATATATATATATATATATATATATATATATATTCATATATATATATATATATATATATATAGGTCTATATATATATGTATATATAAGTCTATATAGACTGTTTTTTTGGTATGCTTATTATATTGTGTTTTACATGAAGTCCCATGAATGTAGAGTACCTGGCTAGCGGAAAGACTGTCTGAGCGACTGGTCATGTATTTCTCCATGCTTTTGTGAGATCGCTCACTGAATTAAGGGGAGAGAATGGAAGGTATAAAAGGTGAGCGCAAGGTGAACTATGTGTACTTGCCTGTGTCTGTGTGGTAAGATGTCACCACGTCAGTTTGTTCTAGATTGTATAGCCGTTTCTTCTACTATAGATTATCGTCACTATTCTTGTAGATTTATGTAAATAAATTTGAAAGTTAAAAAGTACTGTTGATCGTGATCTTGGATGGAAGAACCCACAATAACAACTACGGATCAAATACTAGTTTTTTACAATATGTATATATATATATATATATATATATATATATATATATATATATATATATATATATATATATATATATATATATATATATACAAACACACACATAAATATATATATATGTATGTATATATATATATATATATATATATATATATATATGCGTATTTGCGTTTCAGTGATTGGTTGGTTCTAGCCCAGTGTCTATAAATAAAACTTAAAATTATTTATAAAATCCTAAGGACATTATAAACCTAAAACTTAAACTACAGAACGTGCCTTTAAAAAGTTATGAATACAGCTTTTGTTAGCAGTCAAGCAAGCATTTATCTGTTATCTCTGTAGACATATTGTAAAGATTAAATCTTACTTCAGACAGAACGGCTGTACACTGTTATTTTTAGCTCCAGAAATCTCTGATAAACAAGACAAGATACAATCTGATGTGGACTTGGCCGAAAACATTTTATTTGGCCTGAACATGTATGATTAGATTCACGCTGTCGAAACGTTATGTTTTTCTTATTGCCCTTTATAATTTATCAATGTGGGGGGGGGGGGGGGAATTGTATTGCGTTTATTGATCTTTAAAAAATCCCAACCCAATTGTGTGATCTATATAGGGCCTACGTGTGAAGTCAGTGTGCTAGGGACATGAAAGTCGACAGACATAAATTGTACAAAAAATACAAGCTGGATCTGTTGACTATAACAACTAAACTACACACATTAACTATGATTACATTCGGGCATGATTTGTGTAAGAACCATCAGTGAAATATGTCTTGTCTACTCCTTGTGATAGTCAGTGGAGTAGCGAGGGGGCGGGGGAGTGGGGGGGGGGGGGTACGGACCGCACCGGGTGACACCATTTAAGTGGGGGGATTGCACCAAGAAAAAAAAATTATATAGAGAAAAATGACAATTCCATTTAATTAAGGGGTTAATTCAATTGTTAAAAAGTCTTTTAAGAGCAAATTTGACAAATCCCGACAGGGGTGGAGGGGGGGGGGATGCAAATCAAAAGTTTGAAGGGGGGGGGCGGTTGCAAATCGAAACTGGAAAGTTTGTCCCCGGGAAGGGTCGCTACGCCTCTGGGGGTGACACCATTAAGTGCCGCACCGGGTAACACCCGACCTCGCTACGCCACTGGTGATAGTGCAGCCATTATTTTTAAATTTTATGTGTCTACAATCAGAATTAAATATATTGTCATCATAAATGCTAAAGTACATAATTAAAGTTTTTGAAATCAGAGTTGGTATAAAATACGCTTTAACTAAAATAGAAAAACATTTGGAATAATAGCTTACATTTAAACTTAGTGACCCTCTTTCCAAGTGGTACTACCGGTAGAGGTTTTTTAAAATTGCAATGTATCGTAATGGTTAATTTTAGAGTGACAAACGTGGAGTAAACGTAGACGCTATTAGACTAGTACAATTCTGCTTTATTGCTGCATGAAAAGAATTCTTGTGATTTACATAGATGTGCCGACCAACAATAATTTTTTAACAAAAATCTTTGTTTAAAACGTTGAGTTTAAAAAGTCTCCAAAAAGGCGCCACTTTGCTGAAAATGGCCAGAGGGGGAGCAACTGCTCCCCCTACTCCCGCCCGCCCCCCTGCGTACACTACTGATACATTTACACACATACATTCTACATTGGTTTATTTGAAATTATTCAACCATTTGTTGGAACCAAAAAATTTACTCTATTTCCATGGAATAAAGTTAGCTTAACGTACAGTTTCATTTGGGTAAAAGAAATTGCAACTTATACTTGGATCACTTTCAATTTTCGAGCGAGCTCCGATAATCAGAAGTACTTTCTTACTATATTTCTTGTTTCTAAAATATCAATAATTTTAGTACTGATGGTGTAAATTTGAGCTGAGATTACCTATATAGAAACATTTGAAATCAGAGAACAACTGTACACTATTATATACACAAATATCGTTTATATTTCCTCGTTTTTCGTTAACATTTTTCTAGCGATCAGGATTAATAAAAAAAAATTCATAAAAAACGTTTTAATAACAAGCTTTTATGTAATGATGCACTAAAAAGTAGAAAATAAATTATACACTACTATTTAAATTACTTTAAAGAAAAGCGTGGGTCACTTTAGTACTTTAGTACCTATTGGATACCTTTACTAATATTTGAGAAGAGACCCACGCTTTTCTTTACATGTTTTATTTACAATTGTGTTACATGACTAAAAACCATTGCGCGTCTATTGAACGTGATGGCGCAGCTATTAAACCTGATGGCGCAGCTATTGAACATGATGACGCGTGTGGTGTGGTTGGATAGACATGCCTACTAATTCGGTCCAAATTTTAATTAATACATAAAAAATTAATTAGGCATCCAATTAAGTCAAATTTAATTTCAGATTGCATTGTCTTCATGTCTTGACCCACGTGTCAAATGTGAATCGTATCGGTCAAGTAGAAGTGTCCGAATTTTCACTCCTGCGTTTCTATGTAGACAGACTGTCGACTGTCGACTGACGACTGACGACAGAGGAAGTGAGTTAAATAAAAACTTGTAAAAATATTAACTTTAATCTTCATTAAATGGCTAAAGGAAATTAATTTGTGTACATTTGTTTACAGAGATCTAAACTTCAAACAATCAGTTCCTGAAATAGTAGACTTGATAATGACAAGATGGAACTAAACATTACACTTAATGTTATTATCAATTTGTTATGACGAGAACAGAACTATGGTGAAGTCACACGGCTCTGAATTTAGAGGTAAAATATAAAGGAAATGATGGCTAAAATTGTCGTCATATTATCTTATGTGATCTCAATTGTCGTGACGGTTTATTACGAAGGGAGGTGTCGGACAAACTAGTGATTCGATATTATTGATTTATTGATTCGATATCCGTAAACTCATACAGTTTTTTCCTAGAAAAATATTGATAGAAAAACGTTACCAACGCAGACACTTAGGTAGTTTAATGCCATATTAAATTGTAAATAACGGGAATTTACAAGCACTGCACCAATCGTCACATAAGAGTAAACCTTGACATTGGCGATTTCTGTTAGCTCGACATTCACTGCCACGATCCTGGTTGTAGTTTTAAAACAAAACATTCTTGAACAAATGTAAGTACGGTCTTGTTTGTCTAGCTTAAACAGGACTGGCGACTAGAAAATCACAAGGTAGAATTATTTAACTTTACACAGAACTCAGAAGACGTCATATTAGTATTCTGTTAAACATTTAAATCACGTTATCTGACAGCTTATTATGTACCTACGTATGTGTACATGTATATTTATGTTTATAACCATATTTACAACTGTATCTATAGCGACATTAACATGAATATACTTCAGACTGGGACCTGTACACACACACACAGACGCACACACACACACACATACATATACACACGCACATGCTGACATACGCACGCACAAACATGTTTGTGATCTTATCTTTTTACAATGCAAATACAAATTAATCAATAATGTCTGTTAGGAAATATATAATATTATTTTTCACCTTTCTTTTGGCTTTGATATGACGTATTGATTAGCAACATTTCAAATTTAAATTTATTAAAAATGACTATTTTGTCATCTATAAAGATAACATTCTTTGGGCATGTGTCCATTCGGGCATTTGTCCCATTCGGGCATGTGTCCATTCGGGCAAGTGTCTATTTGGGCATTTGTCCCATTCGGGAAATCGCCTTCGGGCAAACGGCATTCGGTCAAATGTCTCTCGCGAAAACGTCCGGCTCCCGTCTTAACTATTTGTCATTTAGTATTAAGCTAAACAATTTCCACTAATTGCCGAAAATATAAAAATATAAAGTAAATATAGTGTAGGGTTTGGACATACTTTATTTAACGTAATTAGAATGCTCATTTTTATACATAAGCGTTTTTTTTTTAATGTGCATATGATTTTAGATTAGTTACACATCCAAATTGAAGCAATATCAATGTAAAGAAGATAAAATGAAGTCTCGCTCGCACTAATAATTTTTAGACACTCAATCTTCACTTCTTATGAAGCCCTGTCATATGGTCTTGCTGAGAGATTAGATTAGAGATAGTCGATTAAGGACTTTATAGCACATATATCCACAGTATATGCTAAGAGATAGAGAGTATCTATAATAATAGTTTCGCTGTCTGTGTATGTATGTATGTATATATATCTATCTGACAAGAACGCCCCAGAGAAAACACAAGCAAAAATTCTATCTGACAAGAACGCTATAGAGAAAACACAAGGAAATTAAAAACTTGCACAGTGAATTAAAGACGAAGTATGACGTCGTATAGCAGAAAATAATCTCAAGCCGGAGAGTGCACACAGTAATATGACGTCATTGATTCTCGAGTAAACATTGAATAAAAAAGGAAATTTTGTCTAATCTAAAAGGTTTGCGTAAAGAGTTTCTTGCATACAATTCTTCCCCACCCCCCGCGTAAGAACGTCTGAGCCCCCCCCCCCTCCCCAACTCAAAAGAAATTTCTTCATCGATACTCTATAATAAAATTACCGCCTAATTAATGTGTCTAATCTAAAAAGTGGTTTTCTTGCAATTTCTTTAATGCAATTCTTCGGGTAGTGGCTAAGCGCAACACCAGTGTTTCTTTCAGACTTTTTCCTACCCGGAGAGGGTTGGGGGTAGTTGAAATTTTCGGGGGCGAGGGTAGAATTTTCGGGGAGGGGGCGGACACTGGAAAAAGTATATAATTATATTTTGTTAAATGGGACGGTAGACATGTTTTTTTAGGGGGGGGGGGGTGGGGGTGGGGGGTGGGGGGGGGTGGTTTTAATTTAGACTTTTTCCTCCCCGGAGAGGGGTGGGGGTACTTGAAATTTTCGGTGGCGGGGGTAGAATTTTCGGGGAGGGGGCGGACACTGGAAAAAGTATATAATGATATTTCGTTGAATGGGACGGTAGACATGTTTTTTTTGGGGGGGGGGGGGGGGTGGGGGGGTGGGGGGTGGGGGGGGTGGTGTGTGTGGGGGGTGGGGTGGTTTTAGTTTAGACTTTTTCCTCCCCGGAGAGGGTTGGGGGTACTTGAAATTTTCGGTGGCGGGGTTAGAGTTTTCGGGGAGGGGGCGGACACTGGAAAAAGTATATAATTATATTTCGTTGAATGGGACGGTAGACATGTTTTTTTTTGGGGGGGGGGGGGTGGGGGGTGTGTGTGTGGGGGGGGGGTGGGGTGGTTTTAGTTTAGAGATAAGAGACAGCACTATCAGCCTAGCGCCCGTTGTATCCTTCCTCAACGGGCCATTTTTCTCGTGTGCTAATGTTTGTGTAAAGTACAGTGTGAGAGTGACACTGTAAAAACAAGGTGGCGAGGTAGACGGGACGTGACGTAGTTGTTGGTAAGGGAGAAACGTTGGTGGAGATAAGATTTTAAGTTTTGAGTACTGAAGAATAGATGCAGTTTGTGTTTGATCTTAGAATATTCATTTGTGTTTGGAATAATTTTATTTAAGCTTTTTATAGAACGTAAGGAAATAGCTGGTTGCTACAAATTGTTGATTGTTAAGGAATCAACAACAGTCAATACGCCTTATAAAAAAATAAATAAAAAGTAACCATTGACAGTCGGAAAGAAAAAAAAATTACCTTTATGTAGGACACCGTCGTGTATCTACAAGCTGATGTCTGATGCGTTGTTTTACCTGGCTAGTCACGTGATTGTTGGATATCTTCCAGCGTTGTGATTGGCTGATATGTTTAGGTTTATGGTGTTCATTATGTCAGATGTTTTCTTGTTTCATAACACGTTATTTAAATATCAGTATAAACAACAGATAAACATTCAGTCCATCAAACTGTATTTTAACTATGTAAATAAAATTCCCCTTTTAAATACAACGCTCCTAAGGCAGATGAAGTAGAGTTCACATATTTACTAACGTTGGCATCTGAATGGCTGGTGTGGAGGTCTATGGAGAAAATTTCTATCAACTCGCATGCAGCTAGTAAATTCACAAGAAAGAAGATAAAAAGTGAAGGTGAAAAAATTACTCTAGCCGGCCTGACCTTGAACTATGAGCAAATGGTTTTTAAAATTGCTTGCTCATTAACTGTAGATTTTACTTTTAAGAAATTACATTATCAACATTACTTTCACTTGTATCTCCTATAGTCTCGTTGTTTGTGATATGTGTGAAACCGTGTGAAACCGTGATACATGTCTATTGTGATACCGTGCTACTGTGTCTTATGTAGGCTGCTATAAATAGAAGGTACCTATCCCTATGTTTTAGTATGTGTCACCATGTTGTAAATTATCTACTTATAAAAATGTTTAATGCCTCCATCATGTTAACTTTTCACTTCGTTAAATCTAGTAAAAAATTTAGTCATTTGTTTGATGGGTGCAAAGGGGGCCTTTATAAAAATAACTGTCACTTTTAAAAGAAAACATCAGCTTTAAACATCACAAGTAGGATTGTCATTCTTACAATTGGTTATGATTTGAGCGGAAATTTTATATGTACAGCCTTATAACCAATTGTCATGTAGGAAAAAATAGGTGTACATGATAAGATGATGAAGACAGGACGTAACACAGTTATTTCAAAAAATAACATTAAAAAAACATGCCGTAATCAATATTTATATCACCATAATTTATCGCATCGGCGACACCTGTGATAGCTACGGTCATCACGTGATCAGGTGATAAAGAAAAAAAGGTCAATGTTTTTACATTCTGTTATCTGATACTGTTGTATTGAAAGTTTATAGACTGAACAATACATTAGATCATGTGTAGCAACACTGTTGTATTGAAAGTTTATAGACTGAACAATACATTAGATCATGTGTAGCAACACTGTTGTATTGAAAGTTTATAGACTGAACAATACATTAGATCGTGTATAGCGACGCTGTTGTATTGAAAGTTTATAGACTGAACAATACATTGGATCATGTGTAGCGACATAGTTACAAAAACACACAATATGCGATCACTGTAATCAGATAATTAGACACCTGACGTTGTGTGATTAAATAAACCGAGAGTGATCTCCCCTAAACTTTCTCGAATATTCTTATATAACTCAGAATATAGACAAGATTTTTAATTACTTAAACTCAGGACATAGACAATATTTGTAATCCATTTTTAATTACTTAAACTTTTTATAATAGAATAGAATCTCGTAAAGAATTGCACACCAAGTGAACGCCTAATAAAATGTGCATAATACTGCGAGATATTATTAGTACTTTATAAATTTCCGGGCGTTTTTTTGAAAATCGGAAATAGCGTAAATTAGTACTTCCAGTCAATGGAAATCACTCACAATTCGACAGAAGGTAGAGAATTACATCTTTTATTTACGTGTGAAATTTCATTTACCTATCTGAAATAGTACTCAAGTTAAAGGCATTTGAAAAATTTAAAGTGAAAAAAGTTCTACTTTCGGTTATCAGAAATCGCTGAAATGTTGAGATGGATGTACGATTTTGATAAAATACTTATATATGAAATTTCATCAACCTAGCCTTAACGGTACTCAATTATCGTGTTTACACACAGACAGACAGACAGACACACACACACACACAGACATACGGACAAGATTGAGGTGTAAAACGTCGAGATTTCCAAAAATCTCGTTTTTTTACACGATTACAAGACTTTCTCTGTAGGCCCTACTTCGTATATACGAGAAAGTAAAAAGGAATTTTAAACCAGAAATAACGAATTAATAATCGCAATTGTCAGTATGGAAATTGCTCTAAAAAGTATACAATTAAGTACGATAAGGAAAAGATAGACGTGACCAGTGTTTCTTCCAGACTTTTTTCTCCGGGGGGGGGGGGGGGCACTTGAAATTTTCGGAGGGGCGGTAGACTTTCTTCAAGGGGGGGGGGGGGCGCGGACACTGTTATAAGTATATATTTTCTATATAAATTATATACATTTCATTTCGTTCGGGGTGGGGGGGGGCGGTAAAAAAATTTCGGGGACGGAAGAGATGCCTGGAAGAAACTCTGGACGTGACCGGACCCACAAGACGACAACCACTCAGTACAGTGACGTGATGAAGACGACGTTTAACTGCTTTACAAAAAAGACTGGCCATCATTCATCCCACAGCAGCACGACGCGACACAAAATCGTCGCTCTCGTCACTGTCAACCTTCTCTATTCTTTATTAATTTACACAAGGTCCCGCCCATATTCCGATAAACTCGAGCAGACAACTACAAGTCACATTCTGCCCATAACCCACTATAATTTAATCCCGTAGACTTGGATCCAGTATGGGGGTGGCTGGACCAAGCACATCCTATTCTGTACACAAAAGCCCCACTGCTACCTGGACAGGTACAAGTTGTGTACGTGTACCTGGTCATTTTACCCTTGCCCACATGCCCGTTTACATCCGGTCTGGGTAACTCCTGCCTGTCCACCCAGTGACCTACAGAGATCTTCTTATACCAGCCATGAGGATGTGACACTATAATGGTCAGCTTGTCCACATCTCTACGACTCTTGTATTTGTCCTCTAGTTTTTGCCATAGATCAATATACCGAATCATTATCTTTTGCAGATTTTCACCCATATCTAATTCATGTGTCGCACAATTTAAAATTGACATATCTCCCACAGAGTTTCACCCACTATCCTTCCACCCATAAATCTTGACCACTGGACTTTTATCATCATTAAACCACAACATGCAGTTGGACTTTCTCGCCTCACTCTCATCAAAAACAACATGTGTAGCTGTTGCCACCTGAATCCTCCACCACACTTTGCTGGGTGTTTTTGACTTCAGGCAATCAGGACATGGACAAGTTCTGTAGTCCCTCATTTGTTCTGTGATCTCAGTCGCATTAAACATCCTCCCTGTCCCTGTCCTCATTATTCTCGTGCCCCTGTTGTTGTAGCAAGGATATGGATCTTTAGTGCCTGGTACAAACTCTGGTCTGTCATGACTGGTGAAGTTAACGCCAATCCTGACAGTTAGGTCAGCCACAATTTTTATAAAGTTGTACAGGTCGTTGTCATGGTAACCAGGAGGAAAGTTTTCTAGACTGAACTTATTTACGGGTACAAACTCTTCATGACCAGGGTTTTTCTTGCACTTTGTCAGGTGTTGATGTAATTCTGCCTCACATTGACCTTCAAAACATTCTTGTACTTCATGTGTACCTATATAGGTACACAAAAGGATTGTTATTACTGTAAACATTTCATTAGCTGGTAAATATAAAATTGAAAAATAATACAATAGAATTCCACGAATTCTCACTAAAAATTAAGCATTCAGTTAAGTCAAATTTATTGTAGAATTTCATTGTCACCAGGCCTTGACTCACGTGCCGAGATTAAAACGAAACGGTCCGTTAAAAATCGGTAAAATGTCACTCGCCCGTTTCGATACATGATGAAGCACTAAGCACAACAAAAGTAGTATAAAGCAAGTTAAATAAAACCTTGTAATAATAATCGCTTATAAAAATGTACAACCTTGAAATAAATTCTCCAAACATCTTAACCATCATTATCATGCTGTAAAAATAAAAAATAACACAGGGACTATACCTAGACCCGATTAATCAAGGACTACACATAAACCAAATAATTAACCAATCTCATTAATCAAGGACTACACCTAAACCAAATAATTAACCAATCTCATTAATCAAGGACTACACCTAAATCAAATCATTGACCAGTCTCATTAATCAAGGACTACACCTAAACCAAATCAATGAACAATCTCATTGTTTATTTTTTAGCGCAATTTCCATTCTGGAGAATTGCGTTTATTAACCCGTCATTTCTCGATGTATGAATGGATGGATGGATGTGTGTCCGCAGCTTTAAGTCGTATCTCCTCCTCAACGAAGCAATATCGAAGACTAGTTCCAAAGCAATTATGTTAAGCAAGTTACGAGGATGAACATAGGCCAAAAAAATTTCGGGTTTCTTTCATGGATTTCCCGGAAAAGCCAAAAAAAACTCGAAAAAATGCAGTTTTTTGCCCATATCTCGGCAACCAGACCACTTAGCGACTTGAAACATAGATCAATATAGTCATCCTCACTTGTCATACTGTTGTGGTCATCTAAATTACCCAAGATATTTCCTTTTGATAAAATACAACATAGTAGTTTAAACATCAGCACCAATAGACAAAAATATTATCAAAGAAAAATATAATTCATTTGTTTACCTGTGAAATTGTTTGATAGATCAATATTGGCCATTTTTTCACTGCTGGCCATCTTGTCATTACTGGCCATCTTGTCATTACTGGCCATCACTAATGGCTTAATGTCATTAGTTGCAGTTCATTAATTTAATTATTTGTGACCTCCACATGACATATAATCTGCAGCAATTGTATGTGACCTACTTAGGTCGAGTCAGGTTCCATTTTTATTTTGACATTGTATAATACCTTATATGGAATGATTGTGTAACTCCTGGGGTTTTTCCACTGTCTTACCAAGGGTGTCTAAGACGTAGAAATTTTCCATTAAGATCTGATTGAATGATTCTGATCATATGACCACCCCATAGCTCAATGGCTAGGATCTCGGCGCGCCACGGCGGCGGCCGAGGTTCGAATACTCGGTGAGAAACTGAGTATAGACTATGGTGCCTAGTGGTTTAGTGGCTTAGAAACTCGGCTGGCTGCCGAGTAGTGTGGCATAGTGGTTAGGAACACCATTAGTGGCCTAGTGGTTAGAACCACGTAAAGTGTCACACCACAGGAAACACAACCAGCACGAGAACAGTAGCTCAAGTGGCCTTGAGTGATCTGTGAGTCTCCATAGAGACTTGTCGCAGGCAGTTTACCTTGATCGGGCCGTCTACCTTGATCAAACAGTCTATACCAGGCCGTCCATATTGTCCGGCAATAGATTCTGACCATTTGAACGTGAGAGAACTTAAGTCCTGTGTGTGCTACGCTTTCTTAGGTTGATTTAGTCTTCTAGTATAATATTACTTGTCGCCAAGTAATTCTTGAAGCTATAGCAGTGTTGTGTGGCCTGTGGCTATTTTTTTTGGCAGTGTAGAAATCTGTGATAGTGTTTTTTCCTACACTCTGTAAGTTGGGTTTTGATATTTTATACATTAAATATTTTATCTAGTTTAACCTTGTGTTCTGCCACAACTGTGTTCGCTTATTAAAGGTTGTATGTAGATTGGATGAGTGTTAATTACAATAGTATCACTAGTTTTCCCTAGACATCGAATTCGAGCCCTAGTGTGTCGTTGTGTTAGTGTTCATCCATTTAGGCCGTAAGGCATTTGCATATGACCCCGAAAAAAGAATCCGGGGACGTTCACCTTCTATCTGGCTGATAGATAGGGGACGTTGCATGTAATATAGCAAGTCAGTATGCATTTTAAAACAAAAATATTGACATTACTATAAAATTAAAATCTCTCCAAAAAAAAAAATAACATTATATACAGCTTTCAATGACTTGGAAAAAAAAAAGATTGTTCAACTAGAATTACTACATTTCAGATAGGATTTGTTTAAAATGTTGAATTCATTTATCAGCGACTCTATCTGAAACACAAATATTATCCCATGACGTAACATGAACCAAAGCTAAATCAAACGAATATATCAGTTTTACATAAAAGCCAAAATTAATATATTGCTTATGATAAAAAACATTTCATTTAGTCGAGATATAAAAAGTAGGGAGAAAAGCTTTCATTGTCTAAGCTTTCAAGTACAAAAAAGAATTTGCCGAATTCCAAAGATAAAAATAAAATGATTTAAATGTCATATTTTATCAGATTTGTGGAAGCAGGAAAACGTTCTATGTAAATGTAAATATGACCGATATAACGTGCCTACACAGTTAATAGATCTACAGCCCGAGAGCCGCATTAATTATCAAATATCAGTTCGGGGTAGAGTTACTTGAAGGCATCTCTTCGGGGTGGCCAACCCCCCCCCCCCCCACCCAAAGAACATCTACCGCCCACGCCCCCCCCCCCCCCAAAGAAAAATAATTTTATATAGAAATATGAACAGATTTCAAATGTTCCCGCTCCCGGGGGCAGACATCACAAAGTTTGTTATCAAATTGTTCTTCAAGTGTTTCATCCCAAAATGTTTGTTCACACAGATATGCTGTTCCAAATTTTAAAATTAGATGTATGCAAGTTATGTAGAAATATGTAATACACAGGTAGATATATACAAGACACATGTATTAATAAACAATGTAAAGTTCCATATATACAGGACACAAGAAAATATTTACAGTAATAGGTTTATATATATATACAAGATACAGGTAGATATATGTAAGACATATGTTAATGCATGCAAGACACAGGTTAATATAGACAGAAACTATAATATTCAAGTCTCGTCTAGATTGCGAACGTCGTTTACTAATTGGTTTCGTCAGGTATGTGTTGTGTGCAACACAATAATAATCTGCGATCTTGATGTGTCATTGTCTGTGTCGTTATGAAATGGTGCTAGAAATGTGTTGGGTAATTGAACAGTTACAGAAGTGTCGTTATGAAATGGTGCTAGAAATGTGTTGGGTAATTGAACAGTTACAGAAGTGTCGTTATGAAATGGTGCTAGAAATGTGTTGGGTAATGGAACAGTTACAGAAGTGTCGTTATTAAATGGTGCTAGGAATGTGTTGGGTAATGGAACAGTTACAGAAGTGTCGTTATGAAATGGTACTAGAAATGTGTTGGGTAATGGAACATTTACACAAGTGTCGTTATGAAATGGTGCTAGAAATGTATTGGGTAATGGAACAGTTACAGAAGTGTCGTTATGAAATGGTACTAGAAATGTGTTGGGTAATGGAACAGTAACAGAAGTATCGTTATGAAATGGCGCTAGAAATGTGTTGGGTAATGGAACATTTACACAAGTGTCGTTATGAAATGGTGCTAGAAATGTGTTGGGTAATGGAACATTTACACAAGTGTCGTTATGAAATGGTGCTAGAAATATGTTGGGTATTGGAACAGTTACAGAAGTGTCGTTATGAAATGGTGCTAGAAATGTGTTGGGTAATGGAACAGTTACAGAAGTGTCGTTATTAAATGGTGCTAGGAATGTGTTGGGTAATGGAACAGTTACAGAAGTGTCGTTATGAAATGGTACTAGAAATGTGTTGGGTAATGGAACAGTAACAGAAGTATCGTTATGAAATGGCGCTAGAAATGTGTTGGGTAATGGAACATTTACACAAGTGTCGTTATGAAATGGTGCTAGAAATGTGTTGGGTAATGGAACATTTACACAAGTGTCGTTATGAAATGGTGCTAGAAATGTGTTGGATAATGGAACAGTTACAGAAGTGTCGTTATGAAATGGTGCTAGAAATGTGTTGGATAATGGAACAGTTATAGAAGTGTCGTTATGAAATGGTGCTAGAAATGTGTTGGATAATGGAACAGTTACAGAAGTGTCGTTATGAAATGGTACTAGAATTGTTTTCTAGAGTAACTCTGACAGGCAATTCCCAGTTACTACAGTGTCGTCAGTTGACGATTACGGTACTTTGAAGTTCCAGGTGGTTCTGTTACACTCTGACGTCATTGAGTCCGTCCAGTTCAAGTGGACTCCTGAATGATGTCATTGAGATCAACATTATTTTAGTCTCACTCACCCACTAACCTTCAAAATAAATCGAATGAAAATATCTTTCTCATATTAAATATGTCGTCGTTTTGTTTTTAAACAATGTCTATTACAAAAAACAAAACAACATACGAAATAATACAACGCAAGAAATAAGTATGTCCTGGACAGACAGAGCGCAAATACCTGAAGCCTAGTAAAAAGTTTAAAATAAAAGGGTCAGGTAGATGTGTTAGAAATTTAGCTCGCAATTTGCCGACCATGATGGACGATACACAGAGGAATCAAGTTACACATACATTCATATGCGTTTTTTGAAAAATCGGAAAGAGTGTAAAGAACTACTTCCGATCACCGGAAATTATACAAACTTTGATAAAAAAACAGGAAATTAGATCTTTTTCTTATATGTGAAATTTCGTCTATCTACCAGAAACAGTACTCAAGTTATAAGCTTTTGCAATCGCTGAAAAAATAGCAGAGTTTATACACTATTTACGTATAAATTTTCTTCAAATTAGTTTTAACGGTACTCAAGTTATCGTGTACACAGACAGACATACACACGCACGCACATACATACGATAAAAGTTTTTCCGACTCAGGGAGACGTAATTGCGCAATTATAATACTTCCTCTGTACTTCGTGTAAATGAAAGTACAAACAAGTTGAAGAATAGGCTATGTTTAAGAATATCGCATTATTATCACAGACAAGTATTTCAATATATCATCAACTGTAGCTTTTTAGATAATGACAATACAAACAATATATATATATATATATATATACATATATATATATATATATATATATATATATATATATATATATATATATATATATATATATTATTTATTTATATATATATATATATATATATATATATATATATATATATATATATATATATATATATATATATATATATATTGCAATATAAACACTTACTTTGTAATATCTACACAAACGCCGTGTTTAAATTATTTATTTCTTGATAAACATATTTTTGTAATAAGGAACTTCATAAAACCCACCTCGATAACAGATTGTTTTAAAAACATTTTTTTTCATTATATCTATGTGTACATTATTTAAATGTAATTTGTTATCCCTCAGAACAGATTTAAATCCTTTATAAAACGTTCATTTAAAATCAACACAATGTCAAGATGATCTCTAACACACTTACCTGTTTTATCGTTGGACTGTGTGACACAATATGGTGTTGCTCTAATTTTTGACTTTTAATGACATGAAATGGAAAACGGAAGGACAAATACGGGAAATTTTTGAGGGGTGGGGGCGGGGGCGGGGGGCTGTCAACGTAGGGGACGTCGCACGGTCTTTGTAATGTGTAATTTAGACTCTATTCACAGAGTTCTTTCAACGTTTGAAATGTTCAAACATTTGACTAACCCTTAACAGGCTACTGTGTGTTTTTGTGTGTGTGTGTGTCGTTGTGGGTGTGCGGGAGTGTTTATAATCCTAATATTTTATGGGACACATAAAGCAGGTATAGCGTTTCCCATGTTAGGATGCTGTAGGCTACCATGATTTCTTGACTGAGTTAATATGGAGCGCAATGTTTTAACTGGCTACAAAATTAAAACATCATTTAAAAAAAACAGCAGCCGCTTTTTAATAGAATCAGGGAAATTCTTAGACTAGCATGTCACTGCACCCATAGATACATAAACCATCACTGCACCCATTGATACATGAACCATCAGTGCACACATTAATACATGAACCATCACTGCACCCTTTGATACATGAACCATTACTGCACCTTTTGATACATGAACCATCCACCCATTGATACATGAACCATCCACCCATTGATACATGAACCATCACTGCACCCATTTATACATAAACCATTACAGCACCCATTGATACATGAACCATCACTGCACCCATTGATACATGAACCATCACTGCACCCATTGATACATGAACCATCCACCCATTGATATATGAACCATCCACCCATTGATATATGAACCATCCACCCATTGATGCATGAACCATCCACCCATTGATACATGAACCATCCACCCATTGATATATGAACCATCCACCCATTGATACATGAAACATCCACACATAGATACATGAACCATCAGTGCACCCATTGATACAGGAACCATCAGTGCACCCATTGATACATGAACCATCCACACACTGATACATGAACCATCACTGCACCCATTGATACATGAACCATCCACCCATTGATACATGAGCCATCCACCGATTGATACATGAACCTTCCACACATTGATACATGAACCATCCACCCATTGATACATGAACCATTACTGCACACATTGATACATGAACCATCACTGCACCCATTGATACATGAACCATCCACCCAATGATACATGAACCATCCACCCATTGATACATGAACCATCACAGCACCCAATGATACATGAACCATCACTGAACACATTGATACATGAACCATCACTGCACCCGTTGATACATGAACCATCCACCCATTGATACATGAACCATCCACCCATTGATACATGAACCATCACTGCAACCATTAATACATGAACCATCAGTGCAACCATTAATACATGAACCATAAGTGCACCCATTAATACATGAACCATCACTGCACCCATTGATACATGAACCATCACTGCACGCAGACATACACGAACCATCACAGCATCTATTGATACATGAACCATCACAGCACCCATTGATACATGAACCATCACAGCACCCATTGTTACATGAACCATCACAGCACCCATTGATACATGAACCATCCACCCATAGATACATGAACCATCAGTGCACCCATTGATACATGAACCATCCACACATAGATACATGAACCATCACTGCACCCATTGATACATGAACCATCACTGCACCCATTGATACATGAACCATCACTGCACCCATTGATACATGAATCATCACTGCACCCATTGATACATGAACCATCCACCCATTAATACATGAACCATCCACCCATTGATACATGAACCATCCACCCATTGATACATGTACCATCAGTGCACCCATTGATACATGAACCATCCACCCATAGATACATGAACCGTCAGTGCACCCATTAATACATGAACCATCAGTGCACCCATTGATACATGAACCATCCACACATAGATACATGAACCATCAGTGCACCCATTGATACATGAACCATCAGTGCACCCATTGATACATGAACCATCAGTGCACCCATTGATACATGAACCATCACTGCATCCATCGATACAATAACCATCAGTGCACCCATTGATACATTAACCATCACTGCACCCATTGATACATGAACCATCACTGCACCCATTGATACATGAACCATCCACCCATAGATACATGAATCATCAGTGCACCCATTGATACATGAACCATCCACACATATATACATGAACCATCAGTGCACCCTTTGATACATTGAATCATCACTGCACCCATTGATACATGAACCATTAGTGCACCCATTGATAAATGAACCGTCACTGCACCCATTGATACATGAACCATCCACCCATGGATACATGAACCATCCACCCATTGATACATGAACCATCACTGCACTCATTGATACATGAACCATCAGTGCTCCCATTGATACATGAACCATCAGTGCACCCATTGATATATGAACCATCCACACATTGATACATGAACCATCACTGCACCCATTGATACATGAACCATCCACCCATAGATACATGAACCATCACTGCACACATTGATACATGAACCATCAGTGCACCCATTGATACATGAACCATCAGTGCACCCATTGATACATGAACCATCACAGCACCCATTGATACATGAAACATCCACACATAGATACATGAACCATCACTGCACCCATTGATACATGAACCATCACTGCACCCATTGATACATGAACCATCAACACATAGATACATGAACCATCAATGCACCCATTGATACATAAACCATCACTGCACCCATTGATACATGAACCATCACTGCACCCATTGATACATGAACCATCACAGCACCCATTGATACATGAACCATCAGTGCACCCATTGATACATGAACCATCCACCCATAGATACATGAACCGTCAGTGCACCCATTAATACATGAACCATCAGTCCACCCATTGATACATGAACCATCCACACATAGATACATGAACCATCAGTGCACCTATTGATACATGAACCATCAGTGCACCCATTGATACATGAACCATCAGTGCACACATTGATACATGAACCATCACTGCATCCATAGATACAATAACCATCAGTGCACCCATTGATACATGAACCATCACTGCACCCATTGATACATGAACCATCACTGCACCCATTGATACATGAACCATCACTGCACCCATTAATACATGAACCATCCACCCATAGATACATGAACCATTAGTGCACCCTTTGATACATGAACCATCCACACATAGATACATGAACCATCATTGCACCCATTGATACATGAACCATCACTGCACCCATTGATACATGAACCATCACTGCACCAATTGATACATGAACCATCCACACATAGATACATGAACCATCAGTGCACCCATTGATACATGAACCATCACTGCACCCATTGATACATGAACCATCACTGCACCCATTGATACATGACCCATCACTGCACCCATTGATACATGAATCATCACTGCACCCATTGATACATGAACCATCCACACATAGATACATGAACCATCACAGCACCCATTGATACATGAACCATCACTGCACCCATTGATACATGAACCATCACAGCACCCATTGATACATGAACCATCACTGCACCCATTGATACATGAACCATCCACCCATTGATACATGAACCATCCACCCATTGATACATGAACCATCAGTGCACCCATTGATACATGAACCATCCACACATAGATATATGAACTATCAGTGCACCCATTGATACATTAACCATAAGTGCACCCATTGATGCATGAACCATCACTGCACCCATTGATACATGAACCATCCACCCATTGATACATGAATCATCCACACATAGATACATGAACCATCAGTGCACCCATATATAAAAGAATATCTGGCGCGCCCCTGGTTGGGATGGTTAGTAGAATATCATTTCGTCCGCCTAACTGAAACAATACGCAAGTTATCCTCTTCACAAACACACACGCATAATTATATACACACATACATATAGTCACCACATACATGGACAATAGTTCTTGCAAATTACTGTAGTATAGCATACGGACATTTTTTTTACCCAAACACAGACTGCTATATCATTCCATTCTATTAGAGCATAAGTAAAAAAAAAGTTTCCTTTTCAAACCTGACGATCTATGCTGCAAGTGAAATGAGTTCACTTGTTTCTCTGACCTCGGCATATGAAGAGATAGTGTGGTCAGCACTATGCCCAGCCGCCTTTACTCTCCCTAACGTAAGTTAGGTACCCATCAGAGTTGGGTGGACTCAGGGACGGTCTACTGACTTGAACCCGGATTCGAACTCAAGACTTACGGGTTAGCAGTCCAGCTCTCTACAACTAGACCACTCCGTCCCTCCATTAGAGAATACTTGGACATTAACACACATACACATAGCCACCACATACATTGACAATAGTTCTTGCAAATTGCTTTAGTAAAGCATCCGGATTATTTTTTCACCCAAATACAGACGGATATATCACTCCATTCTAGCATACTTGAACATTAATATCTGATAAAAAGCAAACATCGCAAGCAAATATTAGAATTTTATTTTTCTACAAAAGCTCACAAGTAGGCGAGACGTTAGGCGTGTCTTGAACGTATCACGTGACAACTAAATCAACATTGTAGTTTCCATACCCATGATCATTCAATGTTTGTTTAAATCACGCTCTTGGGTAAAGCTTTAGTTCTGCACCGAGTTTCTAAATCTGAATGTGATAGTGTAACATTAACTAAACCTCTGGTGGTAGTGTAACATTAACTAAACCACTGCTGGTAGTGTAACATTAACTAAACCTCTGGTGGTAGTGTAACATTAATTAAACCACTGGTGGTAGTGTAACATTAATTAAACCACTGGTGGTAGTGTAACATTAACTAAACCAATGGTGGTAGTGTAACATTAACTAAACCAGTGGTGGTAGTGTAACATTAACTAAACCACTGCTGGTAGTGTAACATTAACTAAACTACTGGTGGTAGTGTAACATTAACTAAACCACTGCTGGTAGTGTAACATTAACTAAACTACTGGTGGTAGTGTAACATTAACTAAACCACTGGTGGTAGTGTAACATTAACTAAACTACTGGTGGTAGTGTAACATTAACTAAACTACTGGTGGTAGTGTAACATTAACTAAACTACTGGTGGTAGTGTAACATTAACTAAACTACTGGTGGTAGTGTAACATTAACTAAACCACTGGTGGTAGTGTAACATTAACTAAACTACTGGTGGTAGTGTAACATTAACTAAACTACTGGTGGTAGTGTAACATTAACTAAACTACTGGTGGTAGTGTAACATTAACTAAACTACTGGTGGTAGTGTAACATTATCTAAACTACTGGTGGTAGTGTAACATTAACTAAACTACTGGTGGTAGTGTAACATTAACTAAACTACTGGTGGTAGTGTAACATTATCTAAACTACTGGTGGTCGTGTAACATTAACTAAACTACTAGTGGTAGTGTAACATTAACTAAACTACTGGTGGTAGTGTAACATTAACTAAACTACTGGTGGTAGTGTAACATTAACTAAACTACTGGTGGTAGTAAAATATTAACTAAACCGCTGGTGGTAGTGTAACATTAACTAAACCAAAGGTGGTAGTCTAATATTAATTAAATCACTCGTGGTAGTGTAACATTAACTAAACCACTGGTGGTAGTGTAACATTAACTAAACTTATGGCGGCAGTGTAACATTAACTGAACCACTGGTGGTAGTGTAACATTAACTAAACCACTTGTTGAAGTGTAACATTAACTAAACCACTGGTGGTTGTGTAACATTAACTAAACCACTGGTGGTAGTGTAACATTAACTAAACCACTGGGGGTAGTGTAACATTAACTAAACCACTGTGGTCAAAGCACATGTGGTCAAAGCACCTAAGACGATATATATATATATATATATATATATATATATATATATATATATATATATATATATATATATATATATATATATATATATTTATATATATGTAACTAGGGTAGGCCTAACTACTAGTTACAATCTGATGCAACTGATAACGAACGATAAGCCGCGACGCAGTATTACAGTCTGATGCAACTGATAGCAGGTGGCTTATTAAATCGGACTGATAACAATCTCAAAGCCAACGCGTGCTATTTTGGGAAACGGTACGAGGGGATTCAGACGGCCTGTCAACTTTGATTGATAGGATGCAGATGTTTTATTAATCGGGCTGTACGTTAGAACTGCGCAACTAGTAGTCGGAGACATCGATTACAAATATCGATTACGGATGAATACAAGTACGAATACGAGTTCGAATACAAGGGATAAATAGGAGGGGACGGCGGAGCTCGCTCTCTTTCGATCGCTCGCTCTCTTTCGATCGCTCGCTTTAGATCAGTCAGTCTGTGTGACAGTTGGTGATAGAACGGGTTAGCCGTCTTGGGTTAAGAAGGACGATAGACATGTGGATTCAGTTATATGAAGCCTAGTGAGGACTGTTAGGGGTCAGTTGATTCCGACTATTATTGTGAAGCATTCCTGTTGATTCATTGTGTTATTTTGAAGCATTTCTTGATTCATGTAATAAAAGGATCAATAGCGAACCTGCATCTTCGAGTATTTCTACTGTAGTCGATGTTGTGTAGAATGAGTGGTTAAACTCGTTACATTTGGCACTACAGGCAAATAGTCTCGTAACATGTGGCGTTGCGAGCAGGGTAACTGTTCGCTCGTTACAATTGGCGTCGTCGGACAGGATGAATTCAACTAGACTTGCCGTTTGAGGCACCCATAGTCAACCTTGTGCATAACTGTGTTTTGTGTGTGTGTGAATTCGGACATTCAGGAACTGTGAAAATTGAGGAACGAGAAAAATTTTTCATACACACACGGTAAGAAAGAACTCTTTTTTTGTTACTTACGGAATAAAATGTCTACTCTGGACGAGAAGCAGACCCATATAGTGGTCCTACCCAGAGAGTCCCACATTAACAAATTTTACGGGGACGGTGATCCAACTTTAACCAACAGGTTCAGTGAGGAGGTCAAAGCGGCCTGGGCCTCGAGAGGCATGTCACCAGAGGAAAGATTAAGACTGCTGATGGGCAGTATAGGAGAGACGGTTAGGGCAGAGGTCAAATGCCACGATAAAACCATCCAATCAGATCCAGATAAGGTGCTAGATCTGATTATGGAGACCTTTGGGGAGAGACGGTCGGGATCGCAACTGCTGTCAGGGTTCGTAGGCTTAAGGCAGAGAATGGCGGAGAGTGTGATGGAGTACTCACACCGGATGAACAGGGCCTTTGATTCGGTAAAGGGCAAAACGCCTGACATTGATGTGCGCCTACTGAGGGACCATTTCATCGAGGGGCTAGCAACCCCGATCTTAAGGAGAGAGTTGAAAGAGGAGGTCCACAAAGACCCGCAGTTGACCTTCCTTCAGGTCAGGAACTCAGCGATCCGCAGGTCCGAGGATGAGGACCAATCGAACTGTTCGGTGGACAAAGTCTCTGTGCCGGAACAGAAACAATCCCCACCCACAGGGGCCGACACGATGGAGACCATGATGGCTCAACTGTTGGCCCACCTAGATAAGGTTGACCAACGTTTGGAGAGGTTAGAAAGCAGGTCAACAGCTGAGAATCAGGAAAAGAACGGGACAAAACAGAGACAGGTTGGACGGCCGCGTCCTGCCAAGCCATTACTCCAATGGACGGCCGACGGTCGACCAATTTGCTTGTCCTGTTCACAACCCGGACATATGGCACGGTACTGTCAGGGAAACGGTCGTCCTCTGTAAGGCAGGGTCAGGCTACAGAGGGGCGAGGTTATGGCCCAAGAAACAAAATGATGGGAGTCTGTCCAGAAATGGTGATTACGATTGGGGACATCGCGGTGAAGGCAATTGTGGATACAGGCTCCCAGGTGACGACAATTACGGAAAATTTTTACACCAAATGGATGAAAGGAAAAGACCATAGGTTGAGGTCTGACACATGCATGCGCCTAACGGCAGCTAATGGACTAACCATTCCATACTGTGGTTATTTTCTGGCAGATGTCGTGGTGTCGGGACATAGGTTGAAGCAGGTTGGGGTGTTCGTTACGAAACACAACCTAGAGACAAATGTGTCAAATATACCTTGCCTATTGGGCATGAATATTCTTGGCCAGTTGCCAGAATTTCTTACAAATATTGTCGGATCGACCACACCAGGTCGGGGATCCAGGTTGGCCAGGTTTGCCAAGACCAGAGGAAGGACAGCAGTCCCGGCAAACACGGTCAAGGCAATCACATTACAAATTGGTGATAGAAGCGTGAATGGTGATGTGATGATAGAACCATGTGGCGCCGCACTGAGGGCAGGCGTCGTGTTACTGCGGACATACACATCAGCGGAAAACGGACTAGTTCAAGGGTTGGTAGCTAATGTTTTGGATGAGGAAATTTTTATACCGCCTAACACTCTGGTAGGAGTACCACAGAACGTCGAGGTACAAAGGTCGGCACAGTACATCGAACTGATCAATACCAGTAGTAATGAAGTAACAATTAGGTCGGTCAATGTGACGGCCGAGGTGAAGAAAGAGGATGGCCGATCATATACATTCCCGGAAACTGAGGACCCAAAACTAAATGAATTGCTGAATAAATACAGTGATATATTTGCCTCGTATGAGGGTGATTTGGGGTACACGGAAGTAATCAAACACCAGATACCCTTACTACAAGACAAGCCGGTGGCGCAACCCTACCGAAGATTACCACCAAGTCACTACTCGGCGGTGAAAGCACACCTGAATGATCTACTAAAAAAGGGAATTATTACAACCAGCACTAGCCCGTATGCGGCACCAAATGGAAAGGGTGGATGTGAATTCTAGAACTGTTTTGTGTCTCATGAAGATGATGTAGACACAGTTGATATGTGAAATAGGTATAACTGTCAATCGTATACGAATGGGACGACGTGGACAGTGAGTGGAACAATAAATTTTTTTTACGATGGTGCGATTGACTTTGGAGGAATGCACCTGCCAAGCGTTGTTTGTGGTTGAAAACACACAAAAAAAGGCAGGGGTGGATGTAACTAGGGTAGGCCTAACTACTAGTTACAATCTGATGCAACTGATAACGAACGATAAGCCGCGACGCAGTATTACAGTCTGATGCAACTGATAGCAGGTGGCTTATTAAATCGGACTGATAACAATCTCAAAGCCAACGCGTGCTATTTTGGGAAACGGTACGAGGGGATTCAGACGGCCTGTCAACTTTGATTGATAGGATGCAGATGTTTTATTAATCGGGCTGTACGTTAGAACTGCGCAACTAGTAGTCGGAGACATCGATTACAAATATCGATTACGGATGAATACAAGTACGAATACGAGTTCGAATACAAGGGATAAATAGGAGGGGACGGCGGAGCTCGCTCTCTTTCGATCGCTCGCTCTCTTTCGATCGCTCGCTTTAGATCAGTCAGTCTGTGTGACAGTTGGTGATAGAACGGGTTAGCCGTCTTGGGTTAAGAAGGACGATAGACATGTGGATTCAGTTATATGAAGCCTAGTGAGGACTGTTAGGGGTCAGTTGATTCAGACTATTATTGTGAAGCATTCCTGTTGATTCATTGTGTTATTTTGAAGCATTTCTTGATTCATGTAATAAAAGGATCAATAGCGAACCTGCATCTTCGAGTATTTCTACTGTAGTCGATGTTGTGTAGAATGAGTGGTTAAACTCGTTACATTTGGCACTACAGGCAAATAGTCTCGTAACATGTGGCGTTGCGAGCAGGGTAACTGTTCGCTCGTTACATATATATATATATATATATATGTATGTATATATATATATATAAATTCCCGGCTACGCCACTTGAGTGTACTTTGAGGAGTTAGTCGATTAAGGTGGAGATTTTGAAGCATGCTATGTAAGATAATTTTAAGTGAGTAGCCAGGGGTGTGTTTTTAAGTGAAAAATGTTCTAAGAATTTCCACTCCATTTTACACTTTACTACTGTGTTATACTTCATTTCTCTACGATTTTATTTGTTCTGCTTCATTCTAATGTAGTTTGTTATATTAAACTAACTTTTAGTTTTTTTGTCAAAATTAAACCACATTCTACTTTATTCTATTCATTTCTCCTAACATCTATTACATAAAACTTGCCTCTTACACGCTATTCAATAGTATTCTTCTCTAAATAATAATAGTATCCTCATTTCTACTCCATAAGTTGTGCGATGGAGTGTGTAGGGATTGTGGCTTGTGGCTTGCGGTATGTATGTGTGATATCAATTATTGGAGAGGGGGGTGGTGTCCTGGTGTTAAGGGATATGTGTGGGTTGTGTGTGGGTTGTGTGTGGGTTGTGTGTGGGTTGTGTGTGGGATGTGTGTGGGTTGTGTGTGGGTTGTGTGTGGGTTGTGTGTGGGTAGTGTGTGGGTTGTGTGTGGGTTGTGTGTGGGTTGTGTGTGGGTTGTGTGTGGGTTGTGTGTGGGATGTGTGTGGGTTGTGTGTGGGTTGTGTGTGGGTTGTGTGTGGGTTGTGTGTGGGTTGTGTGTGGGTTGTGTGTGGGTTGTGTGTGGGTTGTGTGTGGGTTGTGTGTGGGTTGTGTGTGGGTTGTGTTGTGTGAGACATTAAAATGTGGGTGTCAGTTTTTGTGTTGATCAGTGTTGTTACGGGTCATGTGTAGGTTAGATTAGAATAGACTAGAATAGATTAGAATAGATTAGAACAGACTAGACTAGACTAGACTAGACTAGAATAGACTAGAATAGACTAGAATAGATTAGAATAGACTAGAATAGACTAGAATAGACTAGAATAGACTAGAATAGATTAGAATAGACTAGAATATACTAGATTGGATTAGAATAGACTAGAATAGACTACGTTAGACTATACTAGAATAGACTGGAATAGACTGGAATAGACTAGAATAGACTAGAATAGACTAGAATAGACTAGAATAGACTAGAATAGACTAGAATAGACTAGAATAGACTAGAGTACTCCATAAGGTAGGAGAGATGCGTGTGTGAGTTGAGTTAACCCCGTGTGTAAATGTATTGTTATCCCGAGGTCGAATGCTAGTATAAAAACTGTAATGAACGATTGTGAAGGGGGCTTGGTGGTAGCGGCTAGGGCTTGGTGGTAGCGGCTAGGGCTTGGTGGTAGCGGCTAGGGCTTGGTGGTAGCGGCTGGGGCTTGGTGGTAGCGGCTAGGTGGTAGCGGCTAGGTGGTAGCGGCTAGGTGGTAGCGGCTAGGGCTTGGTGGTAGCGGCTAGGGCTGATGGTGTAATGGGGAGTGTGAGAAGCTACATACAGGATTAAACATTGCCTTGAATCGTGTTTGGAGTTGAACGAAAGGTCGATGATAACATGTGTGGTGGTGGGGTTTATGGTGTGGTATATGCAAGTGGTGGTGAGGTATATTATTTCTCATGCTGTTATTCTCGTTCAGTTCCTCATTTTAATGTATACAGTTCAAATTTTATTAGCAAGAATAAAAAAGATAATATTTTTCGAGCTCGTCTTTGCTGTACTTCAAAAAGTATTTTATTTCACTTGGTTTATTATTATTTTACAGTAACATTTGAGTATTCGCTTAATGTATGATCAGTTTTAAGTAATAATACATACGTTTGTATGTTGTGTGTGTCGTTATTTCTCACACTGGTGCAAACATTTTTTTCACTCCACAGTTTAAGAAAAGGTAGACAACCACGTAGTTTTTAAAATAATTTCTATTTTACCGGCTATCTCCCTTTGATCTTAAATACCCTATTCTATTGTTTTTTTTTAAAGTCATTTAACAGATGTGTCGGCCCATTTCAGGCATTGTATCGAGGGTGTGACCTACTTAGGTCTTTTCTTTGTTGATATTATTTAGTCTCCTGAGTTATGTAATTGACCTTGGGAGAGTTGTTAGTTCACCGGTTCTCATCGGTCAACTGAACTCCGTCACGTCATGTGATTGGATTTTTAATCCTTATCAGATCCTCGGCCAATGATCTTGCGACCGTGAGGATCCTCAACAGATCCTCAACCAATAGTCGTATGACTTGTGAGTGATCTCCCCTGATCCTGAGCTGTATTTAATCTCGTGCAGTTCAAGTCTAAAGGCAGATAGATTGACCTTTGGACTAGGAGAGAGATGTGCCGTATGTTTTGTGCGCCATTTTCAGTTGTATAGTTTGTGGCATATTTTATCACCTTATATAAGGTATTGTGTCACCATTTTTAGTATTACTGATATTTTGTCCTGGTGTTTAATTGCACCCCTTATCACATCGGTGATAGGTTGACCTTTTTTTGGGTTCCCATTGTTGTAGAGGCAATATGTCTCTTATTCATATTTGTGGTATTTATAATGCCATTCTGTTGTGTTAAGTAATGTTCTTTAATGGTGTTTAATATACTAAGCCATAGCTGTGATATATAGTGATTTTCTTTAACTGTAAGTTGGAGTTTTGAGTTTGTTTATTGTACTCTTAAAGTCTGTACATTTTGTACAGACCCAGTGTCGTAGTTTCTTGTACACTTATTAAAAGGGTATTGACAGTTTTAAGTCGTGTTGAGTCTCTTCAATTTGTCGTGTTTTACCCCTAGACATCAATAACGAGCTCACGTCAAGTTGTTGGGATTCCATTAGTAGTGACTTCTGTCAGTGCCATCCCAAACGAACCCGGGGTGTCCGCTCCCTCCGCGGCTGTCGGAGAGCTGTCATTACAAGGGCAATTTTAAAAGGAGGGAAGGGGGCGATAATGATTGGCGATTATTAATTAGCTGTACTGGTAATTGCGGAAGAACGTTCTATACCTTTAAAAATATTACAAATGCTTTATAAGTGAGAATGATTTTTGTAACTTTACAAAGTTAGATAATCACTGTTATCATGAGTTTTTTTGTTAACACCACATTACCGGAATTGTAAAAAACATTTTAGAAGGCAACCCAATATATATAACCATCATTTTCCGTGTTTCTTTCAGGCATTTGTTCCCTTCCACCCAACCCCACCATTTGGACGAAATAGAGAAAAAAAGGTTTACACAAAGTAGCTCTATGTGTACAGCTACTTTAACGCTATCTTTGTTTTTGTTGTACACAACTGTCCAATGTTACAAACATAGATTGACGTAGTTCTAATGTAACTGTGCGATTTGCAAGTACTTTGTTTATGTTAACCTATACATTATCCATTACAATTCTAATGCAAGTTTGATTGCTTAATTTTTTTATAACTCTTAGCAAATCCACGATAGCTTACAATTTATTTTCAACAATCCTTAAGGTTACAGACAGATGGGGTTGGAGGTAAATTTGGGCTCAAAAACTGGCCATAAAAAAATAATGTTAATCCTATTTAAAAATGTGTGCACTGTTCCTTGATAGTTCTTTTGTAAAATGTGCTATAACCGTGAGTAATGTTTCTTCATTGTCTTTAAAATCTGCGTTGTGTTTTGTTATTGAAAGGACCAAGTGTATGGAAGCAAGAGAAGCAGGCTAACCTCGGAGTAAACGGCCTAAATGGCGCATAACATGTTGATACTTAACACTTTGTGTGTTGTAGGAAATTATATAACCTGGGTGAATGGGAGGGTATATAACCTGGGTGAATGGGAGGGTATATAACCTGAGTGAATGAGAGGGTATATAACCTGGGTGAATGGGAGGGTATATAACCTGGGTGAATGGGAGGGTATATAACCTGGGTGAATGGGAGGGTATATAACCTGGGTGAATGGGAGGGTATATAACCTGGGTGAATGGGAGGGTATATAACCTAAGTGAATGGGAGGGTATATAACCTGGGTGAATGGGAGGGTATATAACCTGTGTGAATGGGAGGGTATATAACCTGAGTGAATGGGAGGGTATATAACCTGGGTGAATGGGAGGGTATATAACCTGGGTGAATGGGAGGGTATATAACCTGGGTGAATGGGAGGGTATATAACCTGGGTGAATGGGAGGGTATATAACCTGGGTGAATGGGAGGGTATATAACCTGGGTGAATGGGAGGGTATATAACCTGGGTGAATGGGAGGGTATATAACCTGGGTGAATGGGAGGGTATATAACCTGGGTGAATGGGAGGGTACTGGGTGAATGGGAGGGTTTATAACATGGGTGAATGGGAGGGTATATAACATGGGTGAATGGAAGGGTATATAACCTGGAAATGTGATAGAGAAGAAACAATGCGCACTGTACAAAGTTGTTCTCAGTCACGAATCTATGAAATCTTCAAAACTTAAACGTCATTTGAGACGAGTGAATCGGAACACAAAAAAATATAGGGAGTTCTTTCGTCGGAAAGAAGCTAGTTTGCAAACGCCAGAGACTTGATCGAACAGGGAGTTTTCATCAGCATTAGTGCAAGCATCAAGTGAAGTCGCTATAGACAATGCCAAGAAAAAAAGAAAAAACAGGAGAAAATCTCATCAAACGCTGCATGTAGGCCTACATCAATTTAAAAAAAAAACATTTTTATTGAAATTAAGCTTTCACCATTGTTTGCTTTTCAAGATGATAAATCAACAGACGTGAGTTCGTGTAAGCAGTTGCTGGTCTGTGTCTATATTCATGCGGATGATAGCAAAGAAGAGTTGCTCTTTTGTAAAGATAGCATGGAGAAAATAAATACCTTTTTTAAAACTGGATGATTAAAATGGGTTAGAACGGCCGTGGGGGTTTGTACGGATGGTGCGCCATCTATGTTTAGCTCAAATTTGGGCTTTCAGAAAGCAGAAAAGATTTAGCTCCCTAACCACTGCCCTAACCAATCGACATCAATAGTCCATTGCCAGTATAAGTCGTAAATTATATAAAATCTGGAGCCTTCAAAGACTTGAGCAAAAACATTAATATAGATCACGAGGTTCTGCTCTTCTACACTATAGTACGCTGTCTGTCAAACGAAATGTTGTAAATTATGTTTTTGAATTGAAATTTGAAATCAAATTGTTCTTGGAAGTGCAAAGGAAACAAGACTTTTTGGTATACTTAAAACGACATAGAGTGGTTGGAGAGAGTATCATACCAAGCAGATGTGTTCGAACATCAGGATAAGCATTACCTGAAGCTTCAGGGAAAATGAACGAATATTATAACTTTCCATGATAATCTCGGGGCATTTTTATCAAAGCTGCAAAGTCGGTAAAGAAAATAAATCTTGGAAATATTGTAAATTTGAGAAACTCTGCGGTGTGGTAGATGAATCTGATTGATAATTGAGATAATTAAAATTTTGAAAAAAAGGGATTTCTGGGCATCATGAATCTCTTAAAAACGAACTGCATCGCTATTTCTCTGAGCTGAAAAAAAAAGAAGAATCTGCATTTACGCATTACCCATTCTCTTCTTCCCTTGATGTTGCCAGCATTCCCGATGAATTACAAGATGAATTCTTTGATTTGCAGAATGATTCCGAGTAAGATGTTATGGTTCATTAGAATAAATTACTTCCAGTAACTTACCACCTCGTCATCTTCCGCCCATCATCAAGGCCGCTATTCGGGACAAAGACTTTATCCCCACCCTTCATTATCCAATACCCCTTGGATGCCCCACACTATCTCATTAATCTATTGCTTCTCTGTATAATTACCGCGGTCAAACGCATCACGGAAAATTACCCACCCCACTTTTATCCAGGAAAAAAATATTTTTGTGACAAAACGGGCATTCTGTATAATACCGAAAATCGAAATAGCTTTTTTTCAATTTATGGTGGTTAATACAATATATGTTATTCGTTATTTCGTTTAGCATTATCTGTTTAAGTTCTAGAGCCCTTGTTCATTGTTTAAAGTGCATGCAACAAGGGCAAAAAGGTAGATGAAAGAAATGTCTTTTTTTTGCATTCGTTATTTTAATGCGTTGTGGTTTTGTAGTTAAGCGTATTTTTAAAAGTGCTACTAATTTTAGAAGTATACTGTATGTAGTGGTAGGTCAGCAGGCTGTTAAAAATTAAGATGGAAGAGAACTAGACGGAAGAGTAGGTTTTTTAATACCAAAGTAAATATGACATATTTTACTTTTAGGTAATCAATGGCGGTTTAAGTAACCTACTCTAAAAGAAACCAATGTATTCCAAAAGTAACAGCAAATATTTCAATTCCATCTCCTAATTTTACCTTTTAAAATTGTAATCGTTAATTAAATGTAATTAATCTCGTTACAGCAAGTTCTGTCGGCGCAGTATATTTCTGGAGGTACAGACACAGCCGCTGCCCTTACTGAGGCCAGACTTAAAGCCTTCAATGTGGGGGAGCGAGGGTTGAGTAAATGTGAATATGAACACTGGGTTTATTGTTGAGATGGATAAGTTCAAGCGTAGGCTGTTTTGAGACTGAGGTAGCGAATGTCTCTCTGAAGAATCTTCATAAGTAGGAGTGACTGGTAACTGTCACTAGAGCTGTTTTTTTTAAAGCATGACTAACGATCAAGTAAAACAGAGACGATATACAAGATGCAATCAAATTAACAAATTTGTGAATCGTGGTAAACAAAGACGGTGGCGCAGATGTAGATATTTAAAGTAGTATAAATATGTCGGATGTCCCTACACCCAGTGGCGTAGCGAGGTCGGTTGTCACCTGGTGAGGCGACTAATGGTGTCACCCCCCCCCCTTAAATATGTATTTTTATATATATATATATATATATATAAATATTTAGATCTAGATTCAAATATTAATATATATGTTTAAAATATTTCACTAACAATAAAGCATAGACTAAAAATCTTAGAAACATTATATAACACACATTTTTAAGGGGGCAGTATCACCCAGACTAGGGGAGGGAAACAAAAACTATCACCAAAAAAAAACTATTTGACATACACATGTCAAATTTTTACAGCAATAGTAACGTTTCTTCTGCTATAATACAGTATATAAATTGTAGAGTATATGTATGGCAATAAATTGTCAAAAAATTATTTTGTTAATATTTTATCACATTTTTAATTTTTGGTAAACATTTTTTCGAAACCATAAGTAAAGTACTTAAAATTTGGTATAAACCTTCCTTGCGTTATTGG
This sequence comes from Physella acuta, assembly GCF_028476545.2. Taxonomy (NCBI): domain Eukaryota; kingdom Metazoa; phylum Mollusca; class Gastropoda; family Physidae; genus Physella; species Physella acuta. The sequence continues at coordinate 873,234 of NW_026731705.1, read as the reverse complement.
CTACGTCCGGGACTAAGATAATAGTATTCTATTGAGAGATACATTTTTTAGGAAAATTCAAAGTTCAATAATTTTGGTCTGACTTTGAAAAATTCTAAAATTTTCAAAATTTGTCACAATGGATATCTCCTAGCCCCGGACATAGGCAACCCTGTTATGCATCTCCTAGAGTATTTTCGGAAGGAAGGGCCTAAATGTTGGAAAACCGCAGCCAAAAATTACTTAGTAAACATTTTTAGGTAAAATTATTTATAAAAAATGTTTGCATCATACGTTAACTTTCTTTTATGTGCTGTATTATAGCTCCTTGCTATTTACTATTATGGTAAAAGATTTATGTGTGTATGTATAATAGTTTTTTTTTTGGCAAATTTTTTCGTCAATTTTCAAATTTCTGGGTGATACTGCCCCCTTAATCGTTGTCCCAAACCCCGACCCAATTTTGTAAGGTCTCCTAGTCTATATGAATCCCCAAAACCTGGCATAAAAATTGAATATAAAAAAACAACTATTAAAGTTTAGACAGTATAATACTATGGTAAAATAAAACGTAACTGCCCAAAGTGTACTAAAGACTTGCAAAGTAGACATATTTGACTTGGATGTAATTGACAATGCCGACTGTTGGCGCAATAAAACGTTTTAATTAAGAAATTGCTTTTTCGCCGCTGGCTTCACGCTACGGACACGTACTTTTACCTTCACTGGCGCGGCCTGCGCGCCGAGCCCACATTTTACCGGGAAGCTAGTCGGGAGACTGAGCCACGCACGGTCAGATCGGGCACATGTCGCTGGCTGCATCCCTGCCGCATTGGTTAAGGTGTTGGTGCTCACACTATCTACAATGTGAGGACCTATCGACATCCTTCTGTAAAGCCACATAGAGGCTGCGGACTCTTCGTGAACTTTTCAGCCAACCGGCACCGGCCCCCAGTGTTTTATTGCCTCAAGACAGGAGCCTACTAAATTTGAAGCGTCTGCGGTGCCGGTAAGTGTTCTATCGGACACCCTATAACTTTGCTTTATATGTATATATATATATATATATATATATATATATATATATATATATATATATATATATATATATATATATAATTAAAGCGGAAATATTACCCCAATTTTTTCCCCAGCTGAAGATTCCTCGGTTCTAATCCCTGCCGCATTGGGTTAGGTGTTGGTGCTCACACTATCTACAATGTGAGGACCTATCGGCATCTTTCTGGAAAGCCACATAGAGGCTGAGGACTCGGATAACCGTACCGAGATCTCTCCCACAGGAAACGGATGAGGGAGAGACAGTTTTCCTTCTGAAACCGACGTTACTTCTAGTAACTGTGGTTGTGATTGGTACATTAATTTCCCCAGAGCATTTGTCACTACCACAAGAATCAAATTAGTGACGAATTGGTGACAGAAGCAATGATCAAATCGTCAGAGATGGAAACTCTAGGGGTAATAACCTAGACCAAAATGAAGGATACAAAATGTCCGCAATAGCCATCTATCCAAATGACTTTTGTGTTGAGTTCAGCGATCATTATTCTGCAGAAAAACTGTGAGGGCTGTTGGGTGGACAATAAGAGATCAACTCGTAAGTTGCCCTGATTAACTGCAACAAGCGATGGCGTTGCTTGAGAAAGTTAAAAAAGACGCGTTAGGAGAATCGTCGACCGTTGAACACTTATGCCCTACATAGCGTTTCAACACTGTGTTAACAGTAAAATAATGACGTTTTCCTCGCTGACCAATCATTTTAAATGCTCCGGTATAAGAACATATATATGTTTGTTTGTCTTTCCAATCCAATCTTGCGATCGAAATTTCTGGCACTTCCCAGTTAGCTAGCGCGCTGAAATTTTCAGGGAAGCTTTCTTTTGGATGACCATAGAATATTCAATTGTTATTATTACTAAATTGATCAATGGAAACATTTTATTGAGCATTTTAGACCGCTATATAATCTTTATATATAATTCTCCTCTGCGAGCCATTAAAAAAAAAACGAGCGACGCGTACCTCGCGCGCAGTGAAGCGAACGATCCCACGTTGCCACAGGCCTAGGGGAAGATAATTTAGTTTGAACCGAGTTTAAACTTACAGGAGGTAGGCCAGTATGGGGGAGACGATATGGTCGAGTGGTTGGGCACACGATCGCTATCTCACTCGACACGGGTTCAAATCTATGTGTTCTAGTCAGTAACGTATTCACACAACGATTTTTTTTCGAGTTGTCTTTTTACGAGTTGTCTTTTTACGAGTTGTCTTCGTTTACCCAAAAAAAAGTGAAAAGATAAAATCGATAGCAAGATTTTAATGCAAACAAACAGACAAAGACTAAAAAGTAGAAAATAATAATCATTAAAAAAGTTTTAAAAAACTCACGTTTTCTGATTGAACTAAAAAGTAGAAAATAAATGCTATACATCACAATAATGCAAGCGATCACTCTACTATAAGCGATCAAAAACGTGGGGCGCCGTGATTTTCTTAGTTTCTAATACTGTTGACTCTATACAAGCTCCCTAATAAAAGTCAATAGTATTATCTAATCAATAGTAATATAACTTTTATTTCGGCGCCCCACTGGGTTTTTTTAAACTTTTTTAATGATTATTATTTATTTTTATTTTCTCTCCGCTCCTCTCCTTCGTTGTTCACTAATCTAAATCATGTTATTTATGTATTTATGTATTTATGTATTTATGTATTTATGTATTTATGTATTTATGTATTTATGTATTTATGTATTTATGTATTTATGTATTTATGTATTTATGTATTTATGTATTTATGTATTCATGTATTCATGTATTCATGTATTCATGTATTCATGTATTCATGTATTCATGTATTCATGTATTCATGTATTCATGTATTCATGTATTCATGTATTCATGTATTTATGTATTTATGTATTTATGTATTTATGTATTTATGTATTTATGTATTTATGTATTTATGTATTTATGTATTTATGTATTTATGTATTTATGTATTTATGTATTTATGTATTTATGTATTTATGTATTTATGTATTTATGTATTTATGTATTTATGTATTTATGTATTTATGTATTTATGTATTTATGTATTTATGTATTTATGTATTTATGTATTTATGTATTTATGTATTTATGTATTTATGTATTTATGTATTTATGTATTTATGTATTTATGTATTTATGTATTTATGTATTTATGTATTTATGTATTTATGTATTTATGTATTTATGTATTTATGTATTTATGTATTTATGTATTTATGTATTTATGTATTTATGTATTTATGTATTTATGTATTTATGTATTTATGTATTTATGTATTTATGTATTTATGTATTTATGTATTTATGTATTTATGTATTTATGTATTTATGTATTTATGTATTTATGTATTTATGTATTTATGTATTTATGTATTTATGTATTTATGTATTTATGTATTTATGTATTTATGTATTTATGTATTTATGTATTTATGTATTTATGTATTTATGTATTTATGTATTTATGTATTTATGTATTTATGTATTTATGTATTTATGTATTTATGTATTTATGTATTTATGTATTTATGTATTTATGTATTTATGTATTTATGTATTTATGTATTTATGTATTTATGTATTTATGTATTTATGTATTTATGTATTTATGTATTTATGTATTTATGTATTTATGTATTTATATATTTATGTATTTATGTATTTATGTATTTATGTATCTATGTATTTATGTATTTATGTATTTATGTATTTATGTATTTATGTATTTATGTATTTATGTATTTATGTATTTATGTATTTATGTATTTATGTATTTATGTATTTATGTATTTATGTATTTATGTATTTATGTATTTATGTATTTATGTATTTATGTATTTATGTATTTATGTATTTATGTATTTATGCATTTATGCATTTATGCATTTATGTATTTATGCATTTATGTATTTATGTATTTATGTATTAATGCATGTATGCATGTATGCATGTATGCATGTATGCATGTATGCATGTATGCATGTATGCATGTATGCATGTATGCATGTATGCATGTATGCATGTATGCATGTATGTATTTATGTATTTATGCATGTATGCATGTATGCATGTATGTATTTATGTATTTACGTGTTTACGTGTTTACGTGTTTACGTGTTTACGTATTTACGTATTTACGTGTTTACGTGTTTACGTATTTACGTATTTACGTGTTTACGTGTTTACGTATTTACGTATTTACGTATTTACGTGTTTACGTATTTACGTATTTACGTGTTTACGTGTTTACGTATTTACGTATTTACGTATTTACGTATTTACGTATTTACGTATTTACGTATTTACGTATTTACGTATTTACGTATTTACGTATTTACGTATTTACGTATTTACGTATTTACGTATTTACGTATTTACGTATTTACGTATTTACGTATTTACGTATTTACGTATTTACGTATTTACGTATTTACGTATTTACGTATTTACGTATTTACGTATTTACGTATTTACGTATTTACGTATTTACGTATTTACGTATTTACGTATTTACGTATTTACGTATTTACGTATTTACGTATTTACGTATTTACGTATTTACGTATTTACGTATTTACGTATTTACGTATTTACGTATTTACGTATTTACGTATTTACGTATTTACGTATTTACGTATTTACGTATTTACGTATTTACGTATTTACGTATTTACGTATTTACGTATTTACGTATTTACGTATTTACGTATTTACGTATTTACGTATTTACGTATTTACGTATTTACGTATTTACGTATTTACGTATTTACGTATTTACGTATTTACGTATTTACGTATTTACGTATTTACGTATTTACGTATTTACGTATTTACGTATTTACGTATTTACGTATTTACGTATTTACGTATTTACGTATTTACGTATTTACGTATTTACGTATTTACGTATTTACGTATTTACGTATTTACGTATTTACGTATTTACGTATTTACGTATTTACGTATTTACGTATTTACGTATTTACGTATTTACGTATTTACGTATTTACGTATTTACGTATTTACGTATTTACGTATTTACGTATTTACGTATTTACGTATTTACGTATTTACGTATTTACGTATTTACGTATTTACGTATTTACGTATTTACGTATTTACGTATTTACGTATTTACGTATTTACGTATTTACGTATTTACGTATTTACGTATTTACGTATTTACGTATTTACGTATTTACGTATTTACGTATTTACGTATTTACGTATTTACGTATTTACGTATTTACGTATTTACGTATTTACGTATTTACGTATTTACGTATTTACGTATTTACGTATTTACGTATTTACGTATTTACGTATTTACGTATTTACGTATTTACGTATTTACGTATTTACGTATTTACGTATTTACGTATTTACGTATTTACGTATTTACGTATTTACGTATTTACGTATTTACGTATTTACGTATTTACGTATTTACGTATTTACGTATTTACGTATTTACGTATTTACGTATATACGTATTTACGTATTTACGTATTTACGTATTTACGTATTTACGTATTTACGTATTTACGTATTTACGTATTTACGTATTTACGTATTTACGTATTTACGTATTTACGTATTTACGTATTTACGTATTTACGTATTTACGTATTTACGTATTTACGTATTTATGTATTTACGTATTTATGTATTTATGTATTTATGTATTTATGTATTTATGTATTTACGCATTTACGCATTTACGCATTTACGCATTTACGCATTTACGCATTTACGCATTTACGCATTTACGCATTTACGCATTTACGCATTTACGCATTTACGCATTTACGCATTTACGCATTTACGCATTTACGCATTTACGCATTTACGCATTTACGCATTTACGCATTTACGCATTTACGCATTTACGCATTTACGCATTTACGCATTTACGCATTTACGCATTTACGCATTTACGCATTTACGCATTTACGCATTTACGCATTTACGCATTTACGCATTTACGCATTTACGCATTTACGCATTTACGCATTTACGCATTTACGCATTTACGCATTTACGCATTTACGCATTTACGCATTTACGCATTTACGCATTTACGTATTTACGTATTTACGTATTTACGTATTTACGTATTTACGTATTTACGTATTTACGTATTTACGTATTTACGTATTTACGTATTTACGTATTTACGTATTTACGTATTTACGTATTTACGTATTTACGTATTTACGTATTTACGTATTTACGTATTTACGTATTTACGTATTTACGTATTTACGTATTTACGTATTTACGTATTTACGTATTTACGTATTTACGTATTTACGTATTTACGTATTTACGTATTTACGTATTTACGTATTTACGTATTTACGTATTTACGTATTTACGTATTTACGTATTTACGTATTTACGTATTTACGTATTTACGTATTTACGTATTTACGTATTTACGTATTTACGTATTTACGTATTTACGTATTTACGTATTTACGTATTTACGTATTTACGTATTTACGTATTTACGTATTTACGTATTTACGTATTTACGTATTTACGTATTTACGTATTTACGTATTTACGTATTTACGTATTTACGTATTTACGTATTTACGTATTTACGTATTTACGTATTTACGTATTTACGTATTTACGTATTTACGTATTTACGTATTTACGTATTTACGTATTTACGTATTTACGTATTTACGTATTTACGTATTTACGTATTTACGTATTTACGTATTTACGTATTTACGTATTTACGTATTTACGTATTTACGTATTTACGTATTTACGTATTTACGTATTTACGTATTTACGTATTTACGTATTTACGTATTTACGTATTTACGTATTTACGTATTTACGTATTTACGTATTTACGTATTTACGTATTTACGTATTTACGTATTTACGTATTTACGTATTTACGTATTTACGTATTTACGTATTTACGTATTTACGTATTTACGTATTTACGTATTTACGTATTTACGTATTTACGTATTTACGTATTTACGTATTTACGTATTTACGTATTTACGTATTTACGTATTTACGTATTTACGTATTTACGTATTTACGTATTTACGTATTTACGTATTTACGTATTTACGTATTTACGTATTTACGTATTTACGTATTTACGTATTTACGTATTTACGTATTTACGTATTTACGTATTTACGTATTTACGTATTTACGTATTTACGTATTTACGTATTTACGTATTTACGTATTTACGTATTTACGTATTTACGTATTTACGTATTTACGTATTTACGTATTTACGTATTTACGTATTTACGTATTTACGTATTTACGTATTTACGTATTTACGTATTTACGTATTTACGTATTTACGTATTTACGTATTTACGTATTTACGTATTTACGTATTTACGTATTTACGTATTTACGTATTTACGTATTTACGTATTTACGTATTTACGTATTTACGTATTTACGTATTTACGTATTTACGTATTTACGTATTTACGTATTTACGTATTTACGTATTTACGTATTTACGTATTTACGTATTTACGTATTTACGTATTTACGTATTTACGTATTTACGTATTTACGTATTTACGTATTTACGTATTTACGTATTTACGTATTTACGTATTTACGTATTTACGTATTTACGTATTTACGTATTTACGTATTTACGTATTTACGTATTTACGTATTTACGTATTTACGTATTTACGTATTTACGTATTTACGTATTTACGTATTTACGTATTTACGTATTTACGTATTTACGTATTTACGTATTTACGTATTTACGTATTTACGTATTTACGTATTTACGTATTTACGTATTTACGTATTTACGTATTTACGTATTTACGTATTTACGTATTTACGTATTTACGTATTTACGTATTTACGTATTTACGTATTTACGTATTTACGTATTTACGTATTTACGTATTTACGTATTTACGTATTTGTGTATTTACGTATTTACGTATTTACGTATTTGTGTATTTGTGTATTTACGTATTTGTGTGTTTGTGTATTTGTGTATTTGTGTATTTGTGTATTTGTGTATTTATGTATTTGTGTATTTGTGTATTTACGTATTTGTGTGTTTGTGTATTTGTGTATTTGTGTATTTGTGTATTTGTGTATTTATGTATTTGTGTATTTGTGTATTTGTGTATTTGTGTATTTATGTATTTATGTATTTATGTATTTATGTATTTATGTATTTATGTATTTATGTATTTATGTATTTATGTATTTATGTATTTATGTATTTATGTATTTATGTATTTATGTATTTATGTATTTATGTATTTATGTATTTATGTATTTATGTATTTATGTATTTATGTATTTATGTATTTATGTATTTATGTATTTATGTATTTATGTATTTATGTATTTATGTATTTATGTATTTATGTATTTATGTATTTATGTATTTATGTATTTATGTATTTATGTATTTATGTATTTATGTATTTATGTATTTATGTATTTATGTATTTATGTATTTATGTATTTATGTATTTATGTATTTATGTATTTATGTATTTATGTATTTATGTATTTATGTATTTATGTATTTATGTATTTATGTATTTATGTATTTATGTATTTATGTATTTATGTATTTATGTATTTGTGTATTTATGTATTTGTGTATTTATGTATTTGTGTATTTATGTATTTGTGTATTTGTGTATTTATGTATTTATGTATTTATGTATTTGTGTATTTATGTATTTATGTATTTGTGTATTTGTGTATTTGTGTATTTGTGTATTTGTGTATTTGTGTATTTGTGTATTTGTGTATTTGTGTATTTGTGTATTTGTGTATTTGTGTATTTGTGTATTTGTGTATTTGTGTATTTGTGTATTTGTGTATTTGTGTATTTGTGTATTTGTGTATTTGTGTATTTGTGTATTTGTGTATTTGTGTATTTATGTATTTATGTATTTATGTATTTATGTATTTATGTATTTATGTATTTATGTATTTATGTATTTATGTATTTATGTATTTATGTATTTATGTATTTATGTATTTATGTATTTATGTATTTATGTATTTATGTATTTATGTATTTATGTATTTGTGTATTTGTGTATTTATGTATTTGTGTATTTATGTATTTATGTATTTATGTATTTATGTATTTATGTATTTATGTATTTATGTATTTATGTATTTATGTATTTATGTATTTATGTATTTATGTATTTATGTATTTATGTATTTATGTATTTATGTATTTATGTATTTATGTATTTATGTATTTATGTATTTATGTATTTATGTATTTATGTATTTATGTATTTATGTATTTATGTATTTATGTATTTACGTATTTACGTATTTACGTATTTACGTATTTACGTATTTACGTATTTGTGTATTTGTGTATTTGTGTATTTGTGTATTTGTGTATTTGTGTATTTGTGTATTTGTGTATTTGTGTATTTGTGTATTTGTGTATTTGTGTATTTGTGTATTTGTATTTTTGTGTATTTGTGTATTTGTGTATTTGTGTATTTGTGTATTTGTGTATTTATGTATTTGTGTATTTGTGTATTTGTGTATTTATGTATTTATGTATTTATGTATTTATGTATTTATGTATTTGTGTATTTATGTATTTGTGTATTTGTGTATTTGTGTATTTATGTATTTATGTATTTATGTATTTATGTATTTATGTATTTATGTATTTATGTATTTATGTATTTATGTATTTATGTATTTATGTATTTATGTATTTATGTATTTATGTATTTATGTATTTATGTATTTATGTATTTATGTATTTATGTATTTATGTATTTATGTATTTATGTATTTATGTATTTATGTATTTATGTATTTATGTATTTATGTATTTATGTATTTATGATTTAATTAATTAAAGTAATTAATGTATTTAATTAATTAATTAATTTTCTTTTAAATGTATAGTTGAGCGGAACGTAAATTGTTCTATAAGCCTAGTTGAGCGGAACGTATTATCTAGGCCTGCGAGAACAGGCATCATCTGTGTTTTACTGCTGTAGCAGTGTCAAGATCGTGTATCTGTGGATTCGAATTAGTGAGTACCCAGATAAGTTTTCTCTCATGACCAGCGCAGGCGATACATCCTGCAACTGGTCAGACGGAACAACTTATTCTTGCTCAAATTACAAAGTCATCAAAGAATGTGGTCTCCTTCAACATGATGTGCTCTTTTAGGTAATAGTTCGTAAGGGCTAAGAGGGAACTATTAACACGGTCTTTTAACTACCGTACTACACATATAAATCTCACTAAGGAATACTTGACACCGCGCGAGCAGAAAAAACACAGACGCCTGCTTCTCGCCGATCTTGACATCGTGTTTAACGCTTCATGGGGCGAACGTTGAATCCGCATTCAGAGTTCGAAAGAAGCTACCATTAGCGTTACCGGTGGACAGCAGTAAGTCGTTTCCAAGGGACTTGTTTGGCCAGTACCAGGAATCCTCCTGCTACTGGTAAAGAAAGGCCCTTTTAAAATTCTCAATTACTGACCACAAAAAGAGATCTTGCTGTTCGGGACAGAGACCTTTTCCTTTACGGTAAATATTGACATAGTTCCATTAAATTTAATTCTAATTTTTTTTTAACTTGTCTATTAGTTACCTAAATGATCCTGTGCTCCAATGATAGTAGCATTTAAAGTGTACATGTAAAATTTTAGTATTGAAAAATTTCTACGGTAGGCTTGGCAGTTGACGACCTTGAATTTCTCACTGTTGTTATATGTCGTGATTTTACTAGTCGGCATCCGTAATGGAGGCGAGCGAGTTGACGAGAATCCTTCCATCATGTTGTTGACATGGAATAAAAACGTGCTTTTTTGGATTTAGCAAAGCGGCCGTAAAAATAATAAAAAATAAAAACTTAAGCAATTCAGAAATTTTATATTTTTAGAATCAATGCTATAAACGTTGCAAATCCAGAGAACTTGCAAATAATTTGTTGAGTTTAATGCTACATTTCTATTTATTTTCATCAAGCCGAAGTTATAACCGGATGTTTCAGTTTCGTAAGACAAATATTGATTGGCTGTACAGGAACTCCGTGATCGATAACTATTTGTTTACAAAACTTTGCAGATATTTTTAAATAACAATGCAACTTTAAACCCTATGACCTAGCTTTCCTTTTTTTCCGCTTACAAAGTGTACAATAAAATTTATGGCAGCCTATCAAATAGCAGGATGCCATTGTTTATGTCGCCATTACACGTGAGAAACAAATTGTTTTGCTACTTTTAAAATTTTTTTATTTAGTTACCAAAAATATTAAAAACATCAAATACATCCAATCTTTAATTAAGTCCGAAATAAACCAGATATGATTTTATAACCATATTAATTGTAACTACGTGGTGTATGATTTTTAAATTAATTTATGGACCTCTCAAATACATTTGAGACTTTTCTTGCTGGCGTCCATTAATTAATGGGCCTCTCGAATACTTTCTCGCTCGCGTCCATTTAGTTCGAACCTGTGATTTCTGCTTAAGTGCTCACATGCCTAAAATAGTAACCGTGTTTGCTGCTCAAATAGATATTTATTGTTGAAAATCAAAGATCCCTAATTAGTACTCCGTCCGGCCATCGTATCACTATTTATCGGCCTTCATGTAGTGTGTTAGGCTTGGTTGTAGTTAAGTACTTGCGCTTGGCGTGTAGACGTGTCTATACTAACGGTAGAGGACCATTACCCGTTCCTACAGGTGGCATGTTGCTTAGGTGCATGTGGGAATGTCCAGCGCCCTTTGGGTGTCCTTGCTGTAGCTTGTATAAACAGAAAAGGTTGTTGCCTAGCAGCTCATCAAGTATCTCTATTTCAATTTTTAAATACAGCCTGGCTTTAGGGCTAAGGCTAATCAATGTTCATTACTATAACCAAGTAAGTACGATGTGACCGGGAGTTGAGTAATGGTACGTACGAGATGGCCACAGGTGTAGGAATCGCCCGCTAGGAAGATTTGTTTGATGGCTACAGGAAGATTTGTGTGATGGCCACACGTGTAGGAATCGCCCAGTAGGAAGATTTGTGTGATCTAGCTTCCTCGTCTGCTGGCGTCTCTTATGTCGAAACGTGTAAGGACGTGTTGACAATGTGTGACAAAATGGCGACACACGTGAACTATTTACTGAATGATATAGCGTACTCACATTACCCACCAAATGTTTAGACGAGTGTAGCTACATCTCTCCAATAGATGGAGTAGACAGATTGTCTCTACCAAATTCAACAAACATTTGAATAAGGGGGCGATACTTTATGTTTGATAACAGAAAAATATAGTACGGAAGCAATTCTAAAGATATAATGTGTATTCCTGTAACCCATCAAGAGATATCGTGTGTTCATTTTTGATTTTCAATTCAATTACACCGAAACACAATATTTTGTTAATTTACGTGCTATTTGTATGCTACTCAGCCATTTTAAATCTAGCAGTAGTATCAGTAAGACAGTCCTTGTATTATTTGCATTCAGTCTGATGCAAATTAAATTTAAAAAAAAAAACATTTCAAAATGAGATGAAAATTGGAAGATCAGATACAAAATACTGAACAACTCATACGGTTTTACACTGAGCCATGCAGTGAACTTTAAGACGTCTACACATTAAGTACTTAATTATTTTATAGGTTTTGTATTTAAATTATTCATTAAAAAATAAATAATTTAAATATTTTTGAGCATAAAGTATAAATACAACTCCAAAAACATTTAAAAACTTTTGCTATAATGTATATTATCAATATCTTATATTGGCAGTAATTAATTGTAATTTAGAAGTATATTTAACAACTTTTGTAACTACAATTATAGATTATCTCTCTTGAATAAAATAAAATGTATAAACGGAAATGCTACACAGAGAAATAAATAACACGAGATAAATGGCCTGTTGAGAGAGAAAAATACGCTAGGGGGATAGTGTTGTCGTTTTTCTCTAAACCAAAACCAAAAAAAAATCATCACTTCAACTTCAAATTTAATCGGAAACGAACATTGTCATTGAATATCCAGTATCGGCACGTAGTAACTGCATATTCATACTTAGGCTCAAACTTGACAAAAGTCGCATTTTGAGTTTCTTTCAGGCGACTATACGGTTGGGGGAGGATGGGGCGAGGGGGGGGGGGGGTGGTTGGCGGGTGGACTCAGGGACGTTCCTCTAACTTGAAAACAGCGTTGAACTCGAAATTATCGGGTTAGCAGTCTATCACTCCACTGCTAGGCCAGGCCGTCCCATATTTTTAATGTAGTTAATTTAAATATAGAATGGTGTATTTGTGCATTATTTATAAGGAAACAAATTAAAAAAAAAAAGCTTTATAATAAAAGAAATTTAAATCACAGAAAATAATTAAAGGATCGGCATATCTAAAACATGTGTAACATTTTAAATTTGTATTTTACCGTGAAATACCTGCGAATTAAAGAAAATTTTAAGGGAATTAATAAAGAATTATTTCGAAATTGTATTTTTCTATTTGTCTACCTTGGATATGATTAAACTGAAACACAAAACAAGTATAAACAAGTATAAAATAATAAAATTGCTTATATTAATAAACTATGCACTGGCAATGAAGGACAAAACTTCTCTCTTTAGCGACCTGTGATTTTTACTTTAAATAATACACACGTTTTCTTTGTTAAAACTTTGACATCGGTTTAATTGTAGACTGTAATGATGGCGTCTATTTTATGACTGAAATGATGGCGTCTACTGTATGACTGAAATTATGGTGTCTATTGTATGACTCAAATGATGGTGTCTATTGTATGACTGAGATGATGATGTCTATTGTATGACTGACGGAATGGCGTCTATTTTAAGAACAGGGTGATGCTATCTATTGTATGACTGAGCGGATTGCGTCTACTGTATGATTTACATAATGGTGTCTATTTTATTAAAGAAATGATGCCGTCTATTCTATGACTCAAATGACGGCGCCTATTTGAAGACTGAGATAATGACGTCTTTTGTATGACTGAAATGATGGCGTCTTTTGTATGACTGAGATAATGGCGTCACTTTTTACATCAGTTTCCGAGAAAAATATTTATCACCACATCTTCCATAAAACTGGCGCACAATATGTGTCGATGTTACCTGTCTCACAATATGTGTCAATGTTGCCTAATTCACAATATGTGTCGATGTTGCCTGCCTCACAATATGTGTCAATGTTGCCTGTCTCACAATATGTGTCGATGTTGTCTCACAATATGTGTCAATGTTGCCTGTCTCACAATATGTGTCAATGTTGCCTGTCTCACAATATGTGTCAATGTTGCCTGTCTCACAATACGTGTCAATGTAGCCTGTCTCACAATATGTGTCAATGTTGCCTGTCTCACAATATGTGTCAATGTTGCCTGTCTCACAATATGTGTCAATGTTGCCTGTCTCACAATATGTGTCGATGTTGCCTGTCTCACAATGTGTGTCAATGTTGCCTGTCTCACAATATGTGTCAATGTTGCCTGTCTCACAATATGTGTCAATGTTGCCTGTCTGACAATATGTGTCAATGTTGCCTGTCTCACAATATGTGTCAATGTTACCTGTCTCACAATATGTGTCAATGTAGCCTGTCTCACAATATGCGTCAATGTTGCCTGTCTCACAATGTGTCAATGTTGCCTAATTCACAAGATGTGTCAATGTTGCCTGTCTCACAATATGTGTCAATGTTACCTGTCTCACAATATGTGTCAATGTAGCCTGTCTCACAATATGCGTCAATGTTGCCTGTCTCACAATGTGTCAATGTTGCCTAATTCACAATATGTGTCAATGTTACCTGTCTCACAATATGTGTCAATGTTGCCTGTCTCACAATATGTGTCAATGTTGCCTGTCTCACAATATGTGTCAATGTTGCCTGTCTCACAATATGTGTCAATGTAGCCTGTCTCACAATATGCGTCAATGTTGCCTGTCTCACAATGTGTCAATGTTGCCTAATTCACAATATGTGTCAATGTTACCTGTCTCACAATATGTGTCAATGTTGCCTGTCTCACAATATGTGTCAATGTTGCCTGTCTCACAATATGTGTCAATGTTGCCTGTCTCACAATATGTGTCAATGTAGCCTGTCTCACAATATGTGTCAATGTTGCCTGTTTCACAATATGTGTCAATGTTGCCTGTCTCACAATATGTGTCAATGTTGCCTGTCTCACAATATGTGTCAATGTTGCCTGTCTCACAATATGTGTCAATGTTCTCTGTCTCACAATATGTGTCAATGTTCTCTGTCTCACAATATGTGTCAATGTTGCCTATCTCACAATATGTGTCAATGTTGCCTGTCTCACAATATGTGTCAATGTTGCCTGTCTCACAATATGTGTCAATGTTGCCTGTCTGACAATATGTGTCAATGTTGCCTGTCTCACAATATGTGTCGATGTTGCCTGTCTCACAATATGTGTCAATGTTGCCTGTCTCACAATATGTGTCAATGTTACCTGTCTCACAATATGTGTCAATGTAGCCTGTCTCACAATATGCGTCAATGTTGCCTGTCTCACAATGTGTCAATGTTGCCTAATTCACAATATGTGTCAATGTTGCCTGTCTCACAATATGTGTCAATGTTACCTGTCTCACAATATGTGTCAATGTAGCCTGTCTCACAATATGCGTCAATGTTGCCTGTCTCACAATGTGTCAATGTTGCCTAATTCACAATATGTGTCAATGTTACCTGTCTCACAATATGTGTCAATGTTGCCTGTCTCACAATATGTGTCAATGTTGCCTGTCTCACAATATGTGTCAATGTTGCCTGTCTCACAATATGTGTCAATGTAGCCTGTCTCACAATATGTGTCAATGTTGCCTGTTTCACAATATGTGTCAATGTTGCCTGTCTCACAATATGTGTCAATGTTACCTGTCTCACAATATGTGTCGATGTTGCCTGTTTCACAATATGTGTCAATGTTGCCTGTCTCACAATATGTGTCAATGTTGCCTGTCTCACAATATGTGTCAATGTTGCCTGTCTCACAATATGTGTCAATGTTACCTGTCTCACAATATGTGTCAATGTTACCTGTCTCACAATATGTGTCAATGTAGCCTGTCTCACAATATGTGTCAATGTTGCCTGTTTCACAATATGCGTCAATGTAGCCTGTCTCACAATATGTGTCAATGTTACCTGTCTCACAATATGTGTCAATGTTGCCTGTTTCACAATATATGTCGATGTTGCGAGTTGACTCGCACCTTACTGACACTAAGTAGCGGCGCAGTGCTGTTTTCAAGAAAATGCTGCGAGAGGTTTTTTTTTCTGAGAAAATCTAATGAAGGTCACAATTGTAAACAGCGGGGTAATAACAACACTGAGCTGGTAATTACTCAATCAACGCTGTTTTTTTTCCCCAAACGTTTACACTGCGACTCTCCACGTTAGTGATGACATAGCAGAACAACTAACATTTTAAACATTTCCCGCAAGTAAAAACAATGGGGAATTTTATGGAGTGTATACGCGTTGTTCATTGGTCAGTAGCTAAAGATAACACCACGATAAAAAAAATATGAGGAAACAAAATAGTCTTTTTTTCTGGGAAAATATCGCTGTTGATTTATACCATGCAGTGTTGTATGATTGTAGTGTTTTATTATATCGTCCAAATCAAGGGTGGGGTACTATTAGTAAATTGTCAACATGATTTTATTGGTCAACATGGGAGTAGTATATTAGGTCATTTTTGGACCGCATTTGGGTGGCGCAAAGGTTATATAGCAAAATACTCGGAGCGGGATGTACAATGAGATATAGTAAAATACTCCCTAGGGTGGCGCAAAGACATATAGTAAAATACTCCACCACCTGGCGCAGGGTGGTGGCGCAGGGTGGGGGTGGGGGTGGTGGGGGAGAGGGGGAGTGGTGTTGGTGACCTGGTGGGGGTGGTGGTGGTGGGGGAGTAATGATGGCGGGGGTGGAGAAGAGTGGGGTTTGTTTATTTGATTTCTTTGTATGTGTGTTTAATAGTAAACGGAGAGGGGTTGGTGGTGATTGAGGGGAGGGGAGCGCTAGCGTGGACAAAAAGTAGAAGGTTCTTTGTGTCATGACTTCTGTGGGGGAGAGGGGGAGTGGTGTTGGTGACCTGGTGGGGGTGGGGGTGGTGGGGGAGTAATGGTCGGGAGTGGAGAAGAGTGGGGTGGTGGGGGAGAGGGGGAGTGGTGGTGACCTGGGGGTGGTGGTGGCGCAGCATGGGGTTTGTTTATTTGATTTCTTTGTATGTATGTTTAATAGTAAACGGAGAGGGGTGGTTGAGGGGAGGGGGGAGTAATGACGGGGACGGAGGGGTGTGCTAGCGTGTACTTTGTGAATAACATTTGTTTATTTTTAATTTTATTTTATAATTTTTATTAACGAGTTACGTAATTTGGTTATTTGTTTGGAATTTGTTTGTTTATTTTGATTGTTTACTTATTGTTTTATTTAACTACTTTGTTTATATTGTGTAATTTTTATTAACGAGTTACGTAATTTTATTATTTGTTTGCTTTTTAATTATTTTTATTGAGTAGTTACGTAATTTGATTATTTGTTTGATTTTAATGAATTTAATTACTTTGTTTACTTGTTGTTTAATTTAATTACTTTGTTTATATTGTGTAATTTTTATTAACTAGTTACGTAATTTGATTATTTGTTTGATTTAAATTGTTTAATTTGATTTAATTACTTTGTTTAATTTAATTACTTTGATATATTTCTTTTCTTTGTATGTATGGTATTTAAAATAAAAGACATTGTTTATTTGATTGTATGTATGTTTAATAGTAAACGGATAGGGGGTGGTGGTCGATGAAAGGGGGAGTAATGATAGGGTTTGAGGGTAGGGGTGCGCTAGCTGTACTTTGTGAATAACATCAATTAACCAGCCATGTAACATCTGTTACATATCGATCCGCAATCCTTTGTTTTTGTCAAACACCGGACAACGGCCGAGTTAATATCGATCGCAACCCACTGACCATCAGTAGGATGGTCCACCTAATTAATTTGGTCACGCATCGTATGTTTATGTCGGGCTCGCTGGCAACAGCTGGTGCTTTAATTTAGGCCGACCAACCACACTTTCCACGCTAATTAGGTGTCCATTAACTCGCCGATTTTTAAAAAAATGTAAAAATTAAGTCGCCATCGTGTGATTATAATTAAACCAATCAGATAACAGATACAAGAGATGATAGCATCACCTTACCATTCTATATGAGTGGCTACAAGAGATGATAGCATCACCTTACCATTCTATATGAGTGGCTACAAGAGATGATAGCATCACCTTACCATTCTATATGAGTGGCTACAAGAGATGATAGCATCACCTTACCATTCTATATGAGTGGCTACAAGAGATGATAGCATCACCTTACCATTCTATATGAGTGGCTACAAGAGATGATAGCATCACCTTACCATTCTATATGAGTGGCTACAAGAGATGATAGCATCACCTTACCATTCTATATGAGTGGCTACAAGAGACGATAGCATCACCTTACCATTCTACATGAGTGGCTACATGAGATGATAGCATCACCTTACCATTCTATATGAGTGGCTACAAGAGATGATAGCATCACCTTACCATTCTATATGAGTGGCTACAAGAGATGATAGCATCACCTTACCATTCTATATGAGTGGCTACAAGAGATGATAGCATCACCTTACCATTCTATATGAGTGGCTACAAGAGATGATAGCATCACCTTACCATTCTATATGAGTGGCTACAAGAGATGATAGCATCACCTTACCATTATATATGAGTGGCTACAAGAGATGATAGCATCACCTTACCATTCTATATGAGTGGCTACAAGAGATGATAGCATCACCTTACCATTCTATATGAGTGGCTACAAGAGATGATAGCATCACCTTACCATTCTATATGAGTGGCTACTGATACCTAATTATCAGCCTGTAATAAAATAGATTTGCATTTAACAACGATGCTATAGCAACAATATATACTTAATAACAATGTTAATTTAAAATCAATCTGCATTTAATAAAAATGTTCACTTAATAACAATGTGTATTTAGAATCAATCTGCATTGAACAACAATATTCACTTAATAACAATGTGCAATTAACACAAGGCTTATTTAAATGTAAGTAACAAGAGGAAACTGACTACTTGACCTAACATAACATTCTTCATTAGAGATCATTCCTTAATCTAGAACATTCCTTAATCTAGAACATTCCTTAATCTAGAACATTCCTTAATCTAGAACATTCCTCGATCTAGAACATTCCTCGATCTAGAACATTCCTCGATCTAGAACATTCCTCGATCTAGAACATTCCTCGATCTAGAACATTCCTCGATCTAG
Source organism: Physella acuta (assembly GCF_028476545.2). NCBI lineage: Eukaryota > Metazoa > Mollusca > Gastropoda > Physidae > Physella > Physella acuta. Next base: position 853,758 of record NW_026731705.1, on the reverse strand, counting down.
AACATTCCTCGATCTAGAACATTCCTCGATCTAGAACATTCCTCACTCTAGAACATTCCTCACTCTAGAACATTCCTCACTCTAGAACATTCCTCACTCTAGAGCATTCCTCGATCTAGAACATTCCTCGATCTAGAACATTCCTCACTCTAGAACATTCCTCACTCTAGAACATTCCTCACTCTAGAACATTCCTCACTCTAGAGCATTCCTCGATCTAGAACATTCCTCGATCTAGAACATTCCTCGATCTAGAACATTCCTCGATCTAGAACATTCCTCGATCTAGAACATTCCTCGATCTAGAACATTCCTCACTCTAGAACATTCCTCACTCTAGAGCATTCCTCGATCTAGAACATTCCTCGATCTAGAACATTCCTCGATCTAGAACATTCCTCGATCTAGAACATTCCTCGATCTAGAACATTCCTCGATCTAGAACATTCCTCGATCTAGAACATTCCTCGATCTAGAACATTCCTCGATCTAGAACATTCCTCGATCTAGAACATTCCTCGATCTAGAACATTCCTCGATCTAGAACATTCCTAGATCTAGAACATTCCTCACTCTAGAACATTCCTCACTCTAGAACATTCCTCACTCTAGAACATTCCTCACTCTAGAACATTCCTCAAAATAAAACATTCCTCTTTGTATTACATTTATCAATATAAACATTTATTATTTTAGAACATCCTTCATTAACGAACTTTCCTTATTATAAAACATTATCATCAGATAGATTTCCGCTTTCGACTTGAGTTTGGGATCGGTAACATTTGGCACTACAAGTAAATAGACTCGGTAACATTTGGCGCTGTCAGCAGTGAAATCGGTAACATTTGGCACTACAAGTAAATAGACTCGGTAACATTTGGCGCTGTCAGCAGTGAAATCGGTAACATTTGGCACTACAAGTAAATAGACTCGGTAACATTTGGCGCTGTCAGCAGTGAAATCGGTAACATTTGGCACTACAAGGAATTAGACTCGGTAACATTTGGCGCTGTCAGCAGTGAAATCGGTAACATTTGGCACTACAAGTAAATAGACTCGGTAACATTTGGCGCTGTCAGCAGTGAAATCGGTAACATTTGGCACTACAAGTAAATAGACTCGGTAACATTTGGCGCTGTCAGCAGTGAAATCGGTAACATTTGGCACTACAAGTAAATAGACTCGGTAACATTTGGCGCTGTCAGCAGTGAAATCGGTAACATTTGGCACTACAAGTAAAAAGACTCGGTAACAT